>NC_073745.1:208339711-208939711 GCF_029784135.1 Toxorhynchites rutilus septentrionalis | reverse complement strand
CCGTTTTAATTTATATGGTGTACATTTTTTGTCACATCAAACACTGTGATGCAGTATTTTGAATATCTCCCATTGTGTGTTCCTCTGAGGCATATTTATTTCATGTTTCATCCGGATGGTGATCCCATTCATCAAACAGGGCAAACAAATGCTGCCACGAATAATATTCGATATCCGCCAATGGCGGAGCCATAAATATTCCACGAAATATGTTTTAAATTGTCTCATGATTGATTTCCCGGGTACGATTATTTGGTTGATTCATAGGGGGTGCCCGAATATATAATTTCGAAAAACGAGACTGATCACGAATATTTTTGTGTACGGTGTGACCGATGTTACGAGCGGATTAGGATAGGTTTGAATAGTCACTGGAATTCAGGTAGAAAGATACCCACCGTTAGTTGTGGAAAAAGAACCAAATTTTCAGAGAACAAAAAACACATAATGTTACGTACAAAAGTATGACCGACGGGGCGCAGTTGGGTTGAAAAATTAGCCGAGCATGAAAAGTTGACGTGCCTCTGGTGCAATGGGCTCGGGTTTTTATGGTATTTCGGTAATGCAAAGCAGCCACCGTATAAATCGTAAGAAAGAGCAAACGGCGGCGTATAATTGAGGGAAACAACAACCAAAATTCGTGAAGCAGTGAGCGCGTTGACTGTGTGGAAAAGTTTTGCAGATGTATCGTTATGGGAATATGATCGCTAGCGCATAAAACAGATAATAACTTGTTCACCCGACGGGGATTATTTTTCATGGAAAGCATCAGAATAAGGTATAAACAATGTCGTGGCGTATTAGCGAGAGATACAAGCTGAGTGGGAAACTCGTGGAATATGCTTATAATTGGATCTCTATTTGAAGTTTGTGCTGTTCTCGAGAAATGCATATTGTGCTTTGTGTTCAACATATATTTGTACAATATATTGTTCATTCCTCGTCGATTATTTGCAAGAGACGGACACACATTGTCCGTCCTCCACTACAATATCGAAGCTGGAAAGTTTTTTTCCCCCCTCCGCCAAAGTGATTTTTGGTTGTTGTTTTGACGTGGGACTACGTCTAACCGGAATATATGGAGGGTAAAATGAAAACCTAAACACAGAACATGCAGGAAAAAATGAAAGATTTCGAATGCTCATAGCTCGAACATTTCGTACTGGATAGGAGAGATGTTTGCATCACTTGATAGGGAATATTTCTACGCATCTATCGCAACTAACAAAATGTTGTTTTTCATTAGATAAACAATTGAATAACTGTAAAATATTAGGCGTTATCTAAACGCCCTAACTGCATCGTTTTGATTGGCCCGATTTACGGTTTCCCTAGCACAGCCATCAAAACCAAGCAGCCTTGGGGAAATCGGCATTGCAAATACATGAAAGTAGGGGGACTTTTGTTCTCATCGAAAAATGTTCCCTAACACAGACTTTAAAACCAAGCAGCGAAATCGGCATTGCAAACACACGAAAGAGCCTAGAGGCGAGTGAACTGAAAAGTTTAAACCCTCTTAAAGCCAAAAAGAAGAAGAAGAACACACGAAAGTAGGGGGAGTTTTTGTTCCCACCGAAATGTGTTCCCTAATAGAGATTTCTAAACCAAGGTGCCTGGAGAAATTGGTATTTCAAATTCATGCAAGTCGGGGGTATTTTTGTTCCGACTGGAATGTGTTTCCCTAACACAGACTTCAAATCCATGAAGCGTGGGGAAATTGGCATTGCGAATTCATACAAATCGGGGGTATTTTTGTTCCGATTGAAATGTGTTTCCCTAACACAGACTTCAAAACCGAGGTTTCTGGGGAAATCGGCTCTGCAAATAAATGCAAACTGCGAGTACTTTTGTCCTCGCTTGCCTTTGTGCAGAGTGGAATATGTCTGTCCTAACATGATCTTCTAAACTTAGGAACCTGGGAAAATCGTGCAGACACTAGAAGCGAATGAACTTCCCAGTTTCAAGCAAATTCGAGATTCGAGAAGTATGTACACTTTTGGGATGTAAACTTCAGAGGGAAATGTAAAATAGAATAATCGTTTGATAATTTTTTTTTGTCTTTATTGGAAAGATTTTCAGCCTTAGGCTGGTTCATCAAATGTTTGATAATTCTTCCGTACATATATTTTGTTCTAGTCATCATACCAAACGTAAAAGGTCCGTCATTAAATTTACTTGTAACGATAAACAATCAATCACAATAAATAAATTGTCTTTACACGGCATTTGTTCATTTTTTTCACTCACAGAGCAAATATATTGAACTCAATTGAATTTGGAAACTGTTTCATTCAATCAAGAATTTAATCAATACAAACGAATGATTGCTAAGCTAAGGTAGTTCCTCGTCAACCTTGCGGTTATATCATAGATATAACCCACTCATTTTTTTTTTCGTCCATTGGTGACAAGTTAAGTGCCAACGCATCCGGAACAGCGAGGAAGCAGCACCTCTCCAGCGACGCTGGACCGGTGTACTGTGAATTGGTTCCATTGAGCGTCACATTTGTATCTTCACCAAACATCAAACAGAGAAGTACAATAGAATAGTTTTTGCCGTCTCGCTATTGTGCTTATACCGTAGCGTGCAGCGTTGTATAGCTCCCTGAATAGGGTTGTTCAAGTTGTTCGAACTCATCAGACTAAATTTTTTTTATTGAGTTTTTATTTATTTATTTATTTTTTTTACGAAATTATTGTTTTTTTTCAAGAAGATTTTTGATTTGAGCTAGTTTTTAGTTTAAGTTAGTTTTTAGTCTAAGTTAGTTTTAAGTTGAGTTTTTGCGCGAGTGTGTGCGTGTGAGTTGTGTGTGTGCGTGCGAGTTTTTTTTCGTTTTCATAGGCGGTTGCGCACCGTCTGCGCACCCGTTATGACATCTGCTGATGCCAATGTTGCGCGGACGCGTTATTATCAACAGTCCTCGAAGGCACCATGGGTTGTTTTCTTTCGGCCCAAGGAAAAAGCTTTGAGAACTCTTGATATTTCAAGAGATTTGCTGCGTAATTATAAGGGCGTCTCGATACATAAAGAGAGACCGGACAAACTGCGTGTAGAAGCACCGACTTTTGATGTGGCCAACAAGATTGTTGACCACGATGTTTTTAACAGGGAGTATCACATCTACATCTCTTCTCGAGAAGTGGAGATAGAAGGCGTAGTAACCGACGCGAGTCTGAGTGTCGATGAACTAAATAAAGCGTCGGGTTCCTTCAAAAACTCGATGATTGGAGATCTTGTAAAGATCCTGGATGTTAGAAATCTGCATTCAGCATCTTTGGAAGAAAATGAAAAAGTTTATAAGCCCTCGCACTCTTTTCGAGTTACTTTCGCAGGTTCTGTTCTCCCAAACTATGTGAAAGTAGAAAATGTTTTTTTCCCAGTGCGCCTGTTTGTACCGCGGGTTTATAATTGTACCAAATGTAAAAAGTTGGGACACTCGGTTAGCCACTGCGGCAACAAATTTCGTTGCGGCAAATGTGGCGATAAACATAGTGAGGATTCTTGCACTCAAACAGTGGAAAAATGTATTCACTGTGGCGAGAATCCTCACCTTCTACAAGAGTGCCCAAGGTACAAACAGCACTCCGATAAAGTGAAGCGTTCTATCGCTGGACGCTCCAAGCGGACTTATGCTGAAATGCTAAAGACCGCATCAGCCGCTCAAAATGAAAACCAATTTTCGGTTTTGTCATTTTTTTTTTTTTTTTATTAAATCGTTTATTTTTACAGGCTCAGTTACATAAGTTTAAAGGAGCCAAACTCCTGACTGTATTGTTACAAGTATATATAAACATTTTTCCTTAATTCTAATGTTAATGGTGTAGAAAACCGATTACTCGCGGTCTACTCGAGTTTAGAAGGGTGACATATTTTCTTCAGGAAAAGGAAGGGATAAAAGGATATGTTGACAATGTTCACTCTCACATTCACACTCACATTCATTACACTCAATTCTTAAGCCTATCTTATATCTAAAATGTTTTTACAGTTCACCTTATTCTATTGTTAATAAGAAGGGATTTGATTTCTCGCGAAGAAAAAGGAAAAGGAGAATATAAGGATATAAGGATAATCAGACACGAAGATCGATAACTTTTAGGAAGACATATATGTGGGACATGTAATCAAGGTCTAAACCAGCCAACACATCTCTCACCGGCACATTGGGCTGCCTTCCTCTAGCCCGAAGAGAGTTTTCTAAATTCGATCTGGCAACAAGATACTCCTCGCACGACCAAACAACGTGTTCGACGTCGTGGTAACCTTGGCCGCAGGCACAGATATTGCTGTCGGCAAGATCAAAACGAAAGAGTAGCGCGTTTAACGAACAGTGATTGGACATGAGTCGGGAGAAGGTGCGAATAAAGTCCCGACTCAAGTCCAGACTTTTGAACCATGGTTTGAGGCTAACCTTAGGGATAATTGAGTGGAGCCACCGGCCCAATTCATCTTCGTTCCATTTGCGTTGCCAGTTAACGATGGTATTTTTACGAACTAAAGAATAAAATTCATTGAAGGCGATTTGACGCTGATAAATTTCGCCTTCAATTGCACCTACCTTTGCTAATGAGTCAGCCCTCTCATTACCCGGAATTGAGCAATGTGAAGGGACCCAGACAAAGGTAATGACATAACAGCGTCTGGATAAAGCACTCAAAATTTCTCGTATTCTCTCAAGGAAGTACGGCGAGTGCTTTTCCGGCCTCACTGAACGGATAGCTTCAACAGAGCTAAGACTATCTGTTACAATGTAATAGTGTTCAACAGGTCGTGAGGCGACGCTGTCCAGCGCCCAGTGTATTGCTGCCAATTCAGCAATATACACTGAGCAAGGATACTGAAGACTGTGTGAGGTGCTAAAAAAATTGTTGAACACTCCAAATCCTGTGGACTCATTCATAGAGGACCCATCAGTAAAGTACATATTATCACAATTGACACGCCCATACTTTGCTTCGAAAATCGTAGGAACGATCCCCGATCGATGATAATCTGGAATTCCATGGATATCCTGCTTCATGGACAGATCAAAATGTACAGAGGAATTGATGTAGTCAGGAAAACAAACACGGTTGGGAATATACGAAGAAGGATCAACCTGCATGGAGACGAATTCATGATATGAGCTCATGAATCCAGAATGAAAATTTAGCTCGATCAGCTGCTCAAAATTTCCGATCACCAATGGGTTCATGACCTTACACCGGATGAGGAACCGAAGAGATAATAAATTGAAGCGATCTTTTAGTGGGAGTAGGCCTGCCAAAACCTCGAGACTCATGGTATGCGTTGAGGGCATACATCCCAACGCAATACGGAGACAAAGATACTGAATTCGCTCGAGTTTAATGAGGTGTGTTTTGGCAGCTGATTGAAAACAGAAACTGCCATACTCCATCACTGAGAGAATAGTTGTTCGATACAACATTATAAGATCTTCGGGATGGGCTCCCCACCAGGTGCCGGTAATTGTACGGAGAAAGTTTATTCTTTGTTGACATTTTTTACTCAGATACCTAATATGGGCCCCCCAAGTACATTTGGAGTCGAACCATACCCCAAGATACTTGAATGACATAGCATGAGTGATGGTTTACCCAAAAGTTGAAGCTTTGGTTTTGCTGGTCTATGCTTCCTAGAAAAAACCACCATCTCTGTTTTCTCCGTGGAGAATTCGATCCCTAGCCCAATGGCCCAGGTTGAAAAATTGTTCAAAGTATCTTGTAAGGGTCCTTGCAGGTCGGATTCGTTTGATCCTACGACAGACACCACTCCATCATCTGCAAGTTGTCTTAGGCTGCAATTTTGTGTAAGGCAATTGTCGATGTCGCTTACATAGAAGTTGTACAAAAGGGGGCTTAAACATGAGCCCTGGGGGAGGCCCATGTAAGAGAACCGACTTACTGCCGAATCTCCGTGAGAAAAGTTCAAATGTTTCTCACAAAGCAAGTTATATAACATATTATTCAATAGAGGCGGCAGACCCCGAAAGTGTAATTTGTCTGACAAAACCTCTATTGAAACAGAATCAAACGCCCCCTTTATGTCCAAGAATACTGAAGCCATTTGTTTTTTTCCGGCGTAAGCCATTTGAATTTCTGAAGAAAGCAACGCAAGACAATCATTCGTCCCCTTGCCCCTGCGGAACCCATATTGTGTATCTGAGAGTAAGCCATTCGTTTCAACCCAACGATCAAGGCGAAACAAGATCATTTTCTCCAACAATTTCCGTATACAAGACAGCATTGCTATTGGGCGGTACGAATTGAAGTCGGACGCGGGCTTTCCGGGTTTTTTAATAGCTATAACTCGTACTTGTCTCCAATCATCTGGAACAATATTATGCTCCATAAACCGATTGAATAAATTCAACAAGCGATGTTTCGCCACATCAGGGAGGTTTTTCAGCAAGTTGAACTTAATTCTATCCGATCCCGGCGCAGAATTGTTACATGAAAGGAGAGCAAGAGAGAATTCTACCATCGAAAACTCGGAATCAAGATCGCACCTATCTTGTGAAATATCTCGAACAATTTTTTGTACAGGAACGGAATCGGGACAAACCTTCCGTGCAAAATTTAAAATCCATCGATGTTAATATTCCTCGCTTTCATTCGTTGAAGAGCGATTTCTCATGTTTCGAGCCACTTTCCATAATTTTTTCATTGACGTTTCTCGTGACAGACCTCCCACGAAATTTCGCCAATAAGCACGTTTTTTCCCTTTGATCAAGTTTTTAAATTGATTTTCAAGGGATAAATACGTTTGAAAATTCTCAATGGTTCCACTTTTCCGAAAAGCTTTAAATGCATTCGATTTATCCTGATAAAGCTTGGAACATTGGCTATCCCACCATGGATTGGGAGGCCTTCGACGAATAGTGGAACCTGGGATGGGTTTCGTTTGAGCGCGAACCGCGCTGTCATAGATCAAACGAGAAAGGAAGTTATACTCCTCCAATGGAGGTAAACCATCTTTGGAATTGATGGCTAGAGCAATCGCGTCCGCATATTTTTTCCAGTCAATGTGTCTTGTGAGGTCATATGCCATGTTTATAGATTCAGAAGAATTCGACCCAATGGTGATGGAAATTTCGATTGGCAAGTGATCACTACCGTTGGGATCCTGGATTACATTCCACTTGCAATCTAACGATAGTGAATTCGAGCAAAGCGAGAGGTCAAGAGCACTTGGGTTAGCAGGAGGTTTAGGTACACGTGTTGTTTCCCCAGTGTTCAAAACGGTCATATTGAAGCTGTTACAAAGGTCATATATCAACGATGAACGATTGTCGTCGTACTGTTCCCCCCAGGCAGTTCCGTGAGAGTTGAAGTCTCCCAAGATCAATCGTGGCTCAGGAAGGAGTGAGCACATGTCAACAAGTTGCTTGCGGCTAACCGCAGATCTCGGAGGCCAATACAAGCTGACTATACAAAGGTCTTTGCCTCTGATGTTTGCATGACAGGCAACAGCTTCGATCCCTCCAATAGGTGGAAGGTCAATTCTAAAAAAAGAGTGACACTTATTGATCCCCAATAGTACCCCTCCGTATCTGTCATCGCGGTCCAAGCGTATTGTATTAAAATCGTGGAAAGAGAGATCATTTTGAGAAGAGAGCCAGGTTTCGGACAGTGCAAAAACATCACAATTGACTTTATGAATTAGAAATTTGAATGTATCCAATTTAGGGGTAAGACTACGACAATTCCACTGTAAAACAGTGATATCTCCGACCTCTCTATTTAAATTAGACATCAAGAGAGATAATCATTGCAAGGAGGGGCCATGTTTGCATCAATTGTTGCAAAATTGTCTTTAATACTGGAAGCATTGAGATGACAATGGTTCTGATGGAGTCGGAAACATTAAAACACTTGAAGATTTGATCCAAAAGGTCAGACAACTTTATAAATCCCGATTGGGAAGTTGAGCTGGACGGAAAAATAGGGACAGTTGGGGTTTTTGATGTCCCCTCGGGTGCTGGGTCGTTCGAAGATGAACTATTCCCACGGAAACCAGGGGGAACCTGATTTTGCTTGTCCGCTGCACTCGATTTTTTAGGCAAGCTAACAGGGGGTATCACCGGAGGGACTTGTCCTTGAACTTTGGGAGTGGTCACATTTTTGCGCCGGGGATTCCCTTTGGAAATAACCGTTGTGCCCCCGCTAGCTGTGTCCGCTTCTATTTCGTCAACTGGCAACGTAGCGAAAACATTATGTGTGTTGATTGGTTGTTGCTCTTGAGCCAGTGGAGAAGCGCCCTTCAAAATTTCCGCAAAAGTGCGCTTCGAGCGTTCCTTCAAAGAGCGCTTCTGTTTATCCCAGCGACTCTTGTAAGTTTCACAAGCTGAGAGCTCATGTGGGGATCCCCCGCAATATGGACATTTATGCTCAGTCGCACTGCAGGATTTCCCCTCATGTTGCTCTCCGCAAGTGGCACAGCGCTCCTTGTTGGCGCAATAATCTGCTGTATGACCAACTGACTTGCATTTGTTGCAAGTCATGGGCTTTGGCACGAAGAGTCGCACTGGAAGTCTTAATTTATCCACCATAACGTAGTCAGGGAGGGCGGAACCAGCAAAAGTTACTCGAAACGAGTTGGACGGCGTGAAATTTTTTTCTTCCCCATTCTGGGAAACTTTTCCTAGTTGCTGGCAGTCCAATATTTTAATTTGCTTCAAAGGGAGCTGTTTAAATCTGCCATCTCCCTCTTTTATTATTTCGCTCGTCAGACCCGTTTCTGTAATCACCCCCGCAATTTCTACGTTATGGCAGGGCACATATACGCGATATTCTATTACAAAGCGATTGTCGACAACAATATCGTTAGCGTGCTTCCGATTAGCCACGACAACACGCAGTTTGTTCGGTCTAGCCTTTCTAATTTCGACCACGGAGGAATAATATCTTGCCAGATCTTTAGAAATTTGAATGACATTTAGAGATTTTCCTTTTGGTTTGGGCCGGAAGAAAACAACCCATGGGCCAGATCCAGGTGAATCTTCTGGATAGACCTTGACACGAGGAGAGGAAACAACTGAGGGGGACGAGGTCGATTGTTGAGCGGGATCAGGAACAGTAGGGCTGGGAGGTAAGTTCGGGAGTTGATCGGAAGCGGGAGCAGGAGATTGAGGGGGTGAAGAGGAAAGGTTTGCAAATTTTCTTGAGGGGGGCTTGTTTAGGTGACTTAACTCTCCCTCTAAAGAGACATCCGAGGGGGGAACGCGTTTAAGCGACTTTCCAGCTCCCGTAGATATGGAGGGGTAGACAGTGGATTCAATCTCCATGTCAACGGTTCCTTCTTCATCTGCCATTTAAAGTGGCAGATGTACACTTTTTAGTTAATTTTTCAATTTTTTGTTTGTTTTTTCTTTCTAAAGCTAATAAACTTAACCTAATAAAATTATTGATACTTATAATGCACACCACACCAATGCGGATAATCTCCAACGCGTATCAATCCTTCGGTGCAGCTGAACCGGTGTATCGCACCACAGCACGATAATGGTGTCGATGACGAGAGGCGATAAATTCACCAGCACACAGCACACAGCGCCCGCGCTGCAGGCCTTCTTCCTCCTGCTTGTTGTGTCCGCTTCAATGCAATCCAGCTACAATCTAGGGAATCCCGTTATTGCGCACAATCACTTGACCAGTCACGAGAATAACGGTATCACTTCAACGATACACGATCACGAAATATATGCGTCCGGCGGCTTCGAACTTAGGAAGACGAATGCGGTTTTGTCATCTCAAGAATCGGATTCTGATTCTGATGAGGGTCATACTTCGGCTGCACCAGAATCTTCAATAAAGGATGAATCATCAAAAAGAAAGCTCTCTTCACCAATGTGCACCGTTAGAAAGCTAAAATGACCCTCGGAAGATTGTCTAATTCCAAGGGTAATAGTAGCAAAAAAAAAGAATCCGAAGGCTCCTTCTCAGCCAGTTCCTGGTTGCAGCAAGGATTTTACGTCATTACCCAGAGAAGAGAGAAATAAAAACGCTGCTCCTCGATCTTCTCGTAGAAAATTCGCGTCTAATCGAGGATTGATATCTTTTTCGGACATTGTGGACTTCATACTAAACACGTTCAAATTTCAAGACCCCCTCAGAAGCCTTATTTCTGCCTTGCTTCCATCTTTAAAGTCTTATCTTAAGCAATTGACTGCTTCATGGCCCCTCCTTGCATCAATCATATCTTTCGATGGATAATTCATCTAACGTAGTAGAAGATATGATCAATGTGCTACAATGGAACTGCCGTAGTCTAGTGCCTAAACTAGACTCGTTCAAATTTTTACTTCAAAATTATGATTGTGATATATTCGCTCTTTCCGAAACATGGCATTCTTCTGACACAGAACTCAACTTCCACGATTTTAATATTATTCGCCTGGATAGAGATGATTCCTATGGAGGAGTACTTTTAGGGATCAAAAAGTGCTACTCTTTCTATAAAATTCCTCTCCCAGCTCTATCAGACGTCGAAATCGTCGCTTGTCAAATAACTGCAAAGAATAAAGAACTCTGCATAGCTTCAGTATACGTTCCCCCGAATACTTCCATTAGCCGTAGTCAACTTTGGAATCTAATTTCGATTCTCTCAACCCCAGTTCTAATTTTGGGTGACATGAATTCCCATGGTACTGGGTGGGGCGATCTTTATGATGACGCTAGGGCGGCTATTTTTTACGATTTATGTGACGATTTCAACTTGACTATCTTGAACACTGGTAAAGTGACACGAATTGCAAAACCTCCGGCTCGGGAAAGCCGACTCGATCTATCTTTGTGCTCAAACTCGCTATCATTAGATTGTCAGTGGAAGGTCATCAATGATCCCCATGGTAGCGATCACTTGCCAATCAATATATCAATCAAGTGTAGCCCGCAATCTACTGAACCATCTTGAGTTCCATTTGATCTAATAAGGAACATCGACTGGCAAAAATTTGCAACGGCGGTAACAATCGGTGTCGAATCAATAGATATACTTCCACCATTGGAAGAATATCGATTCTTCGTCGATTTATTGTATAAAAGCTCACTGGAAGCACAAAAAAGAAAAGTTCCAAGTGCTTCATTTAAAAGAAAACCAGCCACTCCTGGCTGGGACGATGAATGCACAAAATTGTATTTGAAAAAATCTGATGCTTGCAAGCTTTTCGCAGACATGGAACATCCACACACTTCGAGGAGTATTCAAAGCTTGAAATACAGCTGAAACAATTAGTTAAAGCAAAAAAAAAAACGCGGTTACTGGCGCAATTTCATCGAAGGTCTTTCTCGTGAAACCTCAATACGCACCTTGTGGAGGGTAGCTCGCAACATGCGTAACCGCTCATCTACCAACGAGAGTGAAGAATACTCCAACCGATGTATATTCGATTTCGCTAAAAAGGTCTGTCCAGACTCAGTTCCAGTCCAACATATTCTTCGAGAAACGTCTCCGAGCGGTGGACCTCTGGACAGACCATTCTCAATGCTGGAATTTTCTATGGCTCTTCTTTCATCGAACAACTCTTCACCCGGAAGCGATTTGATTAAATTCGTTCTTCTAAAAAATCTTCCCGATATCGCGAAAAGACGCTTGCTAGACTTATTCAATACCCTACTAGAAAACAACATTGTGCCACCCGAATGGAGACAGGTCAAAGTGATAGCAATTCAAAAGCCTGGCAAACCAGCGTCTGACCATAACTCATACCGTCCGATTGCTATGCTCTCGATCATTAGAAAATTGCTGGAGAAAATGATCCTTCGAAGACTCGATCAATGGATCGAGACAAATAATTTGCTATCAAGTACACAATTTGGGTTTCGTAAGAGCAAAGGAACAAACGATTGTCTAGCGTTGCTTTCTACAGATATTCAACTGGCCTTTGCGCACAAGGAGCAACTGGCTTCAGTATTCTTGGATATTAAGGGAGCTTTTGATTCAGTTTCCATAGAAATTCTGTCAGACAATCTGGACAGATGTGGACTTCCTGGAATTTTGAATAACTTCTTGTACAATTTGTTGTCAGAAAAGCAAATGAACTTCACCCTCGGACAGCTGACAACTTCCAGAAATAGTTATATGGGTCTACCCCAAGGCTCATGTCTCAGCCCCCTTCTTTATAATTTTTATGTGAAAGATATTGACAGTTGTTTGGTAGAACAATGCACGCTAAGACAACTTGCAGATGATGGTGTGGTTTCAGTCAGCGGTCCCCATACCGAAAACTTGCAAAGACCATTGCAAAATTCCCTAGATAACTTGTCTTCTTGGGCAAGGAACTTAGGGATAGAATTCTCGCCGCAGAAATCAGAACTGGTAGTGTTTACTCGAAAGCGGTCCCCAGCCCAATTGCAACTTAAGCTTTTGGGCAGAAACATTACCCAATCATTGACCTTCAAGTACCTTGGTGTCTGGTTTGATTCAAAATGCACTTGGAATACCCACATTACGTATTTGAAGCAAAAATGTCAAAAAAGAGTCAACTTTCTCCGCTCGATTTGCGGCACGTGGTGGGGAGCTCATCCGGGAGATCTCATAACGCTTTATAAAACAACTATTCTATCTATTCTGGAGTATGGCTCTTTCTGCTTTCTCTCAGCAGCTAAAAGTCACCTTCTAAAATTGGAACGAATTCAATATCATTGTCTGCGTATAGCTCTCGGCTGTATGCACTCAACGCATAACATGAGTCTCGAGGTTCTGGCAGGAGTAACTCCTCTACAGAACCGATTCTGGGAACTTTCTCTCAGAATACTGGTGAAATGCGGTGTCACGAACACACTTATGATTGAAAACTTTGTAAAAATGCTTCATCTAAATATACAATCTCGGTTTATGAGAATTTATCATCACTATATTTCATCAGATATTTGTCTTCCATCGTTTACTCCAGACCGTGCTCACTTCACCATCAGCAGTTCCTCAATTGAATACGATCTGTCGATGAAACAAGCAATACTTGGGATTTCAGATCAGCTTCGACCAACTTTCATTCCCCGTATTTTTAACCGAAAGTACCAAAAAGTAAATTGCATGAAAAGATACTTCACTGATGGGTCTCGCCTCAATGGATCCACTGGCTTCGGTGTTTTCAATGAAAATTCAAGCGCCTTCCGTAAACTGCAGGAACCTTGTTCCGTTTATGTTGCTGAGCTGGCAGCAATCGACTTCGCATTGGGGATGATCTCCAACAAGCCTGCAGACCATTACTTCATTTTCTTTCTCGGATAGTCTCAGTTCGCTTGAGGCTCTCCAGTCGATGAAAACTAGTAGGCACCCATCTTATTTCCTCGCAAAAGTGAGACAGCAGATGAGTGCACTGATCGAAAGATCTTATAAGTTAACCTTTGTTTGGGTCCCCTCTCATTGCTCAATTCCTGGCAATGAGAAGGCGGACACTCTCGCAAAGGTGGGTGCCCAGGAAGGCGAATTGTTGGATAGACAGATTTCATACGATGAATTTTTCCAATTACTGCGTCAGAGTTCCCTCTTGAGTTGGCAAACCGATTGGGACACTGGAAGTCTTGGGCGGTGGTTATATTCAATTATTCCAAAGGTTTCTTCGAGAGCGTGGTTCAAAGGTTTGGACGTAAGTCGTGACTTCATTTGTGTAATGAGTAGACTTATGTCCAACCACTACTCGCTAGATGTGCATCTCCACAGAATAAATCTTGTTCAAAGCAACGTCTGTCGGTGTGGAAACGGTTACGATGACATCGATCACGCAGTTTGGCGATGTACGGATAATTACGCAGCCAGAGAGACGACAACCCTATGTTCCTGTTAGAAACGTGTTGGGAACTCGCGACATCTGCTATATGCAGTTGATCTATATGTTTGTGAAACGGTCTAGTATAAGTATTTAATGCTTTTGTGTTTTTCTTTTTCGTTATTAGTTTGTTTGTCTTGTCCCCCATCTCACCGTCGCCCACCCTCGACAGATAGTCGAACACCAGATGCTATCACTGGACATTATGCACAATGCTACAGTGCGTGCGGCAACTCTCGGTTGAGACAACGATACCTCATATTCATATCCCTAACCTGACCCGTCCCACAAAAATGTTGCCCTTTTAACCTCGAGTAAACCGCGAGTATTCGGTCGAATCCTACTAAACATAGAAATTAGTTGAAACTTTGTATAAACAAACCTTGAATTAGCGGCTCCGCAAAGCTTATGCGATTGAGCCTTACAAATAAATGAACAGGATAAAAAAGTCACAGGAGGGTTGTATCCAAGACACGACCGCATAGTTGACGTAGGATTCCGTTAGGCTATCTGCTGCATGCTGATTTTGGATAAATTGTAAAACTCTTCGATTTTATTTATATTCCATCTAGCATAAGTTCTATTCAGCTCATTGAAACATCATTCTTCAATCTACGTTCGATGGTTTGGGTCAGTTTTGTCTGGTTGTTAGGAAATGTTTGTTCACTCCACCAGTGTCCATAACCGAGTGGTAATGATAGAAGGATGGTGATTAGTCATTAGATAGTGCGTATCACGTACCAAAGCCGCCCTCTGTATTCCTGGACGAGATGGCTCCTGTGTAATGTATGGATGAAATAAAGAAAAAAAAGCTCATCAATCATCATCGAACACAAATTTTATCACCAGAAAAAAAGTGTTACTTTAGTATAGAGAAAATATATTTGAAATGGAAAAGGTAATTTCATTTATAATTTTTTTTTCTGAGTGTTTATTCAACCCATTTCCTTTTCGCTTTAAACCCAACGGAACACGATCCTACATGCCTCAAGGCGAATTTCAATTGAGCGAACAGCACCCAATACGATATATAGAGCATATGTGGAATCACTTTTTCGAATACTCCTTCATTTTTCCAATTTTGCTTGTCGCATGAACTTTCGTTGGGAGAAAAAAAAATTGTTTCATATTTCAAGTCATTTTAACACAATAGCTACCATATACAATTTTACGCTTACAGTTCTGCTAAAAGTTTCAAAATACATGATCGGTCATTGATATGAAATTTCACGAAGCAACCAACATCAAAGTTCCAAATTTTAATTTTATTTATATTCCATCTAGCATAAGTTCTATTCAGCTCATTGAAACATCATTCTTCAATCTACCTATCGATAGATTCTTATTGGAACGAAAATAACAAAAAAAAACTCGTTCATCACTCCGAACTTATCCGCCAGCACGTATGCAATCAGAAATGCCCACGCTAGTTACAATGAGCACTATCCATTTGTGCGCGTCGTTAGTTAAACTATCGACCACGAGGGTATTTACATGCTGATTTCCCCCAGACACCTTGGATTTGAAATCTCTGTTAGGGAATACATGTCGGTGAGAATAAAAGCTCCCCCTACTTTTATGTATCTGCAATGCCGATTTCCCCCAGGCAGCTTGGTTTAGATGTCTCTGTTAGGGACCCGCCGCATGTGTCTTCAATTTCGACCTATCAGAAGTGGGTATTTCCGTTAGGATGGGGGTTGAGATTTTTTAATTGTTCGATAGTTAGTTTCATGACATATATTATTTTAGTCAATGTAAAAAATTGTTATAGAGTGCCGGAATTGAATGACGCAAAAATCTCATCAATCCATCATAAAATGACTGAGCAATAAGCATTTGAAATTGGACAATTTTCACGGTGCGCTCGATTTTCGATTTTCAATTTGTACCCCAATATGTTCCCGAAAGACGTAATCCTACGTCAAAAAATATATTGTTCGTACTTGAATTATGAATAAGATGATTTAGAGAATCAGATTCGAACAGCATCTGGTAGTTTTCGCTCGTTTCAAAGTTGGCGGCACCCTCATAGCAATCATTCAAACTTTGGGAAAGCGTACACATTGACGGATTGGGTATCTTTGCATCCTTCATTTTTCCAAAATATAACTCCAACCCCTACAAAACTGTGTCTTGTAGGGAACTGTGGCTTCTTCTGTAGGAGCACTGTGGCTTATAAGAAATAATAAGAATTTTCTTTAAAAAAAAATTAGGTGAATACGTTTCAGTTATGGGAAATAAGTACCATTTGAGAAAAAATAAATTTAAAAGTTCCTAATTTTTTTTGTAGTGAGTGTGTGAGTGAGTGTTTAAAATATTCTCAATCGATTGATGCAAACCTTGATGCCTGTGTATGTATGTGAGGTAAATAATTCGTATTGTTTTTGTTCATCTCCGTGCTAATTTTAATTTTTTCCTACGTTTTCCGTGTTATTTCTGGCGAATTTCCAACTACCCGGATATCCTTTTCAACGTTTCACCGGTATTTGCTGAAATACAACGATCTGTAACACCTGTTGAGCCTTATTTTGTGAATAATTGTACCATCATCACGAGGAGAACTAACATACTATCAGCAACAATGGAGTCAATTTGTTTTGCTTGCACTCGTCTTGTTGATAAAACAGACGAGATTATGTGCAATGGCTTCTGCAAATCATCCTTCCATATAAAGTGCGTTCATCAGTCATAAGAAATGCGTAACACCATTGCTGAATGCTCCCAGCTTTTCTGGATGTGTAAGGCCTACACGAAAATGATGTCTCACGCTAATTTTCGTCAGGCTATCGCATCCACCAACAATGTTATTGCCTCGATGGCTGAAGAACACACTAAAGCGTTGGCTGAATTGAAGAAGGAAATAGCGCTCAACACAACAAAAATCAACACTATTCTTCAGAGGACCCCGGCACAAACACCTCGAGTATCGAGATCAGAACTTTCTGTGCCGTCGAGGAAACGTCCACGGCTTCTCGTTGACGAACCGTCTCTCCACGATAATGCATCCGTCGGCACCAAAGACATCGCTCCCGATGAATCTATTCCATTAGCGGTAGAGCGAAAAGAAGACAAATTTTGGTTGTATCTTTCCGGCTTTAATCCTCAGGCAACGGAGCAACAAATCGATAGATTGGTAAAGAGTAACCTCAACACCGATAAGGCAGTGGAAGTTTTTAAATTAGTGCTGAAGGGGAGGGCTCTTGACAAGCTTTCATTTGTTTCGTTCAAAGTCGGGCTGGATCTTGAGCTAAAGGACACCGCTCTCGCTGCATCCTCATGGCAATGAGGAATAACTTTCCGTCAGTTCGACTTCCGACATACCGTACCACCGAGACAAATATTTCGATTCGAAATCACATCAGGTGAAACACCGTCAAATTAACCGCCAGGCAAGTCACAATACCATTTGTTTCTTCAATGAACGTACCACTAGACAGCTCCGAAATACAACACACTCCCATTCATCACACGTTGTTAATCCATCGACCCCGCTTGACTCTACAACTAAACACACAGCGCTAACTCTGTATTACCAGAACGTACGTGGACTCCGCACGAAAACAAACGATCTGTTTTTCGCCTTGTCCAACAGTGATTACGACGTCATTGCGTTCACTGAAACCTGGCTGAATAGTTATATTCGAAATTCCGAACTCACTCATAACTACACGATCTATCGCTGCGATAGAAACCCTAGCACCAGCTGTTTTCTACGTGGTGGCGGAGTATTGATCGGTGTGAGAAACGGACTGCAAGGTAGAGATGGGCAAAACGGTTCATTTCAGTGAGTGGTTCAGAGCCGCTCGTTCATTGAAACGAGGCGGCTCATTTGAGCGGCTTTTTTGAACCGCGAGTCTTTTTTGAGTCGAGACTCTTCCAAAAAGCGGCTCTTTTTGAGCCGAGACTCTTCCAAACAGCGGATTTTTTTTAACATCGTCTTTTTTGAGTCTAGACTCTTTCAAAGTGTGGCTCTTTTTTGAACCGCGGTTCATCGTACGCTCATTCTGTCGAGCCGGCTCAAATGAGCGGCTCGTGAGCGTTCGCCCATCTCTACTGCAAGGTACATCCGTTGTCGTTGCTGGGTGTGAACGACTTGAGTTAATCGTCGCTCGCATTGTTCTTTCGAATTTCGATCTATTTGTATGCACCGTTTATCTCCCACCCAATAGTGAAACAGCTCTATATGAGAACCATTCTGCATGTGTGCAAAACCTACTTGAACTTGCCGACGACAAAGGTCGTGTATTAGTTTCAGGGGATTTCAATCTTCCTCATTTACGTTGGATGTATGATGAAGAGATTAACTCTTTTTTGCCGGTTAATGCTTCCTCCGAGCAGGAGATTGTTTGAATAGAGTCTGTTGTAGGCTGCGGTCCCTATCAGATTAAAAACTGACAAACGGGCATGGGAGACTGCTTGATTTGGTGTTTGTTAATGAGGACAAGAATGTCGATTTATTCGAGCCACCGTTGTCAATGCTCAACATCGATCCACATCATAAGCCCTTTGTTTTAAAATTCGAAATCGCTAGTGTGAATGCCAGCTTGAACATCCCTGATCCCTACGATTTTGATTTTAATCAATGCGATTTTGCGTCGCTTAATTCAATGATCTTCGCTGCTCGGTGGGACGAATGTCTGAACGGGTGCACCATCGACGAGGCTGTTTCAATTTTTTATCAAGGAGTGTTTTCAATAGTCCGTGATGTTGTCCCTTTGAAGAAACGACGCCAATGTAGTGGGAAGAGACACCCTTGGTGGAACAACGAGTTGCAGCATCTACGAAATCGTCTTCGCAAAGCTAGAAAACGTTATTTTCGGTCGAGGAGTGAACTGCGCAAAGTTGAGCTGCGTGACTTAGAGAGCGAATATAACTCTTTGCATGCGCGATGCTTTCGCAGCTACATTCATCGCACAGAAGAAAGTTTAAAACAGGATCCCAAATCGTTCTGGTCATACGTGAGGAATCGAAGCCAGACAAATAGAGTTCCCCAGCATGTATTCTACAATGGAATTGCAGCCGAAACCCCACTGGACTCAGCAAACTTGTTCTCGTCTTTCTTTCGTAGTGTGCTAAGTACTAACCGATCACCTGAACAGTTTGCCTCGATGTGAATTGAACGTGGCGCCTTTCAATATTTCTGCCTGTGATTTGTTGAACAAATTGCAACAACTAGATGTTACCAAAGGTGCGGGACCAGATCGCTTACCCCCGCTATTCATCAACAACTGTGCCGACTCAATTACCGTTCCCGCCACCATCCTCTTTAATCGTTCCATGAAGGAGGGTATTTTCCCGAGTATATGGAAAACTGCTGCTGTCACTCCTATACGCAAAGCTGGCAGTATGCATAACGTTGAAAACTACCGTGGCATCTCTATTTTAAGCTGCCTAAAGTCTTCGAAAGCCTCGTTCATGATTCCCTTTATCCGCACGTACATCGGATCATATCCGAGCACCAGCATGGGCTCGTGAGAAAACCCTCGACCACAACAAACTTAATGGTTTATGTCTCTTCTTTGGTCGCCGCCCTGGAGAAGCGGCAGCAAATTGACGCCATTTACATAGACTTCACCAAAGCATTTGATACAGTGCCTCATCTGCTTGCAGCAGAAAAAATGACCAGAATGGGCCTACCCGCTTGGTTGACTCGCTGGATTCTTTCTTACCTTACGGATCGTTGTGGTGGTGGAGCAAACTCAGCCCCGTTTGACATCCGGTGTGCCCCAAGGCAGTCATCTGAGCCCGCTTATATTTGTGCTGTTCGTCAACGAACTCTGCCACACCATAAGTTCTCCAAAGGTGATGTTCGCCGACGACTTGAAATTCTACCGGGTAGTCTCATCATTAGTTGAATGCCAGGCCATCCAGAATGACATCGAGGCATTACTAATCTAGTGTAAACTAAACGAAATGGACGTCAATATTCGAAAATGTAACGCAATTTTTTTCTGTCGGACAAGGAGCGCTATAAACTATGACTATAAAATGTCCACAACCAGTATCGTCAGAGTCAGCACTGTTAAGGATCTCAGTGTGCTACTCGACAGTAAGTTAAATTTTGCTCAGCACATATCAGCAACAACAGCCAAAGCATACTCAGTGCTTGGGTTTGTGAAACGGAACACGCAGCAGTTTAGAGATATCTATTGCTTGAAGACACTTTTTTGTGCGCTTGTACGCAGTGTAGGGGAATGGGGGGTATGCCCGACCCCCTAAGGAAAAGTATTGTTTTGTGAGATCTGCGGGCACATATTGATATGTTTCCTCCACAGAATCATTGTCTAGTTTATTTGCCATGAGATATAAGGAATATAGGTACATTTAAACGGTAATTTTCTCAAGTAATAGTCAATTTAAAAAACTGCCATAAAAATGAGGCTCATCAACCAGTGCGGGTGAAACCGGCACCCCATGGGGGTAACACCGGTACCCTATGGGGTAAGACCGTCATCTCAATTTCTCAATATATATATACTTGGCAACAGATGAACCAGTTTGAAAGTGACAGTCGGCAAATAGAAGGTATTCTAATTCTAAATGTCGCTGTCGAGTATGGTTCGAATTGCTCAACCGATTCCGGAGATATGGTCGGAACAAGTTCCGATCAACATGGAATATGGAGAAGAAATCACCAAACCACACCACAATTCAATTACAAATTAATGAAATCTAGGACCACATTGAACACTTACCGGTGGTCAGTTTTTCTTCTTACTTGAATCAATATCCGTCATACGACGCTTTTAATCACACTAGGATTCGACTTGAAATCACAGAGAAGAATGAGTTCATGACTGTAGGTAAATTTTTTCAGGTTTTTGTGATTATGATGGCAATAAAACTAATTAAATTATGTTTAGTTGTAATTAGTTTATTATTTTCGTTAAGACCATACAGCCATTACTTTTCGTTCAATGATGAAGTTTATTTAATTTTATCGAACAGCTTAAATCCAACATTAAATTCACATCAGTAGTTCAAAAGTCTCCACTAACAACTCTTTTGCAAGGGTGAGGTTCTCCTGGGACCAACTTCCTCGATTCGCTTTTCTTTGGTAGCTGCGAGGCATCTGAAATTGATGGAAAATATGTCTTAGAAACCTTCAACTAAACGCAAACCATGCCGGGATCCCCCACTGAAAGGGTGACGGACTTACCCCGACAGCACACATTTTTCAAGAAGACTATTTCTATTAACTTATTGCTTTAACTTACCTCAACTCGAATCCCAGTGATTGCTAACAATCCAGAGGACAAACTGTAGAGCAACGGAAAAGAATTTGAAACCGCGTTCAACAATAAAAGCTTAAACTTCACTGACGGAATATTACATCCGGCTACATATCATCGGCACTCGCGTTTGTTTTGATTTATATTTTGACAATTGACGGATCACGGTGGGTTCGATGTGATTGAAAACGTAGTTAATCAGAGTTTTCTAGTAAAACTCAGGGGGTGCCGGTCTTATCCTCAGTGGCGGGCTTACCCTCCCTTCCTCTACTTGAATATGGCGTACTCGTCTGGGCGCCTTACCATGCCGTACGGACTATCCGAGTTGAGAGAGTTCAACGGAACATTCTTCGTTATGCGCTTCGTTTGCTACCGTGGAATGATCCTTCCGACTGCCACCGTACGAGCAACGGTGTGCCCTGATAAACCTCCCGAGCTTGACGAGTAGACGGATTCTGCTGCAGCGGCTCTTTATTTTCGACATTCTTAACGACAACGTGGACTGCTCAGTGCTTTTGGAAAACATAAACTTCAACGTTCCGGCCAGAACAACGCGGCGTTCAGTTTTCATTCGTCTACCTGTGTGTCGTACTAATTTTGGACAGAACAACCCGTTTTATGTTTGTTGTCATAGTTTTAACGAAGTGTTTGTAAATTTTGATTTTATAATATCTAAGAATGTTTTTAAAAATAGGATAAGTTAAACTGTCTGTACGACCCATTCGAAGACAATAATAATAATAATAATAATAAAAAATCTTTGCGATCAGTCGAGAAATAAGCGTTACGAGAAACAAACGGTGAATAGATAAAGGGTGTGTCACATCAAATTGCATCACGGAAAAAACGCTGTAGAAATTTAATTTTTAGGAATTATATCTTCAGCTTTCGCTTATAATCAGATAAGAGTGTATAGATCACGTTGGCCATGCTTCACTGTCAATTTTTCGTAAATTTGGAAAAATGTCGTCGAACGAAAAAGAGCGTCGTGAATTAATCCTGTGCATTCATTTCGAGAATCCGGAGTTGTCACATCGGGACATCGGTAAGATGCTGGGAATCGTCCAATCCACGGTCAGCAGAGTACTAAAACGATACTTCGAGAACCTAACCATCGACCGGAAGGTGAAGAACGGCAAAAATGGATGCTCCGTCAGTGAAAAAGATCACAAGCGCGTAGTTAAGCAGTTTAGACGTGATCCGAGAAGTTCGGTCCGGGATGTCGCCAATAAGCTGAATTTGTCAAGTTCATTCGTCCAGCGGACCAAGCAGCGGGAGGGCCTACGTACATACAAAGTTCAGAAGGGTCCTAACCGCGACGAAAGGCAAAACATGGTGGGGAAGACGCGAGCCCGGAAGCTGTACACCGAAAGGCTGATGAAGCCGCATTGCCTGGTAATGGACGACGAAACCTACGTCAAAGCTTTCGTCAGCTGCCGGGCCTGTTGTTCTTCTCCGCAGAGGACAAATTCAGCGTTCCGGAGGAGATTCGCAAGCAGAAACTATTCAAGTTTACCAAAAAGTACATGGTGTGGCAAGCGATCTGCTCTTGCGGAAAGCGGAGCGCCCCCTTCGTGATGAATGGCACGGTAAACGGGCAGGTTTACCTTAAGGAGTGCCTACAGAAGCGCTTACTACCACTATTGAAGCAGCACGAGGGCCCGACCATCTTCTGGCCGGATCTCGCTTCGTGCCACTATTCAAAGGACGTGTTGGAGTGGTACGAAGCCAACGGGGTAACCTTCGTGCCAAAGGAAATGAACCCGCCCAACGCGCCGGAGCTTCGCCCAATAGAGAAATATTGGGCGATTATGAAGCAGGCCCTCCGGAAGAACCCAAAAGTTGTCAAATCGGAGGCGGACTTCAAGAGAAAATGGATTTCTGTTCAAAAAGAACTACAACCTGACGTTGTACAGAACCTTATGGACGGAGTAAAGAGGAAGGTGCGAGCATACGGGCTTGGGCTCGAAGTATGAATAAAAAGAAAATGCCAAAAGTTGTTTAATAGTTTTTATTTTACTGTCTAAAATTTTCAAAATGATCGGTCTACTGGGCGAATTTCTACAGCGTTTTTCCGTGATGCAATTTGATGTGACACACCCTTTAGTTCAACATGTTATTTCATATTCATATTTCTATACAGTGCAGGTGTAATGTAAGCAAACTAAATGCTTGCACTGAGTGGCGTAGACCATTCTCAATCTGGGAAGCAATAGAATCGTAGAATTGACTCTCATCTTCAGCATTAACGTGTACTGTTGAATGCTCGTTGTGTAGAGTGCTACTTAGACGCTGAACTCATCCAAATGGTTATAAGTATCTCTCAGCAAAATTATATCCCCAAAAAAAAATTAACATATTTTACTAGCAGCACTTTTTGTTTTGCAGAACGTATGGAATTGATTGCGTGGTGGCGTCGGAGGCTCAAGCAACACATCGAAACAAGGTCACTTTAAGTTTTCAACCGAAGAACACAACTGCAGTAAAATTCCTTCTACACAAACAAATTACCGCTTTGAAATGAGCTACACCTTCACGCTACTTTTAACCCAGAAACAATGCGCGAAAATTGAATAATCTGTCGAAAGAGTCCAAATGAATGACTCCTCAGCGGTGTAGCGAATTATGTGGATATTGGCTGGCAGAGGAATCACATTGGGGTGAGACTTGTCAAGCAATATTTCGCTTCTCTTCAGGCTTCCATTGAATCGAGTGAAACTGTTGTATGTGCCATCAGCAGTACGGAAGACTGTTGTCTGCTCGCTGGTTTGTGTGTGTGTGTGTTTGCTTCGTTGTTTTTTATTTTTCTCGGATAGAATAATATGCACGGTGCATAGCCAATTGTATTCCGCTATTACTCTAGTTGCTCTTCGTCGGTACAATCCGAGGACCAAAAATTGCGCCAATAAATCCTACGTTTTGACTGACGCAATTTTTGCTCCTTAGGCGCGTTAGATAATGCTTGACATTTTGCAATTATTAATTTGTTCCTTTCAAGAAAATAAAATTTTGGTTATCTTGATGGATGCGTAGAAATATTTCCAATCAATAGGTGTAAACATCTTTGCGATTTATTAAGAAATGGTCGAGTTATGAACGTTCGGAATCATTCATTATTTTTTACATGTTCAGTGTTAAGATTTTTCATTTACCCCCATATCTTCCTGTTAGACGTAGTCCTACTCAAAACAAAAAATAATGATCTGTGCATGAGGGCACGAACGGAGGCTTGACGTAGGATTGTGATTGTTAAAAAAATGTTTTTGAGTTGAGAATTGAAATAGAATGGATAGAAGACTAGTTCAGAAATTCATAAATTGACATAATTTCATATCCCAAATGATGCCTCTGTAACAAATCTGGAGCGGTGGCCTCAATGTTCAACTACAGTATGCATTTAATATTAGTTGGTAAAGAATAACAAACAAATTATCCTCAGACACTAAATCTGTCAAACTTACTCAGCTTCAAAATTTCATAATTTTTTCAAAATTAATATGATTACTTTTTCGAGCTCAGAACAAATAAAACGGATAGAACGTTTAATGTTTAATTATTTAATTTTTTGATTTTTAATTTTCTGTTCGTTTTTTACGATTTATTTTTTTTAAATGGGAATTTGAAAAAAAAAAATCGGTTTATGCGATAGAGATATGCAGAATTTTTTTTGTCTAAAATCGACACTCTGGGACTTAGTTTTTTCGGAATATGAGACGAAACGTATGGTTTTAAGTACCAATAACAAATACAAACTGCTAAACAAATTAAACACAAATTTTTACATTACCCGGGAATTAATCAAGCAAATGAAACCAAATAAGGCACATTTAGGTTTTAGGGTGCAATAGATGTTTCTATGGTAGTTAGACTCTCCACTCCCCTTTCTAAAGGGGGGCTCCCATACAAACAAAACACAAATTTCTGCATTACTCGAGGATTATTCAAGCAAATGGAAGCAAATTAGGCATACTGATGTTTTAGGGGGCAATAAATGTTTCTATGGTGGTTAGACTCTCCACTCCCCTATCTAAAGGGGGGCTGCTATACAAATGAAACACAAATTTCTGCATTACTCGAGAATTAATCAAGCAAACGAAAACAAATTTGGCATGTGAAGGTTTTAGGGTGCAATAAATGTTTTTACAGTGGTTAGATACTCCTCCCTCTTTCCTAAGGGGAGGCTGCAATACACATGAAACACAAATTTCAGCATTACTCGAGAATTAATCAAGCAAATGAAACCAAATTGGGCATATTAAGGTTTTAGGGTGCAATAAATGTTTCTGTGATGGTTAGACTCTCCACCCCCCTCTCTAAGGGGGGGGGGGGTGTGTCATACAAATGAAACACAAATTTCTGCATAACTAGAAAGTTAGTCAAGCACAATTTGGGATGTGAGCGTTTTTGGGTATGAGAAATGTTTCTATAATGGTATGACACCCCTCCCTCCTCTGGAATGGAGAGGGGGTCCCATTAAAATATTACAAATATTTCAACCAAAAATATTCCAGCCAAACATGACAATTGAAAGTTCTCAGAAAACTCTGAAGGAAAAAGAGAAAATTTGGAAAATTAAATTCCCAAATGTTCTACAATTACATAGTGACAAGTGCTGTTAGTCCATTTGATGTTTGCT
Source organism: Toxorhynchites rutilus septentrionalis (assembly GCF_029784135.1). NCBI lineage: Eukaryota > Metazoa > Arthropoda > Insecta > Diptera > Culicidae > Toxorhynchites > Toxorhynchites rutilus. Next base: position 208,914,071 of record NC_073745.1, on the reverse strand, counting down.
AGCGAAAGTGATCTTTGTTTGAAACTGGAAATGGATTTTAATGTGATGAAACGCACTCCTATATCTTTTTCTATCTATACCAAAAAAAAGGATCGCCAGATGTGTTGATAAGAGCAGAACTCAAGGAAGGAATTGTCCGGTTTAGGGCTCTCTTTATTCTATCATATTCTCTGTATAACATATTTATTCCATGTAACGGAGTTGTTATTTACAAGTGGCTGAAAAATCTTGAACGAGAATTGTGTCTGAAATTAATTTGATATTATAATGATAAGTTTTGTTAGAAATACTAGGAATTTTATGGTAAAAAGTAAATTCAACTGAGACGAATAGAAGATCAATCAATGGACAGTTCTGCGATTGGACCCATGAACTTTCTCATAGTAAGAAAACGTGAATGTTTGAAGGATGTGCTCCCTTGGCCGAGTGGTTAGCGTCATAACTAACATGCCAGGTGTTCGGGTTCGATTCCCGTTCTGGTCGGGGGAATTTTTCGTCAAAAAAATTTCCTTCAACTTGCACTGTGATCACGCGTATTCTAGAACTTGCCACTCAGAATGCATTCAAGGCGTGTTATTTGGCATAGAAATCTCAACTAAGTACTAATAAAAATGACGCAAGTAATACTACGTTGAGACGGCGAAGTTCCTCTAGGAACGTTAGTGCCATTGAAGAAGAAGAAGAAGAATGTTTGAAGGTATTGATAACAAAAAACAAATTTTTGGCGGGACTAAGTTTGCCGGGTCAGCTAGTGCCAAATGAAAAATAAAAAAAATTAATATGTATTTTAAGGGAAGATCGACGGAAAGAGTTTATTTCATTTCGTTTCGCGTTGTAAACATTCATTTGATGCTCCCTCCCTTCGTGATGTTTATACATGGTTATGCAGAATTAAGCCTCGATGTCGCTTGGCAACTGTACTGAGGCACTTCCTCCTCGGATTTTAACAAATGATTTCGATTTGATAATCGCGTTGAAAGCTTCTGTAGCGACAAGGTTTCGAGCTTTGTTTTGTTCGCATAATACGAGGTCTGTTCAAAAAGTATCGCGACCTTCGAATTTACGCGTTACGTACATTCGATTCTGGATGTTTTTTGTGGCATTATGTTGGTACTCATGTCTCTCACTTATGCTGACAATTACGGCTATTTTGAATGTTCAGTTAATTTTTTACAACTGCTTTTCTTACACGTGTTCGTTTATCGTTTATCGGAGTTCGAAAAAATGTTCTTGAAGGGTCGAAAAAATGTAAGCGACGCAAGGCATGCCGGAAGCCCGAGCACGCCATCAACTGAAATAGAATATAAGTAATTCGTAGGTATGCAAAAATCGTGATACTTCTAGAACAGCTATTTTAGATAGAGTGGTCCACTCTATCCCAATCCACTAAACATTCCCATAGCCATAGCCAATTTTGCTTCAGCACTACGAAGGGATTTCTCTAGAGACAGGCAATAGGCAAAAATCGAATATGAACCAAAAAACGTGTAAGAAAAGCAGTTGTCAAAAATTAACTGAACATTCAAAATAGCCGTACTTGTCTGCATAAATGAGAGACATGAGCACCAACATAATGTCACGAAAAATCTAGAATCGAATATACGTAGCCCGCGTAAATTCGAAAATCACGATATTTTTTGAACAGTCCTCGCATAGCGAAAAAACACGCTCAGCAGCGGCTGATGAATGAGGAATAATGAAAAAATTAAATATAAGGTTCTCTTATTACATAATCTGTCAAAAATCTGCATGAATATTCAACAATCTGTAATTGGTATATACAGAATCTTAGTCAAAAAACATGCTGAAAATCTGAATTACAGAAAAATCTGTATACGTGACAACACTGCTCAAAACCTCCTATAAAAAAAGAAGACCAACTCATTGGCTTCAAAATGATATATCGATCATCTGAATCGGCCCCATAGTTTAAAAGTTATGATTTTTTAGCAACGAAATGTGACATGGGAAATGATGTGCAATACGAAAAAAAAAAATATAGGAGGTTGTGTCCAAGATACAACCGCATTGTTGACGTAGAACTACGCTGTTATTTTATGTAAGTCGCTTGTTTATACCTTCGGATATTATTCTATAGTGCTGTGAAATTTTAGAAACAACTGCTTAGTAGAATAATCTCTTAAATGTTTTTTCACTGGAGAATCAGTTGACGATAATAGATTGATGATTCATTCTTGCCCTCGCAGAACAATACACTAGCTAATCATATGTAGCAATTAATTTCATGTAAATGCATTGAAAATTTACGTCGAAAGTTATTTCGGTGGCCTTTTTCGCAATTGACATAGACTCGGCTACAGTCGATTATATATATGTTGCACCATCACCATTATTCCACATTTCATAACTACATCAATATATCTTTGGCACCACGAGGAAACAACAACAATGACAACACATGCAAGTATCGAATATCATGCTACATGTTATTTAGCATTGTCTCAGTGGAATTGTACCCCCAGGCCAAGGCGCTTATATCAATGTATAACAGGTGAAGCAACATCATCACTTCAATAAGAAGGGGATTACGGTTTGTGGAGCGGGGTTTTTTTTTTATCTGTATTATAGTGATTAACTCCTTTGGTTGGTTCGTCACTTAGGAGCGGGGGTTGTTTGTTTTGTTATTGCTAGGATACGCCATTTTTGCATTTCCACATGCGAGAGTAGTGGATATGAGAATGAAATTCTACAAAATCATTCTTTCTTTTTCACATAAATTCGCGAAACCCGAACATTGTGCGCATCGTTCGAATAAGCGTTGTAGCAGTTTGTAGAGAGCCGCCGGCAGCGTTCTGATGCTGTTTGTGAACAATACCGACAGCATTTCCAATATGGCTGAAAGTGCATTTCATATGATTGTTTCACCTGGTACATATAGAGGCGCCTTGCCCCAGGCATCGTTCGTACAACGTAAACCAATCGCCAAACAAGCGTTTGCCATAGCACGCATACAGAGCCATATATTGGTAGCTTGAAACTACTAGGAATATGAACACTTCTCATCATTTTGCGTTATTCTCAAAAGAAACGACTCTGTTTATATTACTGGCCTCGAAAAAAAGTTGCATTACTTTCTCATGTTCGACATAAGCGCAGCTGCCAGGAAGGAAGTTTTACTACTGGCAAGCGAAACCTAATCACATACAACATTGCAGAACGACATTTACTTTCTTGGTGTCTAAACAAGCGAAATAAATCTTTTTTTGTTAATATCAACAACCTCCAAAACAGTAACATTGCTTTATTATGATCAAGATTAGCGCAATCCTAGTTGAAGGCAGTTTTGCGACTGGCACGCGAACCCAAATAACTTATAACATTCCAGTACGACATTCAAGATGCTTGGTATTCCCCAAATGATTTTTTGGCGCACAACCTTGATGTCTGCTTCGTCATAAAGTCAGTTTAATGCATTCATGCAATGCCAAAGGCACCAACGAAACCCTTATGATGACGAAAAACAAACAATGTTAACTGCTTGGAAAAAGACTGAATTATGCCACACAGCTTGTACTCTGCTGTAACACCGATCGATGCGAATTCGCTAATGAGTTTGTCAAGAGCGACCGCCTTCACCACCAGCGGGGGAGCTTGTTTTTGGTTGCTGCCTGAGTAATGGCGTTTACATTTTAGACCGACGCGCCGAAGTCGCCTACTTCGCTGTTGTTCGATGCGGTATCACACTCGCGAAGGCTCGGTTCAGTACGAGCGCTCTTCACTACACCAACATCGCGTCATTCACTAGATGACGCTTGCCTCGAAATTTGACTGCCCCTGGCAATGCGTTTGCTTTTTGCAGTGCTCGAGTCAGCCTTCCTCTTCTTCTTGCTCATCACATACTGCGCGAAGCATTTAATTTATGACGCGGAAAAAAAACACACGATACGAATAACGCCAAAAACGAACTGAAAAAACCACACGACGATATCCAAGTTGGATTACCACTGGTGGGGTCCAATCTTAGATCGAAGCGCAGCGAAATCAAAGTGAACTGGATTGCTCAACAGTCCGATGCCGAATGAAAGTTTGCCTCAGCGAAATCCACTGTTTATACTCTAGGCAAGTATTCCCCTCCATTGTTCTTCTTTTCCTTTGTTCACGGAGACTTTGAATCCTACGATTTCTCCTTCACTGCTCGTCGATAAGTTGCTCGTTATAGACAGCTCTGTTCGGGAAAGCACACAAATGGACAGAACAAATGTATGGGAAAATGGAAATGCTTAAAGTTTTCATGTATTTTAACCATTTACAAACCAGGAGATTCTAATGTATAGCACATTAAACAAATCTTAGGGATTTTCCGATTCGTTTACTATGTAAATCGCCAAAATCCATTCGCGGCAAAAATAGTTATAAACGTTAACTTTATTTCATAAAAACGTGACCTGTTTTCTGATTTGGCACCCTTAATGAAAGACGTAGTTCTACGTCAAAAGTTTAAAGTAATAAGATAAATTGATAGTGGTGGAAGCGTGGTTAGCTTCGTTCTTTATTCTCTCCAAAATCAGATTATCAACAATCCGAATGAATTTATGGCATCTCTGCCATCCATTGCGGGGTTAGTTCTAATTGAAGCATTATGATCTATTTACACTTATTATTTTTCTTTCTGCGAGTTTCTACAGTAACAAGTTTTGTCATTAAAGTTTGAAATTGTCAAAGATAGTTGGCCCGTTCAGAAAGCACATCTTTCACCCTCACAAAGACATTTCCCTCAAATTCAATTGAAAGTTCAGCAAGGACTCATTATATCTATCATTCTTCTGTTTCAGGAAAGTGCCCGCAGTATCATACAACGGAATTTTATCTCATTGTCAAAGTGCACTGCGTGCTGTGTACTTTCAGTTCGAATCTAAAGTGACCTGCGGGGGGACGAGTGGAAAAGAGAAAAATAACACAATAAGATGAACACCTTTCGCTTGGGGAGTGAAAAATTTCATTGTTCATTTCCAGCTGTAAAGAAGAATATGATGGGCACCAGAAAGGTGTTATTTCAAACAAACGGAGAGAAATATTTTTTCGCGAATGAATGAAACTACGATAACTATGATGGCATAGTGAAACGAGACGGGCTTAAAACGAAGAATTGGCGGAAAATGAAACTAAACATATCGTTCGGATGGAAAATTCCAGTTAGCTGGAAACCCACGCAGCAGCGAAGCAGCACCAACGAGATTGTGAAAATCTCTTCTGTGGCATAAATGCGATTTTCTGGAAAAGCTCGTGAAGCCGGGCTTCGGATGCTTTACAGTTTTCATGGTGCGAAGAGCAAGAAAAAAGTTAAATGTGCGGCAGAAAGCAGAGTTCTTGGGCGTGAGTAAATGTTGCCAGGATGTTCGAAGTGGTGGAAAAATACTGTGCTTTGGATTGGTGCAACAGAAATGAGTCAACAGTGCGGTTAATAGTCGAAAATTAGTGGTTTGCTTTTATTTACTGTGACGCCTCGTGGATGAATAATTGAGAAAAAAATCTATGTTTAGGTAGTAACTAAATACCAACAACAGTCAACGATTTGTGCGAAAAATTCAACGACTAAGAGAACAAATGCTGCGACCATTATTCGGACGAATATACAGATAAGAGCATCCCAGTTTAAGATGCTCTTTTTTGCTGCTTTACTGGCTGTGCATGCTGGACTTGCTGGTAAGTGTTGTATGTGGCCTTGAAAATGGGATTTGTGTTTAGCTTGCGGCTGTCGGAGGCTGTATGTGAGCACACCGAATGAATGTGGGAAACAATGCTCACGAACTAATCTCTTAATGACGGTAAACTTTACTTAGGGGTTCTGTTATTTGTAGGGAAGCCTCCCCTCTTGATGTGGTCAGTCGTTTTCTGTTATTAGTTTGAGGGATTCAAAGTATGTGTAAGCATGTCAAGAAAGCGCCCGATGAACTTTGCTGTACCCTTAAGCGCTTGGTATGTAACTTAAAGCTTATAGTATGTAACTTCTGATGTACTGTCTTTTGTCTCTGACAATCAAACATTCCAGCATATAACATCATAAGAATAAGTTAAGTGGATTAAGATCTGCTGAAGATGAGGACCATTGGCCAGAAAAAAAAAGTGCAAACTGTCTGTCAGTAATGTCTACTAAAATTGTTTTTACCATCATTTGTAAACGGAAACCAAATTCAGTTTCTAATAGGTAACCGTTCTCCCAATTTAAAATAATCCATAATGCTCTCTAAGACTTCGTCCCGAGCAATACCTTCCCTTTAAAGTTTGTAATTCACTTAGGAATTTAATGCAAAATGTCTTCCAAGGGACAGGGAACAAAGTGTAAAAAAGAGCAATTTTTCTGTGCACTTTAAATATATTCTGTCACATAGTGTCTCACATAGTGTTGTGCTCCCTTGGCCGAGTGGTTAGCGTCATAACTAACATGCCAGGTGTTCGGGTTCGATTCCCGTTCTGGTCGGGGGAATTTTTCGTCAAAGAAATTTCCTCCGACTTGCACTGTGATCACGCGTATTCTAGAGTTTGCCACTCAGAATGCATTCAAGGCGTGTTATTTGGCATAGAAATCTCAACTAAGTACTAAATAAAATGACGCAAGTAATACTACGTTGAGACGGCGAAGTTCCACTAGGAATGTTAGTGCCATTGAAGAAGAAGAAGAAGAAGTGTCTCAGTTGAGCCGGTGTGTTTCGTTGGGCAAACTTCAGCAAGTAAGAGTTTTATCCAGTCGAGGGACGAGGAAACATTTCATTCTATTTGCATATAGATTTCGATCGGCGAAAGGGCACGCTTTTCACTTCAGCTGCTTGGAAGAGTAAGAAAAGTAACAGGGTTAGTAGAATTATAACAATGGGTGAACCATATCGCAGGATGGACAGGATGTGCACTGTAACGTAATTAACAGTGATTTCGCATTTTATGCTCAGTACAAATGCATGCTTCTGTGGAAGTTGTAGAAGATGGATTGAAGCTTGAGAAGGCAATCATTCCATACTGGAAATACGCCGTATCAACAATGTACATATTTTCTCCCACATCAACTCAATAATTTCCTTGAATTTGTCATCACATAAATTGCTTCATGGTAAAACAGTTCCTCGCAAGCAGTTTTATCTGAAAGCTGAATTCCGCTACTGCATTTTGTTTCGTTTTCCTCGAACGATAATGAAGTTAATCCAATCATCATTACACCAAATGTCTTTAAACCGCAATTCCCATTTCCAACGCCCTGCAATGGGAGCGGGAAAAATGTGCTAAACAACCTTCACGCGGTAAACGTGGTCCGCCTTCCGGGACATAATAACCCAATTAGCACCCTCAATTTGATTGGCTTTCAGGGGAAGGTACTCTAACAGAAGTGCAGGAAAATCAGACTGCATCTCAATCTTTGGGCGGCAAAAGTCGGCCAATTAAATTGATTCAGTAATTGACATCGTGATTTCCGACTTGTACGATTGCTGGAAGAAATCAACTGTTGAGTTGGTTTAAGAGAGAAAAGCTAAGGGATACGGTTCAGCGTAGAACAAGTTGTGTGAAGGGCTGTTGGATGTTTACCTTCCAATTAGTAGCGTTTCCGAACAGATTATTCCCGTTGATTGGAATGTTTTGTTAGAATTCCATTTCTAGACCATGTTGCCATCACACTTCTAATGGGAGGATATAAGCGGCATCAAACAACGATGAATACGTCCAAAACAGGGCACTTTGTTCGTTCCCAGCTTTGTTGTAATCCTTCCGGTATCGTTTTCAATGGCCTCGAATGGTTCCGATGGCGGAGGACTGTTATTGTTTGCAAGTCACTGAGAGCCAGGTAAATCAATAATATTCAATTAAATTTTCATGATCCGCAGTGCAGTTGTGTTGATACCAACGTGAATGATATTATCGGTAATGTAGCGAGGGTTGGGGGATGATTCATCGATTATCCTTCCACACACTTAATACCGTCGATGGGGGTGAAAATGGGTTATGGGGGAGTAATTATTAGTAAGTATAATATTCGTAATATCTTGACAAATATTGCGAATATTTTTGAAATCTGTAAGCCGTTTAATAGGGAACATATTTCTACAACTTACAATGCATAGTACTTAACTGTAGTACAAATAGTTATTATTTTATAATTCATCAAAGTTTGATGTGTAAATAGCCATCAAATAAGAAATTCAGAAAAAATCTCATGCCCAGCATTATACTGAAGTAATAAAATTATAAATATTGGATAGAATTATTCTTTAAAGTCTTGCCAGATGAGTCATTACTAATTTTGAACATCAAACATTTTTTTCCATTCGATTTTCAATATTTTCGAAATAATCTCTTATTTACACTGAGTGGGGGTGAGAATGGGTCAAGCAAAATTCCATGCCAAACCGATATAGTGATTGTGAGATTTTCATGAAAATTGGTAGTTTTATTCCTCATCGTAGAATATTAGACCCCTATTTTTTATTTTTTTTCATCTGGGTGGCAATTTCCATTTTATGGTGATCCAAAAATCAACTTTTCCTCCTTTTTTTTTGACGTGGGACTACGTCTAACCGGAATATATAGGGGGTAAAAAGAAAACCTAAACACAGAACATGCAGGAAAAAATGCAAGATTTCGAAAGCTTATAACTCAAACATTTCTTACTGGATCGGAAAGATGTTTGCATCAATCGATAGAGAATATTTCTACGCATCTATCGCAGTTAATAAAATGTTATTTTTCATTAGATAAACAATTGAATAATCGTAAAATGTTAAGCGTTATCTGAACGCCCTAACTGCCTCATTTTGATTGGCCTGATTTACGGTTTCCCCAGCAAAGCCATCAAAACCAAGCAGCCTTGGGGAAATCGGCATTGCAAATACATGAAAGTAGGGAGAGCTTTTGTTCCCACCGAAATGTGTTCCCTAACAGATATTTCAAAACTAAGGTGTCTGGGGGAAATCGGCATTGCAAATACATACAAGTCGGGGGTATTTTTTCCGACTGAAATGTGTTTCCTTAACACAGACTTCAAATCCATGGAGCGTGTGGAAATTGCCGTTGTAAATTCATGCAGGTCGGGGGTATTTTTGTTCCGTTTGAAATGTGTTTGCCTAACAAGACTTCAAATCCATGGAGCGTGTGGAAATTGGCATGGTGTCTAGGGAAATCGGTTTTGCAAATAAATGCAAAATGCGAGCACTTTTATACTCGCTTGCCTTTGTACAGTCTAGAATATGTTTCCTTAACACGGTCGTCTAAACTTAAGAACCTGGGAAAATCGTGCAGACACTAGAGGCAAATGAACATTCAAGTTTAAAGCATCTGTAGTATAAAAAGTAGAAGTTGAAGTTGTTGATTCATGCAATCCGGGGATACTTCTGCACCCGCGTGTTTTGTTTTGCACCGCACCCGCGTGTTAAACCGCATTTTGTTTTTCAAACGGCCGTCATTTTGTAAAAAAAAAGATGTTATTAACTTGTCCGAGATTCATACGATAGCGGCATCTTCACTGATTCAGAATCTGCTCGATTTTTTTTCATTTCAAATAACCAGAAGGGATGGAATAGTGTACGCCATGGCACAACTTATTTTTGAACCCTCTCACTTCAGCAGCTCGTAACTATTCTAGTTACGAACATGTTTTTTTCGTTCAATTTTTGTTCTATTGTTAATAGGTAGATGAACGAATGATGATATAATGGATAGTAGAAATATTCCTTGTTTTATTTTTACGGAACTCGAAAAAACGACCGAAATTCGTGTCTCTACACTAGAATAACCCCTTAAAGCCTCCATAGTATAAAAAAGTAAAAGTTGAAGTTGTTGATTCATGCAAGCCGCATGTTTTTTCGCACTCCGGAATGTGTTTTCCTAACACGCACTACAAAAGCGGATACGAACACAACGATTATTCAAGACTGCATTGGAAGATTTACTTTCATATCTGCTCACTGAATTTCTACGCATACCGTTTGGTGATTGGGCCAAATTTTGATAACCATTCGCTGCGATTACGACGATTGATTCGATAATATGCGTTGAACTTGTATGTCAAAATCGAAACTGAGTGCGTGAAATTCATCAAATCAATCAAATTCGCGGTTCGAGAAGTTCGTACACATGAGAGATGCAATAATTTCAGAGGGAAATGTAAAATATAATGACCGTCTGACAATTCATCCATTCAGTCATTTTAGTGGTCCTGGTCGTCATACCAAACGTAAGAGGAAGGTCATCCATTTACTTGTAACGAAGAACATACAACCCGATACTGTATTTCAATCCTTTATTTCGTTCGAGTAATAATTTCGCGTTCCCTATTTCGAACGTTTTTCCATTTAATGTTCGAAAAGAAGCAGATCGAACGAAATGTAAAAACAATCGAGTGGGATACAGAATGGAATTTTATCATGTCGATCGAAATATTTCGAATCAATTGAAGTGTAGAATCATTTGTTCGTACTCTTTACTTACAAATCAAATTTGTTGAATTCAATTGAATTCGAAAATTGTTTCATTCAATCAATAATTTATTCAATACAAACAAATGATTACTAAGCTAACTATTGTCCCACGTCAACCTTGCGGTTATATCATAGAAATAACCCACTATTTTTTTTCAAAAATGACCTTTTTCCATAATTCATAACTTTTTAACTACTAAACCGATTTAGATGATCGATATATCAAATAAAGTGAGTGAGCTAGTTTTGTTTGAAAAACATTACACTTGAAAAAAAAAAACAGATTTTGTTTACGTAATTATTGATTGTAATTGTTTTTCATAGCTTACTTGGTTTCGGAACTAAGGTCATCAAATTTTTATATTTTTTCTTGAAAGCTGAATTTTTTTACATGACATATCCGAATATCAGAGAGGTGTTTTTTTTTCGTTTTCGAGTGAATTTGCAAAGTTAACATGTCTTCAGTTTTCGTTCAATATTCCTATGCGACTGGACAAAATCTATGTGACTAGAATCCAATTTTTATGCATATGTGGTATTTCATATTGCTTCAAATTGGTATATCGATCACCTCAATCGGCCCGATAGTTTAAAAATTATGAATTAAAAAAGAAAAAAATCATTTTTGGAAAAAAGGGAATTAATTTCAAAAAAATCATGACTCAATAACACAAAATAACGCATCTCTGAATTTTGGATATATTATCTAAACAAAATTTTAGCTTTCAAGAAAAAAAATAAAAAAATATGATGCCCTTGGTCCCAAGGCAATGTGATCTATAAAAAAAAACAATAAATAATTACAAGACCAAAATCCAAAATTTCTGCAAGTATAATATTTTTCTAGAAGAGACTAGCTAATTGGCTTTAATCTGATATGTCGATCATCTGAATCGGTACAGTAGTTCAAAAGTTATGAATTTAAAAAATGTCATTTCTGGAAAAAAATGGGAAAAAAATTATTTTTTTCCCATTTCCTAAAATGGAATTCACCCTAATGATAGAAAAAAAATACGGGTCTAATGTTTTGCGATAAAGAACAAAACTACCACTTTTCACGGAAATCTGAGAACCACTACATCGGTTTGACATGAAATGGCTGTATACAGGGCCCGAAATCTTCGAAGGTGAAAAATGAAGACCGACTCTACTCTCCGTAGGTTTACTTCGACTAGATCTGCTTCGGCAGTCACCCACAACAAAAAGTGACTTGACTAGAAAATGAATTGACTAGCGTTGACTAGCGAGGATGACTGGTGAACTAGTCCAGTCAGTGGTTATTTTAACTGACTCGACTAATGAATACAAATCTGATTCTTCATTCAACTGACTTCAATCCACTCTTCCATTTCCCCCTGACACTAATTTTATACCCGCAATCTGCAATCTAATTTTACGTCCATATAAAGAGCGAAAAAATGATTTCTGATGCAAAAAAGAAGTTACCCCATTAATGGATCAATGGTTTATTGTCTACCCACCGTGAACTCAAACCAACGAACATAGACATTTATCAAGTATGCTATGAAGGTCTTCGCGTTAGTATTAGTAAATAGCGAGTAAAATAGCGCACACACACTGTACGCTATTTAATACGTGTGAGTAATTTTCGTGTACGATACAAAAAAATCTAACTCACTTGTAGCGTATGTCAAACCACGTTGAACTCGAACTTCGATGCATGCACACAGGGTTGCCAACTATAATTTAAAAAAATCAGGCAGAATGATAATAAAAATCAGGATTATTCAGGATAGCCCATATTGGGTTGTCCGAAAAATCAATGCATTATAATTTAATTTTATATTCATAATTCTGTTCCACAATCTTCCGCCATCTATCGAACAGCTTGAATATTCTATGCTTCTATGAGTCATACATGTGAGAAACAGGTTGCTTGGTAGTAGTTCATTATACAGAATCCATTCCAATTCTCACAAGAAACAGAGTAGGGGTAGTGGGGGCAAATTGGTCACCTGCTTGTTTGGTAGTATAACTATTGACTGTAGATGCCGTATTGATAGTCACCTTATGTTTGAAGAATTTAATGACTTTTGAGCCACCCTGTACTTCAGTATAGCTGTCGCATGTCAAAATACAAATAAAATTACTCTCTCGATAGCCATTCGGCCGTAGTTCTGTGCGCATGGTATCTAAGGAATTTCTCGTGAAATTTAGTTTATTCAATCTGATATGTTAGATAAATCATCAGTTTGGACGACTGTTCACATATTCTAGGAGAGGTGAACAGATATTTTGTTTAATCTCAGCGATTAATTAGCATAGAAATTATTTTCATGCTTGCGGGCAAAGTGGTCCATAGGTGAATAACAACTTACAATGTTCTGTTTACTAAAGCTGATATTCCTCATCACATTCTGCTCTTGATGAAGATCCTTTTGTGGTTTTGACCCTGGATAAATATGCCATTCCAACTAAACCAAGCCTCATTATGCGGAACCTTAAGTGTTTCTTACAACGCTTTTGTATGCAATAGAAAATTTAAATTGAGACTCTAGGTGAATAAGCCAAGCTTATTTCATGCATGTACCTACTATAACAAATATGATTTGAACAAATTTGGACGAAAAAAACGCATAAATCTATCCCATTTGGCTTGATATGGACGAGTTTTACTTCCAAGCAAAAAAAAAAGTTCGATTTTTCACCTTTTTTTTCTTTCTAATGATGAAAAGTTAACTATTTTGAATTTTTATAGTAAAAGCCGTATGTTATCTTGAAGAACAATGAGTTGAACTATAATATTCTCCGAGAAACGGGAATTAAATCGGTATGTGGGCCCTGGAAATGCGCATATTCCTTAGTGTGACCACTATGCCCCCACTTCGCCTATATCTTCCTTCGGGCGAAGACTTCGATATGTAAAAGAATTAAAAAGCATGGTATAAATCCTCGCATAAGCGGAAATGCTAGTGTTTCGCCTGACTTTTTGATCGTTTATATTTTTTCCGAAAAACCTTTTTCCGAATAAATCTTTACTCAACAAATGAGGAAAGCATATCAGCAGTGGAAGACTTGTTGAATTTTTCTCAATATTTATGATATTAAGTACGGTTATAGATAAATTTACCATCATATAAGATATAGTCCCATCATTAAAGTTTATTCTACTTTGAATCAGACGAACAAATTAAATATAAAATCTTTTTATATTGAGTGTGGATTCAAAAAAATTCTCTTGAGTAATTTTACACTCTGAAACGTATTCCTACATTAACCCTTTCATTACGGCAGTGTGCTCCGCCAAAGTGCTACTCCTATACAGAGCACTGCGCCGAAAAGTATGCATATCGCGCTGGTGTGATCGAAGAGCAGTATGAATTTCATGTCGTCTAAAGACGACGCTCGTACACACAGCTCGTCGCGCGGATGTCGTCTATAGACGACGCTCGTAATGAAAGGGTTAATAACTCTGGGGATACATCTACATACACATTATCCACAATAAAACAATGTTGTTGCACACACTTAATCTCGTTGTAATTTCATCAATTCCTCAGACAATCTGGTTAAGTTAAGTTAAGTACAAAGTTTAACTTAATGTAAGATATAGGGTTGAAGAAAAAGAAATGTCGTATTTCTGATCGAAATTTGACGATTTATTTAACATTCTTAAAATTATCCAATTTAAGTCAAATATGCGCCGTTTTGTTCGCAAACTTGTTGCCATTTAGAAGGCAACTTCATTATCCCCCCCTTATAAACCCCCCCCCACCCTCCTTATTTGAAATAATCTCAGACAGCCAGTTTTCGCAAGCCTCTATTGAGGCCAACTTAGTATCGCCAAGAGCGTTTTGCATGGACCGAAAGAGATGATAATCACTTGGAGCCAGGTCCGGACTATATGGTGGGTGCAATAGGACATCCCATCCGAGCTCCCGTAGCTTCTTGCGGGTCATCAAAGATGTGTGAGGCCGAGCGTTTTCCTGGTGGAGAACAACACCATTCCTATTGACCATTTCTGGCCGCTTCTGGTCAATCGCCTGCTTCAAACGGTCAAGCTGCTCACAGTAGAGAACCGACTTGAGGGTCTAGCAATAGTTGAGCAGCTCATAGTGGATGATTCCCTTCTAATTCCACCAAACATACATCAAAACCTTCCTGGCCATCACTCCGGGCTTGGCGATGGTTTGGGCCGGCTCACCGCGCTTCGACCACGACTTTTTTCGCTTTAGGTTATCGTACGTGATTCACTTTTCATCATCAGTCACCATCTTCTTCAAAAATGGGTTCGTTCTGTTTCAGTAGTGCATCGCAGACGTTGATTCAGTCTAAAAGATTTTTTTGCATGAACTCGTGTAGCACCCATACATCCAGCTTTTTTTGGAATCAAATCTTCTGCAAATGGTTCCAAACGGTTTTAGTGTCTATACCCAGTTCCTGGCCAATCGAGCGAGTGCTCACATGCCGGTCTACTTGGATGATTTCAACGATTTTATCGGTTTCCACGACAATTGGCCTACCAGTACGGGGTGTATCTTCGACAGCCATTACACCAGAACGAAATCGATCAAACCAACGCTGTGCTGTGCGAATCGTTACAGTGTCGGGTCCATAAACTACACGATTTTTTTCGGCCACCTTCGTTGCAGCATGGCGAATTTCTTGTTTGGTGGACTCCATCTTTGACGCGCTATAACTTGAGACTGAAAAGGACAATCACTACACTGTCAAAACGACACTTGTAGTACAGATTGTCGTCTTTAAATAGCCGTATAGTATGACCCTATGCGATAAGTACAACACAAGATATGTTTGAGTGTTGCCATATATTGACAATATACGACATTTCTTTCTCCCCAACCCAATATATACAAGTGCGAACCGGAGAAAACTTTGGCATGGAAACCAATACAAATACAAAATACAAAAATCAGGAAAAATCAGGATCATTTCAGAAAGATCAGGATATATTGAGTGTTCGTCAGTATATCAGAGAGCGTGCTAAAAAGTCTGGGAAATCCTGAAAAATCAGGAAGGTTGGCATCTCTGCATGCACACGTACATGGGAGAGAGAAAGAGAGGAGCAAATTCGTTTTGGGGGAAGCCACTTCAAAATGCAATGAGGACAATTGGACTGGGAAGAATGAAATGATATAGTCGAGTCTGTAAAGGGAGATAGCGACTAAACGCCCGACTGGTTATTCAGTCGTTTTGGCGGAGAAACTGAGTGAAGAAGCCAAAAGTCATTACTAACAGACTACGGATATAGTCAGTCAGATAGTCAGCTGACTATCCTCAGTTGACTATGACTATGCAGAGCCCTGACTGTATATAAACATTTCCATCGCACTTTTAGGTGAATTGACACTATTTTCGTAACTCAATTAATCATTCAAGACTTACATCGAAGAGCTCGAAAACTACTATTTTGACCCATTTTCACCTCCATCGACGGTACTTTATTTTTTGTGATATCGTTGCCGGGAATTGTCGACCAAACCACGACATTTGGTTTGTTATGTGTGTTTCTATTATTCGAAGGAGTTGAATGATGAATTTCATGAATTTTTATGCATAGAGTCATGCTTCAATAATAAGGCTAAAATTTCAAACTTGAATTTCTAATTTATTTGCGATAGTAAAAAAAATTACTTCTCTTAAATATCTGACGGAGAACACGGAATTAAGTCACTGCAAAAAATCATCCGATTACAACATCGAATAAGTAGAAAAAAAAAACCTAACACTTCAGCACAATTGGATCACGTTCTAAAGAGAACTCTCGTCATTCATTACTCGCGAGCCATTTGTTTTACGGTTCTTGATGATATACTTTCGCCTCCAACAAACCATCATAGTAATCATCCCGTCCATTAATTCCAGCAGGGATAGGTCTGGCCAGTGTCATATTCCGTAATCGAATTCCTTCCTCACGGAGAATATAAAATACAAAACGTTACAGCGAACCAATTTCATCATTGCATCTTTCACCGCTCCCAGTCAGTGTCAGTTGTTTTCCTGCTGCTGTTGGTGCTGCTGCCTTATCACGATGATTGGTACGCCCCAAGTAACCTCGGGCAAATCCCTGCTGTAATCCGATTTGTTGATAATCACGCCATAAAAAAGAGTGAGTCTTTTGCAAGAGGGAACTCTCCACTAATAGCAATCGAATTGAATTGCGCCCGACGCACCTCTTTAAGATCTGACTCGTCAGCAGGGGATCCAAAATCGTGCATCTGCAAACAGTTAAAAACAATATCGTTGCAGTTAAAATGTTTCAACAAAAACAAGTTATTGGTGTGGACTGAATGCCGCAAAGACAAACCGAGCTGCAATTTTGTCGTTAATGCGAATGGAGCGTTACATCCGTTTGTTTCCTAATGAGAGAAACTTAATAAAATTTTAAATGACACAATAAAACTGTAACGGACAATGTTGCTGCAGTTCGAGACATTGTTTTGCAGACGTGCACAATTTTATGTGTCAAGTTGTCTTTATCTTCGACAGAAACGTGTTTTACGGCGATTCACGTACTTCGGTATTATTTTTCTGTTCAATCAGTTTCAAAAGCAGGAGGTAGTGGGCGGCATGATCAAAGTGGTCACATGTCACACTTATCTCTTCCTCTACTCAGCGCCGAAGAATGGAAAGGATTGAAAAAGATAATTGGACTTCTCTTCTCCATAAATATTGCAAAAGTAGTCAGAGTACAGCATGGAACGTTCGGAGGAATAAAATAATTCTATCGATCTGATGAACATCAATGAAATTAAATTGTCAACTTGAAATTGGGAGCACCTGGGAAACTTTTTCGTGACGTTTCTCCATGTTTGCAACGAATTGGTCTGTTGGTAAATCGGTGTACCTTTATAGACTTACTAGCTGACCCGGCAAACTTCGTCCCGCCCAAAATTTGTTTTTTGTTATCAATACCTTCAAACATTCACGTTTTCTTACTATGAGCAAGTTCATGGGTCCAATCGCAGAACTATTCATTGATTGATTTTCTTTTCGACCCCGTTGAATTTACCTTTTACTGTGAAATTCTTAGTATTTCTAACAAAACTCATCATTATAATATCAGATTATTTTCAGACACAAGTCTCGTTCAAGATTTTTCAACCACTTGCAAATAACATGCTTCTCCGTTGCATGGAATAAATGTTTTATACAGAAAATATAATAGAATAAAGACAGCCCTAAATTTGACAATTCCTTCCTCGAGTTCTGCTCTTATCAACACATCCGGCGATCCTTTTTTTTGGTATAGGTAGAAGAAGATATAGGAGTGCGTTTCATCACATTAAAATCCATTTCCAGTTTCAAACAGAGATCAATTTCGCTAGCGCAAACATCAAATGGACTAACAGCACTTGTCACTATGTAATTGTAGAACATATGGGAATATAATTTTTCGAATTTTCCCTTTTTCCTTCAGAGTTTTCCGAAAATTTTCAATTCTCATGGTTGGAATATTTCTGGTTGAATTATGTGTAATATTTTGATGGGACCCCCTCTCCATTCCAGAGGAGGGAGGGGTGTCATAACATTATAGAAATATTTCTCATACCCAAGAACCCTCACATCCCAAATTGTGCTGGAATAGTTCTCGAGTCGTGCAGAAGTTTGTGTTTCGTTTGTATGGCAGCCCACCCTTAGAGAGCGGGAGAGGTGTCTAACCACCATAAATATATATATATATATATATATATATATATATATATATATATATATATATATATATATATATATATATATATATATATATATTCCACACGCCAAATTTGGTTTCATTTGCTTGATTAATTCCCGAGTAATGTAGAAATTTGTGTTTCAAACTATCACGAAAACCTTCCCCGGCCCCAAAAACTCTACATACCAATTTTCATGTTCATCGGTTCAGTAGTTTCCGATTCCATAAGAATCAGACAGACAGACAGAAACCATTTTTATATATGTTAGGCTGTCAAAAAAGTCCTGTGGTGTTTTTTTTGAATTTTCATTTGTTCATAAAATTAGTTACTGTTTTAAGTCAAATATGCGCCGTTTTGTTCGATGACTTGTTCCCAACGAGATACCAACTTCATAATACCCCTGTAGCCAATTTTCACAGGCCTCTTTTGTGGCTAACTTCTGACTACCTAGCTCGTTCGCCATGGACAAAAACAGGTGGTAGTCACTTGGTGCAAGGTCCGGACTATACGGCGGATGCAAAAGAACCTCCCATCCGAGCTCCCGGAGCTTCTGGCGCGTCACCAAAGAAGTATGTGGCCTGGCGTTGTCCTGATGGAAGACAATGCGGCCTCTGTTTATCAAAGATGGCCTCTTCTTCATGAGTGCTACCTTCAAGCGGTCCAGTTGTTGGCAGTACAGGTCCGAATTGAGCGTTTGGCCATAGGGAAGCAGCTCATAATAGATTATTCCTTGACAATCCCACCAAACACACAGCAGAACCTTCCTGGCCGTTAATGAGGGCTTGGCCACCGTCTGAGCCGCGTTAGCGGGCTTCGACCACGACCGTTTGTGCTTCACGTCGTCGTAAGTGACCCACTTTTCATCGCTAGTCACCATCCGCTTCAGAAACGGGTCGATTTTGTTGCGATTCAGCAGCGATTCACATGCGTCGATACGGTCAAAGATGTTTTTTTGCGTCAACGTGTGTGGCACCCTTACATCGAGCTTCTTTGTGAATCCAAGCTTCTTCAAATGGTTAATAACGGTTTGATGACTTATCCCCAGCTCTTGGCCGATGCTACGGCTGCTACTATGCCGGTCTTTCTCGGCTAATTCAGCGATTTTGTCGCAATTTTCGACGACAGGCCTTTCGGAGCGTGGCGCATCTTCGACGACCTCTACACCAGAACGAAAACGTTGAAGCCATCGTTGTGCGGTGGAAGTGGAAACTGTATCGGGTCCATAAACTGCACAAATTTTATTGACAGCTTGAGATGCATTTTTGCCTTTGTCATAGTAGTACTGTAAAATATGTCGGATTTTCTCTTTATTTTGCTCCATATTTGCGACACTATAACTCACGAACGACTTAACCAAACAAAACACTGTCAAGGACTATATTATAGCGCGCAAAAATACCTTTCCAACAAGCTATAGTATGACTCGATACAATGAATACAACTAGAACTACGCGCTTACAACGACACCTCGCGGAAATACCGCAGGACTTTTTTCACAGCCTAATATATAGAAGAGAAGATTAGATCATGTTCTAGTAAACGCACATAAAAACTACTTCTGTTGATCGAATAACCAAGCTAATAATTCTTTTTGGATAACTGATGGATTATATTAGGTTGGGGAAAAAGTAATCCATTATTCTTGGGTGAAATTCAAAACTATTCTCAATATGCACCGTTATGCTGTAAAATTTGTTGCCATTCTAAAGATAGCTTCATAAGGCCTCTATCATAGAAGTCTTGGTATGCATTGGCGCAAAACAATAGCAATAGATTGTTACAATCTTCTCTTGATCCCAATTTCTTATCACTTAGAAAATTTTGCAATGCGAGAAAAAGATGGTAATCGCTTGGTTGTAGGTCCGGGCTATATGGTGGATGCATTAAAACATCAAGCTCTCGGAATTGTGTGGCCTTGCGTTGTCCTGATTGAACACAACGCCTCTTCTGTTTGCCAATTCTAGACGTTTCTGCCTTGGTTCTCAGTCAGCTGCAAATCTCTTGCCATAGCAAATTTATCAGTGAAAACAAACTTAAATTTGCTGGGAACGTCTCCTTTGGCAGTGGTCTTATAGAATTTCGGCCTGGGAGCGTTACAATTCCATCTTAACGTACGTTTAGTCGTCCATCAGTATGCATCCTTCGTACCTTCGTAAGCCTTGATGTACAATTTTCAAGCGTGTAATTCGGCCACCAGATTTTGCTTTAGCGTCCCGTTTGGTTGCTTGCGGACACATAAATTACGATAACCTTCTCAATTTGCTGTCAAAATATTTGAGATACGCCTACTACGACCGTTGTTATAAAATGAACATTTAATCCGAATTCTAACTGAATCATGTACAGTCAATCGCAAAATTGAGTGTACAACTTGTGCTGGTTTGTTATTGTTGACTTTTTCGGGGTTAAAAAATAAATAATTAAATGCGACTTATATTCATCGTAAAATCGATGCATGCTCATATAGTGATAAGAAAAAAAAAGGTCACATTTCTACTTCATATTTAAAATACAAACAATAAATCTCCAATTAAGACGTTGCAAAAACGTTCAAGTTTTTCTTTAAACGAAAATTGAAATCAGTTCAGAAATGTTAATAGATAACAAAAATCAATCCCCTAGTATTTGGTATGGCCCCCCTTTGGCGTCCAGCACTTCCTGCAAGCACCAAGGCGAGATTTTTGTTCACTGTAGACGGAAGTACCTCCCAGAACTCCGTAATGGTCGTTTTGAGTTCCGCTTCGTTCCCTGGATTTTGATGGATGGATGGTTCTTGATTTTTCACCATAGATACTCAATAGTGTTTTGAGTTGATTGGGATATTATAGAGCATGCATTCCCGCACCACGAAGTCAGTTTGCTTCGGGTCATTATTCTGTTGAAAGTAGTAATCACAAGGGAGACCGAATTTCTGAACGGGAGACTGCAAGTTACGTTTCAGGAAGATCAATTAAGCCATCTTGTCCATCGCCGAATCGATAAACACCATGGTTCCAGTTCCAGAAGCCGCCAATGTACCTTACATCTGATTACTGATTACTGATTACCGCTACCATGTTTTACTGTTATAACCAAATGCTGAATCTGATGCACCGATCCTGGATTCTTCCATGCCATCTGTCTTCCATTCGATTCAAAGGTATTGGTATTCGGCTCATTCGTATAAAAGACCTTGTTCCAGAAACCCTTAGGTCTGTTTACATATGCCTTAGCGGACTGTAGTCGTTTTTTCATATTCACTTTTGAGATGCAATACTTTTCACTGCGAACACGACCTTTCAGATTGTTCCTGTATGCTGCTCTCCGGACAGTGTCTACGTACACAGGTCTCCCAATGAGGCCGGCATCTTCGGTGGTCAATTAAGGAATGTTTGTTTTGGGGTTCTTTCGCAATGTTCGAACAATTACCCGTTCATCATCAGAAGATAGAATCAGCTTGCGTTCTCTACCGGGAGATTTTCCATGGTTCCTTCGTATTTCCACTTGTTTATGATTTTCTTTACTATAGAGTGAGTTCTTCCGACAGCAGCTGCTATTTCCTGGAATGTCTTTCCACGACAATTCATACTTATTATCATTGTACGTGTAACAATATCTATTTCTTTCCTCTAACTTTCCCTTTTAATAAAAAAATCAAACATCAATAAAAAAACAAAAACCAACACTGCCCAAGCAATTGTTAAGTGTTGAAACCAATCACTGATGAGAAAAAGTGCGCAAAGAAACTTACCTACAAGATTAATTTGTTCGGAGAAATTTAAGGTGTACACTCAATTTTGCGGTGCTTAGAATAGAGCTTATTTTCAATTTTTAGAAATAAACAATTAGCAGAGAGCTTTTCTCGGAATTTTATTGCACGTGCAGCTAGTCAAATGTGTGAGTGCCGTTTTGTCTCATATTCCGAACAGTCTCAAATTCCGAATACTTCATTTCTAAATGTAAATTTACTAAACTTTTATGTTGTAAATAATTGAATAATGAAAAAACAGACATTCTTTGAGGTATAGGCTTCATTTTGACATCATTCACAGGTATCGATACAGCCTATAATTTATAATATTAGAAATTTGCAAAAAAGTGACAGTGCCAATGATAAAATGTTTGCGTTAGCAAATTCCGTAAAAAAAGAGCATCGTTCATTTTTTAGATTCTGTAGTTGTTTCAACTATTTTGTTTGTTGTTTTCATGTTAAGTGCTAGAATTGGTAAGAATCTACAATAAATGGGTGAAATAAAATGATATTTTATGCAGAAATCTTCATTAAAATTAATATTGAAGTAGTGTTCGGAATATGAATCAAGTTTCTACGCATGATTCAACGTCCGAACAGTTCAATTTAGTTCATTTTCAAATCTAATTTAACTGAACTTTGATGTTGTAAAAAATTGAATAATCAAAACCCTCAAATCCTTTGGGTTATTGCCTTCATTTTAACATCATTTACAGGTATCGATATAGCCTATAAATTATAATATTAAGCATTTGCAAAAAAGCGACAGTCGAAACCAATGATAAAAAAATGTTTGCGTTAGCAAATTCTGTAAAAAACAAGCACGGTTTAAATTTTTGTAGTCTTTTCAGAATAGTTTGTTTGTTGTTTTCATGTTAGGTGCTGGAAATGGTAAGAATCTACAATAAATGGATGAAAAAAAAAGATATTTTATGCAAAAATCTTCATTAAAATTAGTGTTCGGAATATGAATCAAGTTTCTACGCATGATTCAAATTGCGAGCGCTTAATTTTTAAATGTGAATTTACTGAACTTTGATGTTATAAATAATTCAATATCCAAAACCCTGACATTCTTTGGGTTATAGACTTCATTTTAACATAATCTACAGGTATCGATACCGATATCGCGCCATTGGTCTCGAAACCATGTAAACTGTAAGAAACAAATACAATCAATAATTACAAAAGCAAAATCCATTTTTTTGCAAGCATAACATTTTTCCAAAAAAAAGACTAGCTAACTGACTTCAATTAGATATATCGATCATATAAATCGGTCCAGTAGTTTAAAAGCTATGATTTTTTTTTTAAATAACATTTTTGCTGTTCGGAATTTGAGACAAAAGTGTTCGGAATATGGGTCAGTGACGAAAAGGTGTTCGGAATTTGATCCAAAACTGGTTGAACATATTTTTAGTTTTTCACCATGAATATGTATTTGTAAATCAATATTATTGTAGTCAAATGAAAAAGAAAGCTCTATTGTGTCCAAAAATGAAATTAATTTCGCGATAGAGTTCCATGTTGAGTAATGAGACACTGTTTAATGGCCATCAAAGCTTAAGTGTTCGGAATATGAGACAAAACGGTAATAAATATGCATCAAAAGAATCAATTTTGCAATAGACTGTATATCTTGAGTAGGCACAATCATGATTTTCTATTTCCTCTATATTTAAACACTAACACTTACATTAATTCTAGTTCACTACTCCGAGACGCTTGATTGGATTAATTGAACTGAATGAAGTTGATGGACACAGAGTTATTATTGTAGTGCATGCATTCAAAGTTTCGACTTCAATGGAGACTCGTGGTTTTCTGTAAACTTGAAAAAAAAACGCTACCACAAACAACTAGGATTTTTCGAGTGATGATCTATATATAAGTTAAGATCCCTACATTCAGCCCGCCGCCAGGTAAACAACAATAGAAGCAACATAGAGCATACTTTCCACGTGGGTACGCATTCAACAAGGACAATGCTAGGAAACAGGGTAAATAAAGAAGATACAGGCCGGAAGGGGCAGATAAAGTAAAGTTTCTAGCCGTGTATAAAAATGGGAAACAATGTGAAATAAACCAGTTCCAGTCTAGAGCTCAAACTCTATCATTGTTTCATTGAACCTGAAATCCTTAACTTATATAAAAATGGATTTCTGTCTGTCTGTCTTTCTGTATGTCTGTCTGTCTGTCTGATTCTTATGGACTCGGAAACTACTGAAGCGATCAACATGAAAATTGATATATTGGGGTTTTTGGGCCCGGGGATGGTTTTCGTGATACAAATTAAACACAATTTTCTACATTACTCGGAAATTAATCAAGCAAATGCAACCAAATTAGGCTTATAGGGGTTTTAGGGTGCAATAAATGTATCTATGGTGGTTAGAGTCTCCACCCCCTCTCTAAGGGGGGGGGGGGCTGCCATACAAATGAAACACAAATTTCTGCATTACTCGAGCATTATTTAAGCAAATGAAAACAAATTAAGCACATTGAGGTTTTAGGGCGCAATAAATGTTTCTATGGTGGTTAGACTCTCCACGTCCCTCTCTAAGGGGGGCAGCCATACAAATGAAACACAAATTGCAGCATAACTCGAGAACTAATCAAGCAAATGGAACCAAATTAAGCATATGGAGGTTTTAGGGTGCAAGAAATGTTTCTATGATGGTTAGACTCTCCACCCTCTTCTCTAAGGAGGGCCTGCCATACAAATGGATCAAAAATTTCTGCATTACTCGAGAATTATTCAAGCAAATGAAACCAAATTAGGCATATTGAGTTTTTAGGGTGCAATAAATGTTTCTATGGTGGTTAGACTCTCCACCCCCCTCTCTAAGGAGGGGCTGCCATACAACTGAAACACAAATTTCTGCATTACTCGAGAATTATTCAAGTAAATGTTAGTCCATTTAATGTTTGCGCTAGCGAAATTGATCTTAGTTCGAAACTGGAAATGAATTTTAATGTGATAAAACGCACTCCTATATCTTCTTCTATCTATACCAATAAAAAAAAAGGATCGCCAGATGTGTTGATAGGAGCAGAACTCGAGGAAGGCATTGTCTGATTTAGGGCTGTCTTTATTCTAACATATTCTCTGTATAAAACATTTACTCCATGTAACGGAGAAACATGTTATTTACAAGTGGTTGAAAAATCTTGAACGAGAATTGTGTCTGAAAATAATCTGATTTTATAATGATGAGGTTTGTTAGAAATACTAGGAATTTTGTAGTAAAAAGTAAATTCAACGGATAGGAATAGACGATCTGCGATTGGACCCATGAACTTGCCCATAGTAAGAAAACGTGAATGTTTGAAGGTGTTGATAACAAAATACAAATTTTTGGAGGGACGAAGTTTGCCGGGTCAGCTAGTTGTCTATAAAGTTTAATAAATTATTATTAATATGGGCCATAAAAATTAGTGGTGAACATGGAAAACGACGCGGGAGTAGCTCCTGCTGTACATATAATAATTAACGCCGGAAATATTTAAACCACCAATTCATTATTAATTTCAGGGACCTCCACCCAGGTGGCTGACAAAAATGAATTATAAAACATGAACTATTTTATCACGTAAAAATTTAACACTTTGCCCAAGTATTTTTCATTTCGAAACCATCTAACCAGAAACTTGATTAACAGCCTATTGTAATGAACTTTGCTCTGTTCAATAATACCACTGCAGTTATAGATAGCGCCATCTGTGAGACCATAACAAGTTCCTACCTTTATCCCCCTATGTTGATTCTAGTCAGTAGTTAGTGGGAACAAGCCACGCAAGCAATCGTTGACCGTACTTCCAATCTATAGCTTTGCCGCATAGTGAATCTGCATGATGATGTGGGCTTTGCTAGTCAGCGTGGCGTTCATGGAAGAACATTATCACAAAATTCGTGCGCACATACAGCTGCTAGCTGTTAGCATTATGTGCTTCGCATAATGTTCCCATCGTATAAATATAGCGTAGTGCCCGTATGTGTGCTCCATATGGTGTGCTGCGTGGAAACGCTGGCTGTGGTTTGATTATGAATGTTTGAAAAGGAAAACTTTGCTATTGTAACGCTGCATATAGTGCTCTCGACAAATAGTCACTTACACACACCTTGTGCCCGATGAAATGGATGGAGTTTTCCCCCGTAATAAGCTTATCGTTAGATAGCACTCTTTGCCCATCCAAGATCAAGCAAATTAAATCATGTGAGATATAAACTAGGTTGGGCTTGATTGTATGGAATAACACTAGGATGCATTGGATGAATGGGCAACTGAAGTAAGTTTAAAATTAATCAAGCTGAAATTTGATGAAGTGTTCGAACTATCGTTTGATTGAATAAAGAAAAACAAAATATATTCGAGTGCTCAATTCAATTAGCGTTCTGGGACAATTAGTTCAGTCTGCCACCCATCTTTGAACTATACTAATTGAATATTTCATACGCTATCATCTGTCATCATGTGTAATATTATGGCTTTACAGGTGTACCTGAGTTTTGTCACGACATCCAGTAAATACATTAAATCGGTCATTATTTCCACCCCGTAAAGTTGAAAGTCAAGCTGCGGCTAGCGTGTCACATGTTCTGGCGGATGAATTTTCTCTGGAGAGGCGCACATCGCCTCCATCGTGCCATCGTGTATTCGAACACTCGGAACTGGCACTCAGTCTTCACATTCATTACGTGGAAGTATTTTTAAATATTCATTCCGTTTTCTAGCCATGTCCAAGCTTTTGCGCTGTGGATGTCAGGCTGGGTTAGCCACCTGGAAGAGTGAACGAAAATAAATACTGTTGATGACAGCAGCTGCTCGAGACGTGGCTGACTGACGAGCAAAGCCCCTTGGTGGTTGTCTGACACCGCAATGGCAATACTTTCGGTTTTATAAACTATACAATAAGGACGAATTAAAGACAGAAAACGGCTTGAACGGGCCAAATGAATCGTGAGACTAATTAGCAATGCTGTAGCTGCGTTAAAGTACTAAAAGGACGATAATCCCCTCGTGTAACAATGCCCTTTAGCGGTATTTTGTGTATACGCGCGTTATAAAACAACGGTTATAAACTTTGCAATTTTATCGCTTGCCCGGCGGCACAAATTCATAAATCTTCATTAGAACGCGGGCAAGGTCTCTTGGGCTTCTTTCATCGGTTGACTTAATCAAGCCGGGTTTTGCAACATTGTGCCGAAGCTTTTGAAGGATAAACTTTCAATCTTCATTGTGTGAACGCTTTTGATTTTAACGATTGTTCGGCAGAAATTGTTTTACGTGTTTATGGGCTAACTTTGCTCGCTAATGACGTAAACTCGCTTTGGATTGAGCTGGGTGCGTTTATTCTGTTGCTATGGTCGATTAATATAATGTGATTTGATAAAATTGCCAGTAAGACGTGGTGATGTTACTCTTTGATTGTAATGCTTCTTATTGAATCTAAGCGCTGGAATACTTCCCAAATGAGAGATTAATTAGAAGCCGCTATATTTGAGTGCTAATTGCTCGAATCTCGTATTTCCTACTAGCGAGTATTGTTGCAATTATATTTGCGGACTGCCGTTCTTAATAGTAAGACATGCATTATACTACGTATTAATTGCGTGAATTCATCGTATTACAGATTAAACGCTCACGCAAAAAAATCGAATAGCTCCTTATAAAAAATTTGTTCGCTCCGTCGATGGTAACACTGCGTTCCCTACTTGGGGACGATAATATTCGGCTACTCGTTCAGTCTGATCGGATGGTTTTTAGTGTCAAGATGTACAATTTACAAGAACGTGTATTTTTAGTAAAATCGTATTACTCGAGCAACCGAAGCCTTATTGAAACTTTGTCCTCTTATGGTAAGAATTCCAACATTTCTCGTCGTCGATTACTTCCTCTGGGTCCGTTGAGACCGTTTCTATGTTAATAAGTCACAATATTTGGAGGAATTTAAAAAAAAATTTCTTTCTGAATTTAAAAAATTAATTCTGATTTTCAACAGCATCGAAGTCATAATGTTAGAAGTTGTGTATGAAGAATTTTGTTCACCGTCTAAAACGCGTTATCGAAAAAAGGGGTAGTCACATCGAAAATGTCCTAAAATAAGCTTTATTTTCGTTTTTGAAAAATTTATATCGGTTCATTTTTGTAGAAGTTTTTAATAGGAGTACTGGTAAGTTTCATCGTTTTTTTTTTCTCCAGAAAACGGTTACAAATTTAATATTCAAAGTATTGCCCATCGCTAGTCACAACTTTTTCCCATCTTTCTGGCAATTCATGGATCCCTTTGCGTAAATAATCGGCCGGTTTGTCGGCTAACCAAGAATCGATCCAATTTTTGACTTCATCAGAATTGAAGAAATGCTGGTCAACCAGGCCATGTTGCATCGATCGAAAAAGGTAGTAATCGTACGGAGCAATGTCTAGAGAATACGGCGGATGGGATAGAGCCTCCCAGTTCAACGTTTCCAAGTATGTTTTAACGGTTTCGCGACATGCGGCCGAGCATTGTCGTGCTGCAAAAAAAAACTTTATCGTGTCTTCGTTCGTATTGTGGTCGTTTTTCCTTTATTTCACGGCTCAAACGCATCAATTGTCGTCGGTAGAGGTCCCCAGTAATGGTTTCATTCGGTTGTAGCAGCATTTTTAGCATAGTACACCACACCCAGCTGGTCCAAATAGACAGCATAACCTTCTGGCCGTGCATATTCCGTGCTTTTCATCGCCAGTAAGGATTCGATGCAAAACACCATTTTTTATGCCGTTGGAGCAGTTGTTCGCACGTGTAAAAACGCCATTCGACGTCTCGTGGCTTCAATTCATACGGCACCCAATGTCCTATCTTTCGGATCATTCTCATTCACTACTCCAAGTGTATCTTCAAGTGATGGATCTTGGTCGAGTAAAGTCTCCAATTCTTCATCTTCAAACTTTTTTGGCGGTCCGGGACGTTCTTCGTCCTCCATGTCAAAATGATCACTTTTAAACCGTGCGAACCACGTCTGACACGTTCGCTCAGTCGGAGCATGGTCTCCATAAACTTCCACCAAAATGCGATGATTTTCCGCAGCTTTCTTCTTTATATTGACGTAACAATCCCCGCAAAAACACTCTCGTTGGTACGAAATTCGAAATATTCGAAGTGTTAGAAAACTATGTTGTTATCGCTTCAAATTTTTTTTGACATATATTGAAAAATACGCGCAATGACAGTAGCTTTCCAGCTGGTATAATCAAGTTACACCATCTGTTGTAAAACCGAAGAAACCTACCGGTACACCCAACATAATACAATTTGTTGCGTGAGCGTTTAATCTGAAAGACCCTGTACTATCCGTTTCATCATTAATAAGAACTATCTATCGGAAATATTGGCCCTTTTTATGTTATTTGAACTAAACGGTCAATTCGATAACTATAACTATCATACCGATCAAATTCTCGTTTTTAAAATAAAAATAACAATACTTCATAAAAACTCGCATTCGCAGTCTTCAAAGGCGAAGTTTTTATTAAAACAAAAATGGATGGGTTATATCTATGATATAACCGCAAGGTTGACGTGGGACTACCTTAGCTTAGCAATCATTTGTTTGTATTGATTAAATTTTTGATTGAATGCAACAATTTCCGAAGTCAATATATTTGCTTTGTGAGAAAAAACATTGTATAATGCCATGTAGGGTCAATTCATGCATTGTGATAGATTATGTTCTTCGTTACAAGTAAATTTAATGACAGTCCTTTTTCGTTTGGTATAATGCCCAGGACAAAATATGTGAACGGAAGAATTATCAAACGATTATTTTATTTTACATTTCCCTCTGAAGTCTGCATCTCTCAAGTGTACGTACTTCTCGAACCGCGAATTTGCTTGATTTGATGATCTTCATGCACTTCAGTTTCAATGCTGACATGTACGTCAAACGCATATTGTTTAATCAATGGGCGTTTTTGCAGCAAATGGTTATCAACATTTTACCCAATCATCAAATGGTATGCGCATAAATTCAGTGAGCCAAAGATATGAAGACATATCCTTCAATGCAATCTTGAATAACCGAGCCAAAGTGTTGTTTTCGTACCCGCTCTTGTAATCCGTGTTAGGAAAACACTTTTCGAAGTGCAAAAAAACATGCGGGTGCAGAAGTACCTCCGGCTTGCATGAATCAACAACTTCAACTTCTACTTTTATACTATAGAGTATTTAAACTCGATAGCTCATTCGCCTCTAGTGTCTGCACGATTTTCCCAGGTTTCTAAGTTTAGGAAACCGTGTTAATGAAACATATTCCAGTTTTCACTAAGGCAAGCGAGTACAAAAATACTCGCAGTTTGAATTTATTTGCAAAGCCGATTCCCCCGATATCTTGGTTTTGAAGTCTGTGTTAGGAAAACAAATTTCAGACGGAACAAAAATGCCCCCGACTGGTATGAATTAGCAATGCCAATTTCCTCAGACACCTTGATTCTGAAGTCTGTGTTGGGGAAACACATTTTAGTCGAAACAAAAATACCCCCGACCTGCATGTATTTGCAATGCCAATTTCCCTACGCTGCATGGATTTGATGTCTGTGCTAGGGAAACACATTTCAGTCGGAACAAAAATACCCCCAACTTGCATGAATTTGCAATGCCAATTTCCCCACGCTCCATGGATTTGAAGTCTGTGTTAGGGAAACACAATTCAGTCGAAACAAAAATTCTCCCGACTTTCAGGTTTTTTAATTCTGATTGCCACAAGGCTGCTTGGTTTAGATGGCTGTGTTAGGGAAACCGTGAATCGGACCAATCAAAACGAGGCGGTTAGGGTGTTTAGATAACGCTTAACATTTTACAGTTTTTCAATTGTTTATTTTATGAAAAATAACATTTTATAATTTGCGATAGAAGAGTAGAAATATTGCCTATCAATTGATGCAAGTATCAATTTCCGATCTAGTAAGATTTATTCGAGTTATAAGCATTCGGAATCTTTCATTTTTTCCTGCATGTTCTGTGTTTAGGTTTTCATTTCACCCCCATATACTCCGGTTAGACGTAGTCCCACGTCAAAAAAAAAAGCCTTATGCCGGATGTTTCCAGCATTCTCAATTTGTTTTATTGAGGTAAGCATAAACACCCTATAAAATGATCACGCCAAAGGGTGGAGGGATATTTCATCTATTGCGTTTGAAAACGACACTATCCTAAACCAGCTGGCGGGCACCTAGGAAAACCTATGCGGGCGACTGGTAGATCGCGAACTACCGTTCGGCCATCTCGACCTAGACACTAGATATGACCACCAATGGACTAGTTTTTAAATCCCGAATAATTAGAGGTATCACATGAAGGGTATAGTACGGTTCTAAGTACAGGCAAATCTGTTTCTGTGCGGTTGCTTTTTATGCGATTTCTCATTTGTGTGACTGTTTAGGTACGATTTTATTATTTGTGTGATTGGTTTGTGTGATTCAAGACCCGATGTCATGATAAAATCGCACAAAAAGAGTCGCACAAACGAGAAATCACGCAAAAAGGGACCGCACAAAAACAGGTTTGCCTGTACTGCTTTGATCATGCCCGTTATATTACCTGAACATGTTCCAGCTATATTCCGGAACCAGTTGACCGATTCCAGTCATTTATATTGGCAATATAAAGGATCATATTATCTTTCTTTTGTTGAGCTTAAATTGGTTGAATGAAGGACGAGAAAACTAAAAAACTGGATTTAAGAAAAACCGTTCGTTTTTGGCACATGTGAAATGTGATTGTGATCATGTGATTTTCGTGAAAAGTGGAAGTTTGGTTCTTTATCGCAAAATATCAGACCCGTATTTTTTCTTTTTTCTTTATGGTACCCATTTCTATTTTAGGGTGGTCCGAAAAATTCATTTTATCCCTTTTTCCCAGAAAAGCCTTTTATTTTGAAATTCATAACATTTGAACTACTGGACCGATTCATATGATCATCATGTCAACTTTAAGCCAGTCTGTTTCTGAAAAATATTGCAAATGCAAATAATTTGAATTTTGTAAAGTTCCCAAATACTGATTTCATTTGTTTTTTGTTGTTTTCATTGCTTTGGACTAGAGGGTGCTATTATTTTATATTTTTCCTTGAAAGCTAACGATTTTTTTTGCATAACATATATAAAAATTGGGGATGTGATTTTCTCGTTTTTAAGTTATGAATTTTCAAAGTTAATCAATGGACCAAAAAATCATTTTTTGCCCTTTTTCCAAAAATAATTTTTTCAAAGTTATTCAAAGCTTTTGAACCAATTCAGATAATCGATATATTAAATTAAATCTAATGGCCCAGGCTTCAATTTAATATCCAAATCCAAATCCGGCCAAGATGGCGGCCACTACAAAATGGCAGATTTCTTATTTTCTCAGAACCCCATCAATATGTGTATCAAATGAAAGGTCTGGACTAGTAGAACACAGTTATTTATGAAAAATGCAAATCTAAGATGGCGGCCACTACAAAATGGTGGATTACATATTTTCTCAGAACCCCATGAATATGGTTATCTAATGGAAGGGCTTGACTAGTAGAGCACAGTTATTTATGAAAAATGCTAATCCGAAATGGCCGCCACCACAAGATGGCGCCATATATATTTTTTCACAACCCCATCAATATGGGTATCAAATGAAATGATTTGACTAATCGAATACAGTATGTCATCAAAATATTCCCAAGAAATTTAGGTAAGAAATAAAAATTAAAAAAAGAAATAATTTTTTGAATGGTTTTAATGTAGATATACAGATAATTTACTAAAAACTAGCAAATAAATAAACAAGTAGCAGTTAGTAGTTATCAAATCCATTTCTTCATTTATCTAGGACAATGAAGAGACTAAAATGAAATCGTGGGGTATATGATGAAACAACTGATGTGTGTGACTAATGGAAATCCAACGTTTATTTCTTACCTAATTTTCTTCGGAATATTTTCATGATGTACTGTATTCTATTAGTCAAATCATTTCATTTTTTTTATCCCAACAGTTTATTTTATTAGGCTCATTTAGCAATTTAGCTGTAACAGAGCCGAATTCATTCGTGTACATTTTATTATTTTAAGATAACTTTTGTTGTATATTACACTGTTACCATTTTGATGCGTAAGAGTATCGCTATTTATCGATAAACATTTGTTTTATCTATAACACAGTAGCCGTTTAGGCGTAAGAAAATTCCTAATTCTATCGATGCACAACACATGTCGCCTTTTTCGGCGTAAGAATATTGCTATTATTCGAATGTTCATAGTTGGGCTGTTCACAGCGGGACTGTTGATATGAAGCTTTCTTTGTTGCGTTATTAATAGTGCCAATTACCGATGCAGCAGACCGAAAATGTGAGCGGTAAGGGACTGGGATTACCGTCACATGATGATTGTTGCGTGGACATAGTTGCTAGAATTACACACATAGATGGTCAAGACCCCCAAGATCATTTCATTTGATACCGATATTGAGGGGATTGCAAAAAATACATAGTCGACCATTTAATGGCGGTGACCCTTTTGAATTTATGTTGTTTATTATGTTTCGTGTTCTCCAAGTCATCATTTAGCCATTTTTTAAAGACGACCAACTTAAATTTTTCAAGAACATGGAATACGCAGTTTTATAATGACAGTAGAATTGAATGTATGTTCCAAATTTCAGATCAATCAGTCAACAGGAACGGGGTCAATTTTCTATTAATGTGGGACAACCCTACAAAAATTCAAACTTACATAGAAACAGGTCAAGCTGAATGAAACCATTTGAAAAGCAATTAGTTGTTTGGGGACTGCGGCCATCTTGGAATTGGATTTTTCATAAATAACTGTGTTCTACCAATCAATCCTTTTCATTTGATATACATATTGATGGGGGTCTGAGAAAATATGTAATCCGCTATTTTGTAGCGGTCGCCATCTTTGATTTACATTTTCCATGGATAATTGTGTTCTACTGGTCAAGCCCTTTCATTCGATACCCATATTGATGGGGTTTTGGAAAAACCCATATTGATGGGATTTTGCGGAAATATATACATAATTCGCTATTTTGTAGCGGTCGTCATCTTGGATTTTCAAGATCATGGAATACGCAGTTTTATAATGTCGCCAGAGATAAAGATGTGTTCCAAATTTCAGATCAAACGGTCGACAGGAAGGGGGTTAAATTTCTAGTAATGTGGTACAGCGCTACAGACAAAGTTACAAACTTACAAAGTCACGAACGTACAAGGGGGCCAACATAGATAAAACCGTTTAATAAATAAATGCATCATAATTATATTACGTTTACCGAGAGAAAATTCGTTTTTTTATGTCTCTTTATGTCCGGAGAATTCGATTATACGGAGTGAAAAAAAATCAGTACTCCGGATAATCGAGTCCGACCTGTATTATGTAAAATATTCTGAGCTTCCATAAAAAAACAAATATGAAAAATATAGTATCTTTAACCATGTTAACTATAAAAAATAAATCCAATCAAACTATAGGCGAATGAACTGAAAAGTTTAAAGCCTCTTTAATTCATCATCGTCGTCGTCCAATCAAAAATGAAGCGAGAAGTTTTAAAAAAAGCTGTGCCATGGCGTACACGATTCCAGCTCTTCTGGTTATCTGAAAAAAAAACAAACAGATTCTGAATCAGTGAAGATGCTACTATCGCATGAACCTCGAATAAGTCTAAAACATGTTTTTGACAAATTGGCGGCCGTTTGAAGAAAAATATGTTGTTTTGAACGATTTTTTACGTTCCCGATTTAAAAAAAAATGGTTTTTATTGGTTTATGCGATAGAGAGATGCATTCAGATTGTATTGATATAAATTCGACATATTTCGGCTCAGTAGAACTTGAGATATCGTGTACGCCAGTTTAAAAAAAAAACAATTTTAACAATTAACTTCAAAAGCGTTTTTCTCGAAACTAAAAACGAAAAATGGCTATGAATTGATAAATAATGGGATTTTGAGAAGCCCTTTCTAGGGAATATTCTTGAATGCTTCAACGTCAGAAATAAGAAGAAAAAAACTATGGATGGGTTATATCTATGGTATAACCGCAAGGTTGACGAAGGACTGCCGTTGGCTTAGTAATCATTTGTGTTTTTTTCAATTAGCAATAATCGCACTTCGAATGTTTCTCATTGGGTACGATATCGCCGCTGCGCAGAGCTATTGATTAAATTATTGATTAAACTAGTGAATTAATGAAACAATTTACGAATTGAATTGCAAACAAATCCCAATTTAGGTCAATTCATGCATTATGGTAGTGGTTATCGCAGCAAATAGTTATCAACATTTTGCCTAACCATCAAACGGTATGCGTCGAAGTTCAGTGAGCTGGCGACATGGAGGGGCATGTAGTCTTGAATAACCGAGCCAAAACGTTGCATTTGTACCCACTTTTGTAGACCGTGTTACCAAAACGCATTCCGCAAGTGTAAAAATGCATGGGGGTATAAAAAGTACTGCCGAGATCTGGAATGCCGATCTTCCCAACTTATTGGTTTGCAAAAAACAATGTTGGGAAAACACATTCCGGTTTGCAAAAACGCAAACGAGTACAAAAGTATTCGCAGCTTGCATCTCATTTCCAATGCCAATTTCCCCACGCTCCGTGGTTTTGAAATCTGTGTTAGGGAAACATTCCAATTTGCAAAAACGCAAACGAGTACAAAGGTACCCGCTGCTTGCATCTATTTTGCAATGCCAGTTTCCCCAGACTCCATGGTTTTGAAGTCTGTGTTAGGGAAACATTCATTCATTCCTTCGATGGTACCTCAATCGCTGTTCAATTATAACTGAGTGGATTTCCGAGAGGCGCTCGCTTATATACCGAATGGTGATTTCAATAGCCTGTTTGGAAAGCAATTTTAAGGCTATGGAAACAAGTTTTTGGATCAAAAAGTAACAAGTATATTAGGCGTGGACATTTCATCTTTCGAATGAAGTGTTTATCATACCATTTCGTTCAGTTGTTTAGGAGTTATTAACGCTCAAAATCTCGGTCTCCGGCGTAACGCTTTCGTTTTCGAAACTTTGGTTTTACACACCGGTATAGAAATGAAAGACGTAGTCCTACGTCAAAAATTTGGATTTTTTTTCAAATTTCCAGATCAGGATATTGCCTTAAGAAAAACATCATATGGTAACCTTGAGCGCCTCGTAAAAGTCATATGAAACCGACGCCTCATTTTTAAACAGACAAACACATGACTGCCAAGCATTATCTTAAATAATTTACAAAGGATTGTTCATTAAAATCATTTAATGTTCCGCTGGTGATTTCGTATCAAGAACTGTACGTGATTACTATAAAAAATCAGAACTATACATAGTCTTCCGCCATATGGGACTTTTTACGTATAGATGTTTATTTACAAACTTCCAGGCCTCTAGTCATCCGCAAAAACGTGATACCGCCGCTAGAAAATGCGTCATGCCAATCGACAGCACGTGATTATCATTAAATTCTCGTTAGCATATTATTTCTGCTATACACGCTGTCGTAAACATTCTCCCACGGCCAGCATACTTCGGAGGGTAGTACTCCTTCAATCCAGCAACATCCCTTTTGCCTGACAGGAATGCCGAAAGCGGCGGCTACGCAACACTAGCGTCGCTTTTCGTGTGTTATCAGAATAAACATCCCATCCATCCAAACACCGTCGTCCTCATCCTCACGCTCGCATACCGGTACTGTACCAAAAACCTGATTTTCAGAGGATCCGAATTATGGGTATTTTATTTATGGCCACCCCACAATGGCCCATCTGGTGCTTCGGGCCGATGATGTGCAAAAACGGATTCCGTCGTTTAATCGATGGAGATATGAACAATTTAGTTTTAATGAAAACATTAAATTCATCAAAAAGTCGTACGGATCAAAAGAGTTTCAATTTAATATTATGCATGAAAATTCAATCCTGGATTGATGGAGCAACCTCAGCTGGGATTGAACATTACTTTTGTCCGTGTGTTGACGTAAATCTGACTTGAGAAGCGAACGATACTGCCCTCGAGATTCTCACTCACCTGAAGGAGGCACTGAACTGTGTTCCTTCTTTCGCTGACATGCCGATATAAGATACACTGTGCACGCTTATATACATACCATCCATCAATCATCTCGCATGGAACGACGTGGGAGATGCTTCCTTTGGGACGGTGGTGTGTCTGGTGGTGAGGAAGCTGGAATATTTCACTTCAGTCAAATTGTTCATGCAAAGATGCTTGAAGATGAATCTTGCTCTAGGTTGCTCCTCCTTCCAAAAGTGAAATACACGTATCGATGGCTTAAAGGCCTTTGCCACATAGCATTGACTTGTCGACGCGGGAAGAATTTATGGCTGGTGAAATTTGATAAACTTCGTTTTTTTTTGCTTCTCTGAAGTGTGCTTTTGGGAGAATTTTCTTGGCATGCAGAGAAAGTGTTGTTATGGTTCAATATTTAAAGTTTGTTGTCTGATTTATTTCCTTTGTTCGATTCCTAACCTGTCTGAACAAAAAAAAAACCTTCACTAATTTCCAACATCTCACTTTCCATTCACAGGATCGATTCCCAACGTACCGGAGAACATAACCGTAACGTTCCTCACGCCAACCTCGGTCCGGGTTTCATGGCAGACATCGATGGACACACACACGATGCCAGTTGACAAATATGATGTTACCTACAAGCCAACCGATGCGAGGTAATCCGACGCTTTCTGGGGGCAAACTCATCTCAAAAAAAAAAAACAAGTGACGCATTCCCTCCCCGCATTCAACATTCGCTCGCGTATTGCCATTATGTCTCGCGTTGTGTCGATGAAAATATTGTCGTGTTTCCATTCTCCCCTCACCCTTTATTGTTTTCAGTTTTCCGTTGTGATAGTGGAAAACCCAGATTTCCCCAATCCTCGCATGTTCGCCGTTTTTTAGTCGTGAAACAGCTTTTTTAGACGTAAAGCTTTTTGCAGATACACAGCTTTGGACAAGCGTAAATCCTAATAAAATTTTTCCTCTGTTGACATTGAATGGAGCGAAACGTGTTCGAAATGTTGTGTACCGTTTAGATTATTATCCTCTTATTATCCTGCTCACATACGGCTTGTTGTTTCGTGTTAGTCGAATAAAACAGGGTCGCATGTGTTTTCGTTTAGCTGGTTGATATTTGTCAATTGTCATTTGTTCGTAAATAGAAAATAAGTAGGATGAAAGTTAGTCATACCGTGTCGTCTGTGTTTGTGAATACAAATTCTCTAGAAGTAATTCGATTGAATTTTATGTAACTGATGTGAATGCAACATTTCCGTTTGCCGATAAAAAACTATACGGTAAATTCATACATATCCTAATCGAATGGTTGAGTTTGCCTCATTCCAATTGACGTAATCATAGAAGTATAGCACAGAGGCCAGCCTGCAAGGTTGGCACGAGTATAGGAAAACCAATGGTCCCCGCAACTGT
The DNA here is from genome assembly GCF_029784135.1 of Toxorhynchites rutilus septentrionalis. Classification (NCBI taxonomy): domain Eukaryota; kingdom Metazoa; phylum Arthropoda; class Insecta; order Diptera; family Culicidae; genus Toxorhynchites; species Toxorhynchites rutilus. The sequence goes on along the minus strand of NC_073745.1, from coordinate 208,875,799 downwards.
AAAGATAATCGATTTTTAATTAAACATACCAATCGGTATTTGTATTTGTTTCACAGATTATATTTTTTCATAATCTAGATATATCGAGTGATGTTTAAAGCTTACACATTTTGAAGGTATGTCTTTAATGCATGGATTTTTTATAAAAAAATGAGTAAAAGGAAACATTTGTTATTGAAGGTTTTATGCTACCATTGGCTTATTCTTTGTCGTATATCAATGATATATGCGTCAGGGGAAATTCAACAGAGCCTTAAAATTCACTATCATCATTGGCAAACCGTCACCTTATAAAAAACCTACTACACCAAGGTTTTTTAATACGAGTTTTTTACGTGGATTTTCCAATTAACGCGGTTTTTTACAAAATACCAGTGCAAATATCACATCTTGCCCTCAGCTCACATTTCTCTCTTATACTCTCTCAGAGCATATAACGGTAATTAGTGCTTGTAACGGCGCTTAGTGCTTATGAAGGAAATTAGTGCCGCACCTTATCACGATTCTTACGTGAATTTTGCGTGTTGGGTAACGGGGAGCTCACCAGGCGGTACAACGATACAGGGTTTTTACGGGCAGCGATTTGTGAATGTCTTTCCCTGTCTTCTTAGGTCCAACAGTGGTACTGCACGTGCATCGGCAGTAGAGTGTACTAATCACAAGGGAATCTTCTAGCAACAGAAGATTCATGAGGGAAACCGAACTACAGCTATCAGTAACCTACGAAATTGCAGGAAAAAACTACGGGTTTCCGGAAGCGAGCAACACTCAACTTTTTACTTCCGGTTTACGTAAGGATAGTTCCATTTGATATCTACCATTACCTCTTATTCACGGTGGCTCAATATTATGATGCTATGTTTTACCGCTCAATGAAGAAATTCTTTTTACTCATTTGTGCACGCCCCTTCCGGTTCACGTGCATTCGTTTCATTCTTTAAACTGAGGCGACGCTTCCAATTGTCTTATTCAAAGCGAGTTGGATCCTTAGATCGGGTGAAGAAGTGGTCAGTTACTCGGGTGCAAGTAAACGTCAAACGATCCGAAAAATTGCGAACGCACCCATATCACGAAATTTGACATTCGATTTGTATGTACCCGCCCGTTTAAAAACAAAAAGTAGCCCGGCTGGTATTTCGAGGTATGGGTGCGTTCGTAATTCTTCGGATTGCTTGGCGTTTACTCGAAACTGAGTAACTGATAACGTCTAAACCCGACTTTATTCATAAGCTGCTAGCGCCGTTGATGTAGCGGTAAGCGTGACTGCCATGCTCTCCCTTAAGACTGGGGAAAGTTATGGTATGTGATGATATTATATTGTATGTTGTCCAATCAATTTGTGCTCAATTCATGTTTTTATCGTGTAGGTCTCACTACTAACAATTTTTGTAATTGTGGTCCAGGATGTCATAATATCGAGTATGTTGTTTGGTTATGTGAAAATGCAATAAATGAATTTGAATGGCTGCTGATTTAGAAGATCGAAAGGGTATACCAACGTTAATCAGATTATAAGAGCTTGAGTAGTCGCGATCTTACAGGGCTATAAAGTTATTACAAACAATGTTCCGGACAACGTGGTAACGAAGGAGATAATGCTATTTTTATCTATAATATATTTTTGTAGTCATAGATTGATTTGACTCAGGCTTATATTTATGTAGGTCTTATCTATTTAGACTTGTGTTTAAAAATGATACATCATGACTCTTTTTCTTCTTCTGCATGATTGAATAAACAGATGAAAAAGGGAAGTAATGGCATTAATGGTATTTTTGTGTACATTTTTGAACAGAATTCGGTACCGAATTCTACCACGTTATGTCATCTAACCCGTCGAAACGATACAAGTACGGTTAGTACAGTATTAGTTCCTGTACGGTACGGTACAGGAACGGTTTTTCCAGGGGAAAAAAATACAGATTTTGAACAATGAAAAACTCAATTTAAATGCAATTACTACACACAATCACAGTCCTATGTCAAGATCCCGTCCGTGCCCCTAGGCTCAGACCCATCAACTTTTAACTTAAGATAACTTTTGTTGTATATTACACTGTTACCATTTATAGGCGTAAGAGTATTCCTGTTCCATCGATACACATCACATGTCGCCTTTTTCGGCGTAAGAATATTTCTATTATTCGAATGTTCACAGTTTGACTGCTCACAGCGGGACTGTTGATATGAGGCTTCCATTGTTGTGTTACAAATAGCACCAATTACCGACGCAGCAGACCGAAATGACCGAGTATGAGCGGTAAGGGACTGGGATTACCGTCACATGATGATTGTTGAGTGGACATAGTAGCTAGAATAACACACAAAGATGGTCATCAGTTGAGGGGCCCTGAATTATGAGCTCATGATTGTTCGCTTAGTAGCGAACACGCAACCAATTTGGCTACGAAGACCATTCCCACGTTTGGGGATGACCCTAGATATTTTTATATAGTGATACGTTTAACAGGAAGTTAGAGAGTGTGTCATGAAAAAAATGTGTGAGCACGTGAGAAAAAATCAAAGGTTGTGAATGTTTATAGCTCGATCATTTCTTGATCCCAGAGATTGTTCCATCAAACAATTGGAAATAGTTCTACTCATCATTTACACTGGGATACACAGTTTTGAAATCAATTATTAGAAAAATTAAAAATATCAAGCAGTATCTTAACGAAAATCGCGCGTTATAATCGGTTCATTGGCTTGAGTAATCTGCGCGCTCCCATTTGGGCCGTCAACAACGAGCAAGTAACGTATGGACGAGGCGCAATTTATCATGCGACAGATTTTATGCTTTTTTAATCCGGCGTCGCTCTAGGCCAGAGGTTCTCAAACTATTTTGGACGAGAAACGCCTTATTCTTTTAAAGGGACGAACAAATTATTTACCTTCTCATTAAGCGATATTCACGAATAAAAAAAAAACACGGGATAATGAGAGATGATATTGACAACAAAAACTCAAAAATGGAAGGTATTATTACTCGTTCTGCTTTTTATTACGCAAATAATCATCTTCAATGGTTAATTAATATTATTCGCCTATAGCAAGGTCAAAGTCTTGAATTTTTAATTTATTATTTCTTCACCAAAACTGGGTAGATCTTCAGTACTTTTCTCTTTGCTATTATTTACACTTTCACTATGAATAACAAACATTCGAGGGTAGAACATCACTGCGTGTTTGTCATGTTAAATAACCTTCACGACTGATTTGAGGACCCGTGATACTGTATAGTGAGAGAATTCATCAGAGGGATTCCAGAAAATTTGTTGGGTGCTTGTTCAGCGATGGCGATCTGTTTGCTCTCAGGTAATTTTCGACGGTAATATAGAGGTGATGAGGTTGATATATACAACTGAATTTAGCTGGGCGACGAACGTTTTAATGAAAAACATAATTTCAATCAAGTGTTGATATAAAATTACACCTCAAACAATTATTATGGCAATTATTGGTGTCGGTTCATAACATGAATTCATCGCAATACTCAAATGTTCCAGCCAACAACCAATTTGCCCCCATGAAGGCTTGGTCGACTCCATCAGCGAATAAAGTCATGATGTCAGTGTTTGGGTTGAACATGACATAATTGGAATTGATTAAAGAGGGCCATATCTATATTATATTATATTATATCATGAAGTTGGCATCTCGTTGGGAACAAGTCATCGAACAAAACGGTGCATATTTGACTTAAAACAGATGATTGTAACTAATTTTATGAACAAATGAAAATTCAAAAAAAATACCGCAGGACTTTTTTGACAGCCTAATATGTTCGTCACGATGTTCGTGGTCGAACTCCTTCGAAACGGCTCGACCATTTTCTGTGAAATTATGCACAAAAAACTTGGTAGACATAAGAATAGATCGTAAACTATATATCATATAGATAGGGTACCGATTACTTTACATTCAATACAGATTAGGGCGGTTCTATGTAGAACAAAAAAATCTGAATCATTCTTTTTTTATTTTTGAATTTTTTTTTCTCAAATTTGGCTTCAAAAATACAAATAACACGAAATTTTTACCGCTATTTTGAATCGCGATTTTAGTATTTATGTATGAAAAATATCCAAATAATTTAATTGTCATTTGTTTCTCAAACACAACGAATTTATATACGTTGTTGAATGACAGATGGCGCTACATCCGCTTCTTCGAACTTTCATCCACACATTTCATATTCAATTCGCCTAAAGCCAGGTGCATCACCGGCGAGCTTAAAGCCTTTTTGAATAAGTACAATAAATTATTGAAATTTTTTCAAATCCTATGCTCGGATTGGAAAAAGATAATCACGCTATTGATCGAATGCGCATGCTGCTGAAGAAGACGTTACTGGAATCATGGTAATCGACTGCCGAACGACGCGAGAACTTGTGATTCGGAAGAAGGAACAATAATTCGAAGAACAAATTCCCCGGCCGTTCTGAACAGACAAGACGGATATTGCATAAACATTAAACAACGAGATCTCGCCACAATTACTTCGTTCATTATGAACGTTAATTCTCATTTTGAATCAATACTTATGAACATGCGGTTAGAGGAGACGAAACAAAAAAAGGGAGTGGTGAGAGCTCGATGGATTTTTATGTGTATTGTACGACGACTCGACGTGGTCAGGACAGCGTCATTCTACGATGTCGTGGGCTGTCGCAACAATTCATTATCGACCTTTACTCGAAGGTAGAGAGCGAACGGCTGCGATTCCTACGAAGTATTCATTCTCTTACGAGACGCTATCATGAGCAACTCCGACACAGCCTTTGCTATTGCCTGGCCAAAACGCAATGCATTTTCATGACATTACAGCAATGATGTCTTTGATGAGCTTTATCACAACATTACACGAATTCGATCTCACACGTTGTATGATGTATTCGGCTGAAAGGTAAAAGCGAGGTTTGCTTCATACACCCACTTTTGGTTTGATTAGTTGGCAAAATATGCCCAGAGGTGTAATTTCATCGAGAATTCCAGATCCGTCCCACTCAAGTTCAGCCGAGTTGTGCAAATGTAGCAATTTTGCCACACAATTCGTCATAAACGACACTTAGCTTCGTGTTACACTTATTTGAAGCGAAAATGATAATAGATTTTCGGGTGTAACAAACATGCTCTCCCTATCAAATATGTGTTGTATGTAAAAGAGTAACACATTATCTGCAATTGGGGAAAAATCTTGAACGAAAGTTGTGTCTGATAATAATTTTATATCATGGATAAAGTTTCGACGGAAACGCGAGGTGGTCAAGAAAAATAGTTATGTTAGGGTCAGGACTATGTCTTTCAAGTATTAAAATTACATCGAGAAGCAATTATTTACATATCTTTAGCATTTGACCTTTTACATTTATTACATTCATTGAATAAAGACAATGGATGGTTTGTTTATTTTTATTTTCGTCGGCAGCACTACATTCCTCAGTATGTGATAGATCCCATCCCCACATATTCGTGTGATCTTTTTAAAATAATGGGCCGTAATCATACTCGGGAAGATATGCTATGAAATGCTTATTTGCACTGAAAATCTGAATTGCTCCACAACATTCGAAAACACTTATGATACTATATGGATTTTTTATTTAACAACCAAAATATTCACGAGAAATAATTCATATGGCAGAACAACGTTTGCCGTGTCAGCTAGTTTTTTTTATAATTCGTTTATGTTTACAGGCTCATTTACTTAAGTTTTATGGAATTCTTAAATATATTTTTAAAACTGTATATAAACAATTTTCTTCATTCTATGGTTAGTAAGCTAGAAAACCGATTACTCTCGGTTGACTCGAGTTTAGAAGTGTGACATATTTATTCTAGGAAAAGGATGGGACATAAGGAGATTGTAACAAAGTTGATGATCAAACACAATTCTTAAATCTATTCGTATACCAATTGTGTATTTACATTTCAACTTATTCTACTGTTTATAGCGAGGGGACCAATTACTCGCAATGAAAGAAAAGGAGAGTATAAGGATATAGGACAATCACACACGAACATCGATAGAGCCGTGTCGATTCCTAGAGATTGACGTTGAGCTTTTCGTTAGAAAAACGTTGATCACTGGGACTGACAATTACAAAATAAGGAAATATAAAACTAAATTGTTTGTTTTCGAATGTTTACGATATGTGACCACTTTCTAGACGAATTACTGACTATTTTCTTTCTACACAATAAATATCTTTGGAAGTGGGGACCGACACTTATATTGTGCAAATATTCTTAATGTGGACTGAATGGAAAGCGTAGCAAGAAAAAATCGGGGCTCAACGTGTTAATAGTGGACCGTTCACAGAATAAATTTTTTCCTCAAGATAAAACTTAATTGTTATAGGACTAATGATCTTATGATATCTAGACCAAATATTAGTGTGGTAGCTACGAATGCGAAAAAATCTGCTTCATAAAAATTATGCTTGCGGTTACATTTCTTTCGTTGTCACGGAAAAATTGTTAAAGTTAGGGTATGGCAATTTGTATTCAATCCAATTCAATGTTCAAGATTCACTCTTAAAATCAATATCTCAACGAAAAAACATGAACATTAAGAACAAAAAACTTTAATTAAAAATTAAAAATAGAGATAAATATCCTTTGGCTTACTGTATGAACAAGTGATGAACGTCGGGAAATGGAACTAAATATAGATGTAAAAATGTGAATTCTAACAAATTATGCTATAGAAAACTATAAATGTGCTATAAAAATGAATTTGCGATTGCACATTTTGATTCAGTATTATCACAAGTCTGTGAATGCTTCTCACATGAACCATAGGCTGAGATAAAACGAACGTAGAATGAAAATTATATGCAAATGGTATACACAACAGGTTAAATTTATTGTGCATGCTGCATATAGTTATCGCTCTTGGCTGGAGATTAGCGCGTTCCGAGTGTCTATGGTGGCAAGCAGATGCAGCGAATGCAAATGGAGCGCAACCCGGTAATGCTCGAAAAGTTGTGTCTGCGTTGGTGTTATCTGCTAACAAGCTTATACATATGAATGGAACGTTGACAATTAAAATTTGTTTTCGATGACAAGATAAAGCGACTTTTGATCCCCGTGCCCGCAAAGTTGTTATGTGAACCTCTAATGTAAACAATGGGCCTGATCACGAACATTATTGTCACAAACGCTTTCACGTCACTTACACTTCACTTAATTTTTTTTGTGTCTATCATCATTGTCACGAACAGTTGCGTGTAAAAATAAACTCCGTGAAGTGAAAGTTAATAAGAGACATGTCAGTTGCATAATTCCGGGCGTTTGAACGTTATGTTGGTTACATAATTTCAGACGTTTGAACGTTTTGTAGGTAAAATTAATAAGTGTATGAGATGATATTCCATTTAATTCAACGTATGTTTTAGAATGAACATACGAATTCGGAATCATTCCATGAATCATTTGCTTGGTGTGTTAGTTTGCTGAATCAAACGCTGGTTCAAAGATTAGGATGAATACTTGGTTGCTCTTGAATGATGCAGTTGTTGAACATATGGGAATGTAATTTTATTTCCTCTTTCTATAAATTACTCTAGAGATAAAGCATGACTATCATGAGTTTAATAATCGAAATCTTGCATACTCTTGTACTCAGCTCTGTCTCACTCGTTTGAATAGTTAGAAGTATTTAGTATAGGTCAACGTTAAAATCATATTTTAACAACCGTTTCTACAGTTTTGATGAATAATAATATCTTCTATATTTCAGAATAAACCCGAATTTATCCATCTCATGATCAGTATAATCTAAGCTACTCCCATATGGGATTCTGAAGTTTAATCCTCTTATCCTTCACATTTTCGTGTAATTTGATATACGGGACATGAGGTTTGATATGATTATTTAAACAGAAACTGGTCAGTACCGTCGGTCAGAAGCATAATTTTCACATGAAACACCTGATGAGTTTTTCTGACAAACGCAGAGAGGATTCAGATTTTCTTTAGACGGATATCAAAACTATGGAAAAAGCACTAGAGAATAATTTAAAAAATATTATTTTAAAAGCTATGCAATGATAGATTCATTTTTTCCTTATTTGAAACTTTAAAATTCTTTCATTCAAAGTATGTCTTCAAAACAATATTGTTGAAAATATCTATTACGTAAAAACAAAAGATCAATGGCCTTATTCGGTGTAACTATCGTCCTAATTCGGGTCTTGTCCATCAATTGCGAATGTTTAAATTACAAAAACCAGATCTGCAATGTTGGAAAACATTACAGTTATTATTTTATATTCAAAATATCAGCAAATCAATATTATGCATAATCAACCATAATGATCGTCAGTGGCCAGTGACTTCCATTGCCATTTTATGGGGTTGCAACTCTCTGTTAGTCTAATCCTTAAAATAGAAACAAAAAATTTCTATTCATTTAGGACAATCGAAATCAGACCTTTCGCCATAAACAAATTTACGTCCTCTATATACGTCAGGATTTCGTTCTTAAAATGCCACCAAGCGGGTAAATTGCTGTTTGTTTATCTTTTCTTTCTTAAAAAGCAAGACACGAATGTTAGCAAAAAAGATAAATAAATCCGAAATTAAACTTACTCCTTTCCGTGTGACTAGCTTTCTCCATCTAAAACACAAGTGACAAATATACTTGTTTTTCCCCGTGAAGTGACAGTATCGTGATATTCATAATAACACCGAGTTCATCGAAGTTGTCACGACGGATGAACTCTTCCGGATTCTACACACACGATGGCAGCCGTAATAACGTTGTATGCAATTCACTTCGTTTTCACCGTGAAGTGACGTTCGTGATCAGGCCCAATAATTCAATACATAGTGACTCGAAAAAAAATAATTTAATATTGTTTAAGAGTTAAAAATCATTGTTATCAAATTGTTAGAATACGGGTTGAAGAAAGTAAGTTGTCGCTTGTGCCAGAGTTTTTTTTGGCGTAGAACTACGTCTTTGATTAAGGGTGCCAAAACAGAAAACATGAAATAAAGTTAACGTTAATAACTATTTTTGCCGCGAACGGATTTTGACGATTTACATACCAAACGAATCGGAAATTCTCTAAGATTTGATTTTTATTCTATATATTACAATCCCATGGTGTGTAAACGGTTTAAATTGCTGAAAACTAGAAGCATTTCCATTTTCCCATACAATTGTCATTTGTGAGCTTCCCTACCCATGCCGTCAATAATGAGCAACGTCTCCGTGAACAAAAAAGAGAAGAAGAAGAACGAAGGGGAATATTTACCTAGAGCATAAATAATGGATCTCACTGAGGCAAACTTTCAGTATCGTTCTAGATACGAAGCAATAAACATCGTTTGTTCTTCCTTGTTTTGTGTCATCACATGTCTTCGTTTCGGATTGAGCTGTGGACGCGACCAAATTACTCACTCGCTGATGTCTCTGGCATTGCAATCATTACATCGAACTTTTTATTTAAATATTTTTATTTATTTATTGTCGTCAATCAAAATTGTAGACCGATACATTCTTAATACTACTTAACACTACTTACTTAAAACTAAAAAAACTAAAGAGAGCTCGCTGGATAATTTATCCGTTTAATCCAAAAGACGATTTTAACAAGTTACATAATCAAAATTTTTATTTTATTTATTTCGTCAAACCAGCGTAGACTAAATATGCTGGCCAAAAATATTATTTTCTCTATGGAAGATTGTATTATAATGATCAACGAAGGTTAGTTTCGAATCTAAGACCACGCCTAAGTCTCTTACTCTTTGACATCTACTGATGGGTTGATTTCCCAGCTTAACGTCAATGTTCAATGGTGTTCTTCTTTTTGTAAAAGTCATCAAAGTGCATCTCGTAACATTGAGCTGTAATAAACTCTTAGTGCACCAATTATAAACTATGTCAACTTCATTTTTGAATGTTTGAGAGTGGTCTTCATTCTTTATTTTCATATACAGCTTCATATCATCTGCGTAGATCGGTGCCTTAACACTGCTACTTGCTACTCCACGATAATTTCTTACATCAGATCTATTACCGGATTTGAATATAGGTACAAGAAAAGAGTTTTTCCATGTGTTTGGGAACCTTTCTGATTCCCATGACTTATTGAAAAGCCATAAAAGTGGATGAGTTAATTCAGATGCCAATTTTTTTATAAAAACCGGTGTAATTCCGTCAGGACCTGGCCCTCTCGAGACATCAAGCTTATTAAATGCGTCAAAAATTTCAGTGTAAGTCAGTTTTCTGAATCCAACATCACATGGAAATTCTGGAAGAAATGGGAAGAAGTCACGATCTCGGTCCTCCTCAGCTGTTTCGATATAAACTTCTTGAAAGAATGTTGCATAAAGGGTGTGTCACATCAAATTGCATCACGGAAAAAACGCTGTAGAAATTTAATTTTTAGGAATTATATCTTCAGCTTTCGCTTATAATCAGATAAGAGTGTATAGATCACGTTGACAATGCTTCACTGTCAATTTTTCGTAAATTTGGAAAAATGTCATCGAACGAAAAAGAGCGTCGTGAATTAATCCTGCGCACTCATTTCGAGAATCCGGAGTTGTCACATCGGGACATCGGTAAGATGCTGGGAATCGTCCAATCCACGGTCAGCAGAGTACTAAAACGATACTTCGAGAACCTAACCATCGACCAGAAGGTGAAGAACGGCAAAAATGGATGCTCCGTCAGTGAAAAATATCACAAGCGCGTAGTTAAGCAGTTTAGACGTGATCCGAGAAGTTCGGTCCGGGATGTCGCCAAAAAGCTGAATTTGTCAAGTTCATTCGTCCAGCGGACCAAGCAGCGGGAGGGCCTGCGTACATACAAGGTTCAGAAGGCTCCTAACCGCGACGAAAGGCAAAACATGGTGGGGAAGACGCGAGCCCGGAAGCTGTACACCGAGATGCTGACGAAGCCGCATTGCCTGGTAATGGACGAAGAAACCTACGTCAAAGCGGACCTTCGTCAGCTGCCGGGCCTGTTGTTCTTCTCCGCAAAGGACAAATTCAGCGTTCCGGAGGAGATTCGCAAGCAGAAACTATCCAAGTTTGCCAAAAAGTACATGGTGTGGCAAGCGATCTGCTCTTGCGGAAAGCGGAGCGCCCCCCTTCATGATGACCGGCACGGTAAACGGGCAGGTTTACCTTAAGGAGTGCCTACAGAAGCGCTTACTACCACTATTGAAGCAGCACGAGGGCCCGACCATATTCTGGCCGGATCTCGGTTCGTGCCACTATTCAAAGGACGTGTTGGAGTGGTACGCAGCCAACGGGGTCTCCTTCGTGCCAAAGGAAATGAACCCGTCCAACACGCCGGAGCTTCGCCCAATAGAGAAATATTGGACGATTATGAAGCAGGCCTTCCGGAAGAATCCAAAAGTTGTCAAATCGGAGGCGGACTTCAAGAGAAAATGAATTTCTGTTCAAAAAAAACTACAACCTGACGTTGTACAGAACCTTATGGACGGGGTAAAGAGGAAGGTGCGAGCATACGGGCTTGGGCTCGAAGTATGAATAAAAAGAAAATGCCATAAGTTGTTTAATAGTTTTTATTTTACTGTCTAAAATTTTCAAAAGGATCGGTCTACTGGGTGAATTTCTACATCGTTTTTTCCGTGATGCAATTTGATGTGACACACCCTTTAGAGGTTGCAAATTTTTTTCTGGGCCATTCCTCACGGTATCGTCAAGGTGCATGCGTGATGGAAAACCATTGCTTTTTAATTTTGTTTTTATGTCATTAAAGAAACTTTTCGGGATAGACTCTATGAGTTGAGTTGAGCTGTTCGCAAATGTTGAAATATTTTTCTAGATTTGCGTCAGATTTGTATTTCTTATAAATTTTATGTGCCTTCTGTTTTTTTATTATTTAGATTCTTTATGTTTTGATTAAACCAAATCGGATATTTTGTGTTTACATTTCTCCTTTTTCGTCTTGTTGATATCTCCTCCTCTATAATTTCATTGATCAAAGTAAAAAGTCGTCATTGCTAATTCAATGTTTTTCACACATCCTTCCAATTGATAAAGTTAAGCTTACACCTAATTGATTGGTAATTTGCTCTAGTGTAATCAGACACTTCCTCGAATACATAATGAAATGGTTTTTGGGTGTTATCTATAAATATGGAATATTCGATAGCTGTTAAGAAGCTTTCATTTTTCCAAAGTGGAGTTAATGATTCAGTCACACAAAAATCTTCGGTCATATTTGTCAACAAGAAATCTAAGAAGCATCTCTGTCGATTATGAACATTGTTTATTTGATTCAACCCAAGACCAGCTATTTCATCAAAACTATATTGCAGAGTCTTATTATCACCAACAACTGGAAGCAAGATGAATTCATTGTCAAAATCAGTGATAAAGTCCGCATTTCGTTGATTGAAATCTCCATATATATGGATTTTTGATTCTTGTGCCAAGGAAGATAAAATATTTTCAGTAACTTCGAAGAGTTTCTCATAACAACTGATTTGAGCATGATCAGGGGGGAAGTAAACAGATGCAAATATATGTATCTCTCCCGCAATAAGTGCTTTGACCCACACTTGCTCAAACTTGTCGAATTCTCTTGTTGAAATATGTTCTGAATTTATTGATGAATCAATAGCAATAAGGACGCCGCCTTTCGTTTTTTATGGGATTTGTGAGATTACGGTTATCTCTGAAGACATTAAAACGATTTCCGAATACTTCCTCGCTTCTAACACTATCATCCCAACTTGTCTCTGTGGCCATAATTATCGAGAAACTAGAATTCAGAATATTAATTTGGATTTTTTCCATTTTAAGTGGACTTTTCATACGGTTGTAATTTTGACAGTATATCAACATTTCAACTACATTTAGTTGTTGAGGTAAGGCGAGAAGTATGTTCATGATCTACTACTTGGTATGACGAGGCATCCAAATTGTTAAAACTCACTACTTCTCCTTGGTGTGGAGCTAACAATTCATTATCTTCTGGGAACGTCTGAACTGACGCCATTCCATTAACACGTTATGCCCGCGTCGGTCCCTAGGGACTGACACTGAATTTTACATCTTTTTCGCGCCGATCTCACCGGACCGACAGTAGACTTTTCTTTCGGAGAGTGTCGGCATTGGGAAAGGCAACAACAAAGTTACAAAATGATATTTAGAAAAGTCCCCCATCGATTCGCTAGAACCGACACGAGCCTGACGAAAAGTTCATTGTCGGTCTCCTATTTCGGTCGGGACTTAACGTGTTAATGTTCTGAATTATACAATTGTGTGGGGGATCATCAAACTATTATCGGCTCACCAAGAAAATAATTGTTCAGTAATTTTGTGTGTGATTTGGTTTCGCATGACAGTAGCAGAGCTATCTCCACCAAGGATGACAGCTAAACTAATCGAGACCGGAGATGTTAATAAAAAGGGCTTCTGTTGAGAAGAGCACACAGCGAAGGATTTGAACAAAATAACAGCGTAGTTCTACGTCAGCAATGTGGTCGTGTCTTGGACACAGCCTCCTATATTTTTTTGATAAACATCTGGATATGATCAAGAAAGCTGAAGGTTGGGTGATGTATCGTACCAAAACTTTCGTAATAAGTGGAACTCCTTCCATGAACTTTGCAAACAATTTGCTGTAAACACATTTTAGAACCGATCAGTAGGAACACTGTAGTACAATGAACAGTAAGTCTCAATTCCTATTGAAGCTTTAGCTTCATTGATGTTCTTGCTTGTGTTCAATCCGAGACTAAATTTACCAGCAGCTCTTAGCGCACAACATGTTGATTGATACGATGTATGAATACCCTGGCTGCCATCAATAACTATTCGAAGTAAAAAATCGAATAGGTTGTATTCTATTTATCATAATCCATTGTTCGCAGTCAAACACCAACAAGACAAATAATTTGTAATGGAGTTCTTCTTGTCAGGTTCCACAATTTTCAGGATCCGGAAAAAGTTTCCTTCGTTTTTTCCTTATCCCCCCATTGCCCGACAGCAACAATCTGTGGGAACGATTTATTGCCTATATAAATCATACATTTGAATTGACACTAGCCAGTCTTTTTGTTGTCCTTTGAGCCATATAAAATATATACGTGTGAGCCTTCAGATGTCAGACGAACAAACGTGACAAGTGTCTGCGTGGAAAATAAAGTTTTTTTATTCGCATCGATTGAAGAAACGACCAAAAAGTGAGCTGTAAAAGTTTATGTGTTCCACATGTTTTTGGAGCGTCTATCGGGGGAAGTTTCGTTAAACTTTCAAACGATACCGACGATCAGCCGGGAAGAATGTGTCAAGAATTGATTGAGGGTAGAGTGCTGGCGATAACTTTGCTATTCGCTATACTTGATGCTATTTTCTATCAGTGCACGTTGAACTAAGTAAAAACAGTTTTCCGCGTTTCTTCTCTTCTTTCAACTTTGTGATAGTTTACAATGATATCAATATTGAAGAATTGAGAGATTGTCGTTCCGCTTTCCGCTTTCCGTTTTTCACAATCTTCGATCGCTTCTTCTTGTTTCCTCAATACGTGCGTATCAAACTCCCTTTAACACGTTGACTGCCGCTTCAGTCACCGGTGACTGACAGTATAACATATGATAACAAAGGTAAATAATATAAGCATATAAGCTCATAAGCCTTTCCTTTCGAACAGAAATACCTTCCACTACGATAAAAAACGATGGTCCTAATACGTTTAAAAATGTCCATACAATTGCTGAAAAAACCGTGGCACTCAACGTGTTAAACGTTTTATATACGTCGTGCAAATAAATGCCAGTCACCACTTGATGACAATAAAAACATCGTATCGAAAGACAACGTAAATACGCATCAAATGAATCCCAAAAGAATCCGAGGGTGTTCTTGAAACAAAGCACTTCGAATCATTCAGGAGAGCTTACTTAAATATGCTGACGCTCCTACTCGAATCCATAAACAACTTGTAGGGGAGCCGTGAGTAAGACGGACAGTGGGGGTATGATGGACAGGTGGTTGATTTGTATAGTTGCATTATGAATTTCAAATTTCTGTTGATGGGAAACCCTTCCACATGCCATACTGCAATATTTAAACCATCCTATGACAATGAATACTGATCAAAAGTGGAATAGAGAAACAAAAACCGAAAATCGAACATGATTCCACGTGTGGATGTAACTTTTGCGGCTTCGATATTGAGCATTTTGAGTGGTTTAATTGCAAAATTGAATCCGCTGATGGTTATATTTCGGTTTGTGAGTTGACAGAGAAGCGATATTAGGTATGTACGGAAAAGTAAATTCATTCGTAAGTGGTAAATTTAAATTTTTGAAATAATTGCACTGGGGGGTGAAATGGACAGTCATATCCATAATCACATCCAATGCATGATGAAAAGTGAAGGGAATAAGGGATTTAACTCTTTTTTATATTGCTTTCTCTTTTTGTTCGAATTCAGTTATTGGACGCACAAACACTGGTAGAGAGTGAAATTATTCCTCTCGCGAGCGATAAACCTCTACGCTTCGTATATTATGAACCTGTCCTTTTCTTGTCCTTATATTATGAACCTGTACTTTTCGGCTTGTTTTAATTTCGGTAAAAAACATGGAAAAACACATTTTTATAAAACATTTGGCCAGTTATCTCGAAAACCAGTATATTGAACTGTAAGAAAGTGCTTAAATTATTTGAAAACATGAGTTTCCTAAGATACAATTGAAGTTTTCCTTTACATGTCCGTCTTACCCCCATCTCCCCTATGCAAACAGACCAACGAGCCACTACGCAAATAATGAATGGGTGGGAATATTTGAGCATGCCACAAATGTTTTGCTAAGGGAACGTTACGGGAAAATATACGGTTACGAATTGGTAAAACTAGAGCATTCATTTTGCCATTCCCGATACCTGTTCCACGTCGTACATTGGAGGTAGTCCTTCCTGCATTTGGCTGTTTGAGGAACAGTTTTACACGGGAACATGAATAGTAGTTTGTTTTCGAGAAAATGTAACCGATGGAAACCAAGGGAATTGCAATTGTACCAAATATTCAGCTTGAGCGTAAAGTTCTTTGTTCCACTTCCACAAATTAATTCATAGAAGTGCTAACAGTATTCAAATTCATATTCGTATAGTGTGGCGCACGTGGTTAAATGGTTAACAGCGCCAGAAATATAAGCGCAATCAAAGTAGGAATGGTTATTTTCACCCGCATTCATTTTTGTGCAAAGGTAAATGTTTATCATAGTTTGAAGAAGACTGATGCACTCATCTCAATTTGTGCAGGCTTTGAATTCGTCAACAGCCAACAATAACAGACAGAGAACATTTCCTCAATCTCGTAGCACATCATAAACTTCATGAATGGTTCGCTAAATGGAATTATAAGTGCTTATAGCAAGTACAATGCTAAATGCTATCACGGGCATAATAAATAACACCACTTTGGGGAGGCAAAATTCCTCTGTCGCGAAAAGTCGAAAAGTCGCCTGAAAATTCCTCCCCTTGAGACATAAACCAGAGTGTTGAGAGACAGCAGGAAAATGCAAAGAGAAGCGGCTATTGACAGAATGATGGATATCATGTCTCATTTTACTGCCAGCTGGGATCCAAAGATCAACATGGCAACGAAACTCCTCTATCCATCGTAACCTTATTCCTAAATGGAATAATACTGTTTTTGTATATTATATACGGGGACGATGGGGACGCGTCTGGAACGACAGGAGGTCATCAATGATATCCCAAATCGATTTGTAGCATTATTTGTGCTTGTTCGAGTCAGTCAAATTTGTCTGGTTTGCGACGAAACAAATAGGGCATTTCACGACAAAGTGCAAAGTTGAAGCGAAATTGAAACAGCAATTCGGTTTGACACTAGTAAATTACTTGTTATGTGCTGTCTAAAAAAACTAATTCTATTTTTCTTTGATCGATCGACTCGAATGCCTGCTTAATAGATACTAATACCAAAGGTGAGTTTAGTTTATCGAGCGTAAACATAAAAGAAGGATTTTCCAAAACACCAATTTTAGAACCTATTTATTTGGAACGTTCTATCAAACAGATCATCTTCTTTCCGAAGCGATGTTTTTCAACAGCAAAATTAATAGTTGATTTAGAAAAATGAAAAAAAAATGATGTAGGATAATGTCTTCCTGGTACATATTAGGAGGACAGGACAAATTAAATAACCTAAAATCGGTTGCATTACGAAAGGCTGTCCAATTTGAGTGCTTATTGCTCAATCGTTTCCTGGTGGATTTACGCGAACTTCGCACCGATCGAATTGGATTAGAAAATCAAGAAGTCAGAAGTAATTGATGATGGTTGATTCTACTAACTTTCCACTGTCCTTGACGTAGAGTTGTGACTTTTATATTGGGGGTATAAATTGAAAAACTAAATGTGAATGAAATTTTCCAAAGATCTTCAAAATTAACATGTAATAAATCACCAGGAATTGAAAAAAAAGTAAAAAGTTTCTGATCGAACTCATCGAGTGGAGAGCTTTGAGAATGTCTCAGATGATAAAAACGGTAAGAAGGGACGAATTTCCTCCTAAATTCGATATTTTTCGCTTCAGTCCAACTCCAGACAAAACACTCCATATTCGACCATCTGTGGTATGGTAGAGTGCGTAGGAGTAAAGTGACGTTCGAATTTTGGAACGAGACTTCTTGCAAAATGTTGATTCTCGCGAAAAAAACCCCTATGCAAAATTTTAGCTCAATTGAATCTTAATTTACTAGTGTCACTAAAACTTCCAAGTTTGAGTTTTTTTAAATCCATATGGGGGGTCAGATTTACTGTCATATCGATTTTTTTTTATCAAAGTTGACTTCTGGGATTCCGTTTTCCGTCTGAAAAGTCGATTTCTGAGATACAATTTTTTTGAGATAATAGTAAATCTTATCGTTTCATGCTATTTTTAAGACATTTTACGTCAAAACATTTTTCAACCCCGATTCCATTTCATTTGCGATGAAATGCTCCTCTAATTTACTCCAAACTTTGAAAAATTGGCTAAAAATACCGCTGAACGAATCAATATATTTATTTATTTATTTATTTATTCATCACCGTCTCGAATTGTTTGTAATTCCTCAGACTGAATCCTTATATTAAATTCTTAATCCTATATTTAAAGACAGTTTTGGACACGTTAAAATCGAACACAGCACAAGCACTATTGAATTCACGGAAACAATTCTCTAAGGGGTTATGGAATCCGTAGGAAGTCCTATGGCGATTGATAAACAATAGATCTCGCTCACGTAGTTGTCGAAATGGTACATAGAATGATACATTATATAATAAGGATGGACAATCAAAATTTCCATTTAACAGATCAAACACAAATATTTTTTGAAGGTTGGCACGCCTAGAAGCTAACGATTCCAACGCGATCAGTCTGCAGCGGCTCGAGTAGTCGGGGAGATGGTCTGGATCTATCCAAGGCAGTTGTCGGAGAGCATATCTAATGAAACTACGCTGTACTCTCTCCATTCGTGTGATTTGGGTGCTGTGAAACGGAGACCACACGCAGACAGCATACTCCAAAATGCTACGTACTAATGAGCGTACTAAATAGCGATTTGATTGCGTAAACACCTCTGAAGTTATTGGTGCACCGACGAACAAATCCAAGGGCAGCAAACGCTTTAGCGGTAGTGACGCAGATATGCTCATTGAACCTTAGTTTGTTACCTAGGACGACTCCAAGGTCGCGAATGGAATCAACACACTCTAGTGTTTCAGGCCCGACTGAATAACGAAATTCAATTCGAGACTGCCGGCGGGTGAACGACACTGTTTTGCATTTTTTGATATTCAATTCCATTCCGTTATCCTCACACCACCGCCGTAGCTCCTCTACGTCAGCCTGAAGCGCGCAACAGTCAAGATGGGATGTTATTAATCTATAAATTTTCAGATCGTCGGCATAGAGCAGTTTTCCAGCATTCAGTCGAAAGCTCAGGTCGTTTATGAACAAAACGAAGATAAGCGGCCCAAGAACACTTCCCTGTGGCACCCCTGATGTGATGGAAAAATATCGAGAGTGAGAGCCATTGATGTTTGCATACGTCCACCGTCCAGATAGGTAGGAACGCAACCACTCACACATCCAATACGGAAAACCTAGGTGACTAAGCTTCGCTACTGCAAGTTCGTGGGGAACCTTGTCGAGCGCTTTCGAAAAATCGAAGTAAATTGCATCTACCTGGTGTCTGAGCTCGATTCCGTTGATAAAAAGTTAGTGAACGTCATCAGATTAGTCGTTTACGATCGTTTACTGACGAAGCCATGCTGATATTCAGATATCATCGGTTGACATGCGGTATATAAAATGTTATGAACTAGTCTTTCGGATACTTTTGCCACGCAACATAGAATGGAAATGCCTCGGTAATTTTCAACGGCGTGATTGGAGTCTGATTTGAAGATCGGACAAATTGAAGCTGTTTTCCATTGATGCGGAAAAGTGCTGTGACGTAGCGACTTATTGAAAATTATTATATGAAACGATCACAGGTGTTTCAGGGATACACTAGGCTAAAAATTTACCTGCTAACATCATTTGCAACATTTCCGATGATTTTCCGAAACACTGCAAAACCCTGTTTTTTGGTACTTTTTTCAAATCGATGCGAAAAATTTAAATATTTTTTTTTGTCAAAGCAATAAGTTAACCTTATACAGAATTTATTGGAATTTTCAAAACTGCCTTTCGATTTGCGGTGTAATCATTACCTCTTGAATTATTCATCATCAAATACGAAGGGTTAATTTTTCATTCAAACAGAAATATTTCTGTATGGAAGAACAGGAACGTTCAAGGAACCAAATGAAAAATAGTTGATAAGGTTTATTGAGTTTGTTATTGAGCTGGTTAGTAAAAAATGTAAGGGGTTGTATCTAGGACACGGCCGCATATTTTCGACGTAGTGCTACGCAATTATATTACGCAATCCACTTGTTTACCACTTTGAATATTATTTTAGAATGCATCGAAATTCTTGGAATAGATTATGTTCTTCATTACAAATAAATTTGATGAATTTTACGTTTGATACGCCTAGTACTACCAAAGTATGTGAACGGAAGAATTGTCAAATGATCATTGTATTAGACATTTCCCTCTGAATGATCGCACATCTCATGTTTACATAGTTCTCGAACCGCGAAACTTCATTCACCTCTAGTATCTGAAATGACGATTTGCCCAGGCTTCTCAGTTTAAAAGTACGTTTTAGGGAAACATATTCCGGTCTGCACAACAATCTTTGAAAAAATCAATTTTTCATCACTTCTTAACATTGTTACCCACTTCACCTACGCACATAAAGATAAAAATATGTACGTAGAATATTCTAATACCTGGATGTTGGAGCTTTCAAATGATGTATATCCTATCTGTATGCCTTGATTTTTCACGATGTTACAACATGTCAAAAATCTTTTAACATTGTCGACTTCGCTCTCTGTTCCTCTGATTTTTTGTCGAGTGTATATTATTTTCATCAATGCAATAAATTGTTATGGAGTGTCCAGTTCGCTTGACGCAGCATTCCCATCAATCCATTATGAAATGACTGGGCAACAAGCGTTTGAAATAGGACAATTTTCGCGATGCGCTCGATTTTCGTTTGTACCCCATATGTTCCCGAAAGACATAAATCCTACGTCAAAATCATGAATGATGATTTACTTCTCCGTTTCGAATATGTATTCTATGTAATAAAGTAACAAGTTTTTTCGTGAATTGTGAAAAACAAATGGCTTTTCCACCAACACTGTTGAACAGTCAGGAAGTACTCCCGAATCTTTTACTGTCGTTCAAAAAAGTCGCACTTTTCGTTTTCGTTTTTTGAATGTTTCGCGCTTAAACAATATAACATGGCCAGTCTTATAAATGAAGATATTTGTTATACCCTATTATTATATATCATTTCGACAGAGCACGCAACTGTGGATTCATTCCACTCCACATTTGGTTTTAAGCTTATTCAGTTCATTCGCCTTTAGCCCTGAGAAAGACCCTTGTGGAAAAAAAAACTCTACTCCATACTTCTCCTTCAACTGTCTTATAAAAGATAATCCGTTCCCGCCTTGACTCTCGCCCGCAAAGATATTGCTCCGATTAATCGTTAGATGTGGTGTGATATTAATCGCGAATGGCTTATTTATACCAAATAAGTTGAAAACGGGCAGAAACGGATGTGGTAGGAGTACCGGTAACTTTCTTGTTTTGACATAGGACTATGTCTTTGATTTCATATAGGGGGGTCACTCTACGAAAAATGTAACGATTTATAAAGAGTTTTCAAACACATATTACTCAAAATGGTTCTTGCGACACATGTTGTGTTATATATCATTAGACAGGAAAATTATCCAGATTTTTTTTGCTTGAAACATGAACAGTGAATATAGTAAAAAAAGTTAACAATTTGACGATTAAATTGGGTATGTTTTCTTTCGATTGCACTATCCACTCGCTTCCTCCTCGACGCAACGAGCAATCTTTTTGCCTAAATTCGGACGTTAGCTCATAATGTGAGTTGATGCGTCAAGTGAATTATTCTCCATTTACCGATAATAGGCATTTATTTTGTATTATATTGTATGTTGTCCAATCAATTTGTGCTCAATTCATGTTTTTATCGTTTAAGTCTAACTACTAACAATTTGTGTAATTGTGGTCCAGGATGTCAAAATATCGAGTATGTTGTTTGTTGTCTTGTTGTCTGGAAATATATGGAAAAATGGGAAACCTTCCATTTTCTATAAATTTAAACAATTTAGGGATCAGAGAATTGTAATGTATAGCATATGAAACAACCGATATAGCGGATATCGGTATGATACACCCATACCTCGCTATACGGCCGCTCTTTATACGACATTTCGCTATAACGGCCCTCTTCAATTCAGGCACGTTTTCGATTTACGGCCTAAAATGTTTCGTTATAGCAGCAAAAAAAAAATTGGGGATTGGTTCAAGAATCACATTTGTATAGAAGTGAAAAAATATTTACGAGACAATAACTTAAACAACATACAAATTAGGTATGTTTACATACACATATTACATGTAATATGAAGTTGTATAATTTTTGATTATAGATTATTTTTAGTTTTTATGTATGTTTTATGTTTATGTAATATAACTGAATTTTTTTTTGTTTTTTTTTATCTGTATTATAGTGACTTTCAACTCATTTGGCTGGTTCATCACTTTTACTTCCATTTTCGGAAGAATGTCAGGAGTGAGAATTGAACTCGTGACTTTTAGCGTGAGAGGCATGGTTGTTACCACTACGCCAGATCGCCTCCACTATAACTGAATTTAATTGTTGATTCAAATGACATAAAAATAAAAAGTCACAGGAGGGTTGTGTCCGAGATACGACCGCATAGTTCACGTAGGATTCCGTTAGGCTATCTGTTGATTTTGGATATGTTTGAAGAATTACATCGCTAAACTCTTTGATAATGATTTGGTGACCTCCTGAGAAAGGCCGTTTAGTTTGGTTGTTGGGTATTGTTTGTTCACTTCACCAGTGTTTACCGAGTGATGATGACAGAAGAATAGTAAACAATCCTTGGATAGTGCGTATCAGATAAAAGATACCGAAGTGGAACGAGATATGATGAAAACCCTCTGTGATCCTAGATGAAATGTGTTATGTATGGGTGAAATCGAGAAAAAAAAACTCACCAATATAAGATAATTACCAATACCGAACAAAATTATCAATTTTTCTCATCAGTAAAAACATGTTACTTTAATATAGAGAAAACATATTTGGAATGGAAAAGGTAATTTTCTTCTATGATTTTTACTTTCTAAGTGTTTATTCAACCCAATACGAATTTTAATTGGACTAACAACACCTAATACTATATGTAGAGCAATCACTTTTTCTAATATTTCTTCACTTTTCCAATTTTTTCTCGTCGTATAAACCTTTCTTTGGTGAAACTGAACACAACAAAACAGACAGCTTAAACCAAACGACCCGTTCTCGAGCGGGAACACACCTTGGTTTTTATTTATGAAAATTGAAATAAATCATTTCATATATCAAGTCATTTTTAACACAACTGCAACCCTATCTAATTTTACACTTACATTTGTACTAATTTTTGACGTAGGACTACGTCTTTCATTTCTATACCGGGGTGTAAAATCAAAGTTTCGAAAACGAAAGCGTTACGCCGGAGACCGAGATTTTGAGCGTTAATAGCTCCTAAACAACTGAACGAAATGGTATGATAAACACTTCATTCGAAAGATAAAATGTCTACGCGTTATATACTTGTTACTTTTTGATCCAAAAACTTGTTTCAATAGTCTTAAAATTGCTTTCAAAACAGGCTATTGAAATCACCAATCGGTATATAAGCGAGCGGCGCTCGGAAATCCACTCAGTTCTAATTGAACAGCGATTGGAGCATGTTGTCGCTGTTGCGGTGAAGCTCTTTATTTATCATGAAAGCGCGGATGAACGGTGTCACCAAGAGCCTGTTTGTGCACCCTAGGCCAGAAGGGAATCTATCAGGAGGAGAGTGATGCCACAAACGGTTCCCTGGGAAGACATCGCTACACACACATACACGCGCGGCTATTAACAGGTGGTTATCGAGTTGGCATTAACCACTGGTGGGCTTCCAGTATCGAGGAAAATGTGGAAATATCTAATCGTTACTGAAAATAATCTGCCAGTTCCTTTGGGAATTTTCAAAATATATTCATGTGAAAGAGTTTAATTGAATGTTTTCTATCCATGTAACACTGTGACCAAATATGTTTCAATCAAGTGCTATTAACAGGTGGTTATCGAGTTGGCATTAACCACTGGTGGGCTTCCAGTATCGAGGAAAATGTGGAAATATCTAATCGTTACTGAAAATAATCTGCCAGTTCCTTTGGGAATTTTCAAAATATATTCATGTGAAAGAGTTTAATTGAATGTTTTCTATCCATGTAACACTGTGACCAAATACATTTGGTTTTGTGGTTTTTCAATCAATCGCAATTAACAGGATAGCTTCAGAAGATTATTCTTCCCCATCAGTAGGATATTTCCGTATCCAATATTGTATGCGCCCGCAATCGATTATTGCTCAGTCGCCGAAAGTTCCGAGCTCAGAGAGTTCATTCCCCTCTAGTTTGCCTTCCAAATTGCCATCGTAAACCACACCTTCTCTCGATTCAATCACACCCAAAAAGCATACTTAAGCGATATTCTGGTGGTGAGACAAATTCATTTTTCGTGAGGACATCGACAAGACAACATCGTTGCCTAACGTGCTGGAGGAGGTGGACGGCGAAGGATCGACACATACACGCGCAGAACCCTTTCCGTTAGGATGCCATTCAGCATCGGGAAAGTTCCGGAAAGATCTAATCATTGCTGGAAAATAATCTGCTAGTTCCTCTGGGAATTTTCAAAATATATTCATGTGAAAGAGTTTAATTGAATGTTTTCTATCCATGTAACACTGTGACCAAATATATTTCAATCAAGTGCTATTAACAGGTGGTTATCGAGTTGGCATTAACCACTGGTGGGCTTCCAGTATCGAGGAAAATGTGGAAATAACTAATCGTTACTGAAAATAATCTGCCAGTTCCTCTGGGAATTTTCAAAATATATTCATGTGAAAGAGTTTAATTGAATGTTTTCTATCCATGTAACACTGTGACCAAATATGTTTCAATCAAGTGCTATTAACAGATGGTTATCGAGTTAGCATTAACCACTGGTGGGCTTCCAGTATCGAGGAAAATGTGGAAATATCTAATCGTTACTGAAAATAATCTGCCAGTTCCTCTGGGAATTTAAAATTACATTCATGTGAAAGAGTTTATTTTAATGTTTTCTATCCATGAAACACTGTGACCAAATACATTTGGTTTTGTGATTTTTCAATCAATCGCAATTAACAGGATAGCTTCTGAAGATTATTCTTCCCCATCAGTAGGATATTTCCGTATCCATTATTGGATGCATAAAACCTTGTGGCTCCAACGTAACGCTCTCGTTTTCGAAGTTCTCCAAATATTCATTTATTCAGAATGAATTCAGATTCAACTTCAAACAAATGATCTCTAAATCAACGATAGTCCTACGTCACCCTTGCGGTTATACCATAGATATAACCCACTTCCTGTTTTTTAAATACAGGATTCATTCAAATACAGTTTCACAAAGCAACCAACATTAAAGTTCTAAATTTAAATTTTATTTGCTAGAATTAATCGTATCACTCACCTTACTTGCAATATAAAAATGCCCCTCGAATTTCATATATTTGCATTGTCGATTTCCCCCAGGCAGCTTGGTTTTGATGTCTCTGTTAGGGACCCGCCTCATGTGTCGTCAATTTCGACCAATCAGAAATGGTTATTTACGTTAGGATAGGGGTTGAGATTTTTCAATTGTTTGGTAGTTATTTTCATGACATATATTATTTTTTTCAATATAAAAAATTGTTATAGAGTGCCGCAATCGATTGACGCAAACATTTCATCAATCCATCATGAAATGACTGAGCAATAAGCGTTTGAAATTGGACAATTTTCACGATGTGCTCGATTTTCTATTTTCAATTTGTACCCCAATATGTTCCCGAAAGACGTAATCCTACGTCAAAAACAGGAAGTGGGTTATATCTATGGTATAACCGCAAGGGTGACGTAAGACTATCGTTGATTTAGAGATCATTTGTATGAAGTTGAATCTGAATTCATTCTGAATGAATGAATATTTGGAGAACTTCGAAAACGAGAGCGTTACGTTGGAGGCACAAGGTTTTATGCATCCAATATTGGATACGAAAATATCCTACTGATGGGGAAGAATAATCTTCAGAAGCTATCCTGTTGATTGCGATTGATTGAAAAATCACAAAACCTAATGTATTTGGTCACAGTGTTACATGGATAGAAAACATTAAAATAAACTCTTTCATATGAATGTAATTTTAAATTCCCAGAGGAACTGGCAGATTATTTTCAGTAACGATTAGATATTTCCACATTTTCCTCGATACTGGAAGCCCACCAGTGGTTAATGCTAACTCGATAACCATCTGTTAATAGCACTTGATTGAAACATATTTGGTCACAGTGTTACATGGATAGAAAACATTCAAATAAACTCTTTCACATGAATGTATTTTTAAATTCCTAGAGGAACTGGCAGATTATTTTCCGGATCTTTCTCGATCCAAACGGAAAGAATTCCGTGCGTGTATGTGTGTGTGTGTAGCGGCTGCTTCGAGATCTTCCCGGGGAACCGTTTGTGGCATCACTCTCCTCCTGATGGATTCCCTTCTGGCCTAAGGTGCACAAACAGGCTCTTGGTGACACCGTTCATCCGCGCTTTCATGATAAATGAAGAGCTTCACCACAACAGCGACAACATGCTCCAATCGCTGTTCAATTAGAACTGAGTGGATTTCCGAGCGGCGCTCACTTATATACCGATTGGTGATTTCAATAGCCTATTTTGAAAGCAAATTTCAGACTATTGAAACAAGTTTTTGGATCAGAAAGTAACAAGTATAGAACGCGTAGACATTTTATCTTTCGAATGAAGTGTTTATCATACCATTTCGTTCAGTTGTTTAGGAGCTATTAACCCTCAAAATCTCGGTCTCCGGCGTAACGCTTTCGTTTTCGAAACTTTGATTTTGCACCCCGGTATAGAAATGAAAGACGTAGTCCTACGTGAAAAGATAAAATGCATTTTGAATGATAAACCATGTTACATATTTACCAAATTTGGAACCGATCTGATTGAATTTGTATGAATTTGTATTAGAATAATTGCTTCCTTATACGGCTTTTCGCTTTGCGGCCGAATTTCGTAGAACGTATCTGGGCCGTATAGCGAGGTATGGGGGTATAGCGATATAGCGATTTTCTAAGTTACGTTAGGGTCACCATGGAAAAAAACTGTTTTTTTGTTCTAACTTTTATATTTCAAATTCTACATACAAACTGTCTTTGGAAGACTTTTAGAGCTTACTAATACAATCATTTTTCGATGCAGAACTTGTCAATATCTCAACTTTACTCAAAGTTATTGATATTTCTTTCCAAAAAATACGCTTTTGACATGTTTGTCATTCTTTCTGGGGCAAACATAAACAAAGTTTATTGACGACATTTGAAAGAGCATATTTCACTCTACATCATGTGTGATTTTCAAAACTATGTTATTTTATGTGTTTGAGTAAATATAAATAAATATCATGAGATTTTGGGTAGAAAAACATCAATAACTTTAAGTAAGATTGAGATATTGACAAGTACTGCATCGCAAAATGTTTAGTAAGTTCTAAAAGTCTTCCAAAGACAGTTTGTATGTAGAATTTGAAATATAAAAGTTAGAACAAAAAAACAGTTTTTTCCATGGTGACCCTAACGTAACTTAGAAAATCGCTATTGATATGCTCTAAAAGTCGTACGAAGACATTTTTGATGTAGAATTTTAAGTATAAAAGTTAGGGCAAAAAACCCATTTTTTCATGGACACTCTAACGCAACTTACAAAAAAAAGCGCTAAATCGATTATTTTTAAAAAAAATGGAAAAAAGCTTCGTTCTACAAAGTTGTTTAAAATAATTGGGGCTACAACAATGTCGAACTATGTTTATTTCTATCTAAAAATATAAGAAAGTTAGATTTTTTATCTCATCGACAATTTTGGTCACCCTATTTTTGATAACAAAATAATGAGCGCTCTAAATGCTAATTTCCACTTGAATACATCTCCTGGACCATTGTGCAATGGCGCAATGTTGTGTTTTCTGACGGGAAAACACTTAATTTAGCCAAGTACAAAGATCCCCAAAACTAATGTCTTGCACCGTGCAAGTGAGTCTGTAAGTTCAGCGAATATGATTAGTGAACTACCGTTCTAAAAATTGAAATGTGTCCAAATACTTCCATCGAAATTTGAAACAAAATATTAGGTACGATTTGAAATAGAACAATAAGATCGTAAGGAGAACATATTTTGCATTAGAAATGAAAAAAAATATAGAAAATGAAAAATGAAAACAAATTCAGTGCAGATCATTCAACAAGACCCAAAGGTTGTACCGCTCATGACAACTCTACACGAGCTGATGTTTGCGCCGGCTAGTGACCATTCTATCCTGGATTCCTCGAGTCGATAAAGACGTACCACGCTAGATATGGGGTACATACTAGGGGGGCGTTGCTGATTAATGGTCAGCTGCATCCCAATAGGAAGTATCCCGTGTCGGGCACATGTACAGAGCATTGGAGACAGCAACATCACAATTACGAAAACACTTGTAATACTAACCTCGAGCCAACCGCGAGTAATCGGTTACATATTACTAACATAGTTATAAGGCAAACATTGTCGAAATATTGAACTCCCGGCCCCGTCAGGTTGACGCCATATGAGCCTCAATAAAAATATATATTTTGGATAAAAAAAAAAGAAAACAAATCTTGTTGGCATCTCCTTAAAATGAGATTACGTTTGGAGTTTAGAATTAATTTAATTTGTGAGCCGAAAAATGAAATGAATTATCTTACAGCTGACGCAATGGAACGAAGAGAAGAGAACTTTGCGCGAAGTATCGTCAACAAGTGAAATCAGTATTTTATAAAGCATGAAGCAATTTAATCAACATTCTTCCCATTGCTCCTCCTCCTTTAACTCAATATTCATTAGCTCCAAAATCAGACCACCAGCGTAAATCATTGCCATGGCATTCCTATTAAAATTACGCTCTTTCAGATTGTGTTCCGCAAAAATCTTTCCCTCGACATGTTCAATTTTAGTCTTGTCTGTGTTTTCTGGGAAACATAACACAACATAGATCTGAGCACAGGCTTTGAACTTCTAAGCAAGCGTTTGTACGGAATATGCTCACGCCATGCGCTGAAATAGTTACGATTTCATTGCTTTTCGGTTGAGAAAAGATGATCCTTCATCATGGGAAAATGAACTGCCATGTCCGTGATAGGATAATTTTATTTCGGGATTGCCAGAGTGCTCCCCACTTGTGCGATGGAAGAGCAACGCGAGAGCATGGGGCTTGATTGCGAAATGCTAATGATTAAACATCTGTTACCAGCCATCCAGAAGAGTCTCGTCGCGTGGTGCGATGCTTCGGAGGGTAAAGTTTCGCGAAGGATAACCGTATGAAGATTTTTTTCTTATCGGTTTGTCCGGAACCGTGAGATTAATTGGTGTTGTGATAGGACTTCTGTCCAACTGAAGATGTATTGGGACTTTGAATAAGTTTTCGTGAAAAATAATTTTTTAGTGATTAATGCAACATGTTGTCTCCCAAGACGTTAATCGTATGTGGCTTATCAGCGTATACGAAACACTTGACATAACTTCACAAATATCATTCCAACGGCGTTTAGTCACATGACATAGATATTCGTCCATTTCGCAAATTCTGTTAGTCACTTTCGCACAACTCACGTGCACCTGTTTTTGCATGGGTTTTCTGCTTCCAATTTCGGTTTGGACCTTTTATAATTTGGAACGACTTATATACTATTGTTTCCTTCACGTTTTGAGCAAAGCATAATAATATTTAAACGGTTCAAAACACTGTTTGCTATCGAACGAGGAATTCCGAGTACGAAACACCGAAACCTTCTCGATCATAACGAGTATGTAACAAGAATAATTGTAATTACATCAAGAATAAAATTTGTAATTACATCACAAACCAACTCAACGAGCACTTCGTAATTATTATTTACGACCGATATTTTTTTATTACAATTTGAATCGCAAACAAAGGATGCTCTATGCGTGCATCGTAATCGTCATAAATCCAATCATAACTTCTCGTATCAACGAACGAAGCAAAATTCGTACGCGTAATTTATTTACATCCGATTCCCCTTGCTTGTTGTGGCTTATTTCCCGATTCCTCACGAGCATGTTTGCCTTTATGGATGGGCAGGTACAACAGGAACTCGCTTGGAAGGGAGCCAAGAGTTGGGGCAAAACGCGCCCCCTCCAACAGCTCTTCATCATTCCGTCTTCGATTCGCTGTTGTTCGGAAGTTGTTGTTTTGGACAACCGCACGTGGGATGATCAAATTATGGGCACAGATTTGCCCTAATTTATGGGTTCAGTCATAACGAGTCGGAAGTACTTCAGATTTCCCTCGACGTTTGGATTACACTAAATGAGACGTAACGGAAGTAAATCTTGTTGTGAAATTGTTCGCGCTGTCAAGACATGATAACGCTATCCGCCTGCAAAACTTAATCATTATTTCTGTGTTGTGAGCAACCCTCGTCAAATATCAAAGACATTCCTCCCGGTAGCCCTGAACAATGTTTTATTCTGCGAAATCCCCCCAAAGGAAAAACTACTGCCGCCACAACCCCCCCGGGGCGGAAAGGTAACATCGATAGGAGGCAAATAAATTTCCGCGGTTGGCAAACCGAAAGATGGAAGGATGACCAACTCGGTAGCAAATTGGATACACTCAATTTCCTATGCAAATGGTGTTGTCGTTGACACCCCACGATGGAAACCGAAGTAATCCAATTTATGGCCGTTACCCTTCAGTCGGCATGGGGCAATGTTACCCCAGACGGAGACGGATAGGTATCCCACAAACACACGGATAATGCCGAATGACACAAAGAAACGATAAATTTTCGTCTGAGTCGTCTTGAAACCAAAACAACAACATCAACCGCAAATAATTCAGTCATTCGTCTTTTTTAAGGCATTGGGTTCTAGTGTCGGGAGGTTCGTGTATCAACGCACAACGTGGTCGTAAAACGGACTGATTAAAAGACATAAAGTTGGGTCCTATATTAGACCCGCACAATCTTACTTGATGCATGGATTAGATGAAAGTTAATTAGATGACTGTGGGTATAATTCAGTTCGATCTAAGCTTTCACGCAAGGAATGAAACCACCAACAAAAATAGTTGTGGTGTTTTGTTTCAAGCTCGATTTGAAATTGAGTTATGTTCAGGTGAGTTTTGTTATTTAATCGATTTTTCAGAAACATTTTTAGTGTTCGTTATTTTCATGCTTTTTTCCAAACTCTTTATTTTATTTTTGAATTAAGCATTTATATCAGTGTAATTCTCAATGTTCAATTTCGAACCCCTCTGTGATTGTTTGTTCCATAACTAATATTGTAAATCTTGTGTTTTAGTACATTACCGTCGGCGTTGTTTTTCCAGTTCCATATTATAGAGCTAAACCGAACTGAGGAGAAATTGTATGGAGGTTATGTGCATGTTTTCACAATGGGAAACTCTTAAAACTCACAGTGGGAAACCTTAAAACTGAGGCGATGATAGTAAAAAAAGTGGAAGGGTCTGAGCCTAGGGGCGGAAGTTTGACGTAGGACTGTGATTGTTCAGAACACTTGGTTATTTTAAATGTAATTCTTTTCATTGTTCAGAAAACTGTTAGTTTAACTCTTTTGAAACTCTAAATAGTAGCCCTGAAAAGGGCCGTTTGTTGTATGTACTCATAACCTTCAAACGGTTTGTAACGAACAAAGAAAGACAATAAGCTTCTGGTAGGAAGTTCAATTACAAGTGATTACATTGAATATTAAATTTATGGAGAAGAAACGAAAAAACAAGTTGAAAATACTCACGATTTCGTGATATTTTGAGGTAAAATACACATGAAATCATGAAGTTGCTTTATTTTTAATGAATAGCTATGGTATTGTGATTTCTTTCCATTGTCTTATTCTCAAATAAAATCGAGGGGAACTTCAATGAATTG
The DNA here is from genome assembly GCF_029784135.1 of Toxorhynchites rutilus septentrionalis. Lineage (NCBI taxonomy): Eukaryota > Metazoa > Arthropoda > Insecta > Diptera > Culicidae > Toxorhynchites > Toxorhynchites rutilus. Next base: position 208,844,022 of record NC_073745.1, on the reverse strand, counting down.
TTTGATTCGCGTTGATCATGAAATTGGATAAGCAAAAGGATTCAAACGGAAGTTTCGCATTGAGTTCGACAACAGGTATGAAATATAATTTGAGGAAATTATTTTTCTTTAATTTAACCAATGTTTTTGTCATGCGAAAATAATGTCAATTTTCATAACATTTCAAATTACATTCGAGTGATCCTCACAGCAAATCTCCCATTTGAATATGGCGTCGATTGTTTACGAAATTCTGTTTTTTAACTGGTCCATGGACCAGTAAACGCTCGCCTAGTTAAATAGCAGACCAGTTCAACCAGGACCAGTTAGCTAACGATTACTGTATTAGGCATCGGGAGCAGTAGCTTTTTTGGTGAAATAATGTTCGTTCGCAGACTTTCACAATCAAGTCGTATTGGTTCTATTGCCCAATCTTTCATAGAAGGAATATGAGTCATGAAGAATATAAATATTTAATTTCGTTTCATTTTTGTGATGCGATGTAATGCCGATCTCAATAGGTCTTCGCATGATAATCGCTGCCTTCTCCTAATTAATGAGCGATCACTGTATTTGTGACATTTTCCTCGTTGCTTCGTTGATATCTTGCACGTAGTTTGAGTGATGCATGAAATCTTGCATCTGATTACTTTAACATCTTGCTAATTTGTTAGATAGAACGAATTATTGTACGCAATTTTGTGTTACATACAACATTCATGGGAGAGAAGTTGGAAGAAAGAATGCATAATACATGATTTACCTTCGCATCCGCTCGCAAAACATACCTCTTTTATATGTCAAATTGCTCACTTGTTTTATTATTTCCACTGTTGATGACTCAGGCGAAAAAAATTATGGATAAATTTCCCGTCTAATGCTATATAAAGGGTGTGTCACATCAAATTGCATCACGGAAAAAACGCTGTAGAAATTCGCCCAGTAGACCGATTCTTTTGAAAATTTTAGACAGTAAAATAAAAACTAATATACAACTTTTGGCATTTTCTTTTTATTCATACTTCGAGCCCAAGCCCGTATGCTCGCACCTTCCTCTTTATCCCGTCCATAAGGTTCTGTACAACGTCAGGTTGTAGTTTTTTTGAACAGAAATCCATTTTCTCTTGAAGTCCGCCTCCGATTTGACAACTTTTGGGTTCTTCCGGAGGGCCTGCTTCATAATCGCCCAATATTTCTCTATTGGGCGAAGCTCCGGCGCGTTGGGCGGGTTCATTTCCTTTGGCACGAAGGTGACCCCGTTGGCTTCGTACCACTCCAACACGTCCATTGAATAGTGGCACGAAGCGAGATCCGGCCAGAAGATGGTCGGGCCCTCGTGCTGCTTCAATAGTGGTAGTAAGCGCTTCTGTAGGCATTCCTTAAGGTAAACCTGCCCGTTTACCGAGCCGGTCATCACGAAGGGGGCGCTCCGCTTTCCGCAAGAGCAGATCGTTTGCCACACCATGTACTTTTTGGCAAACTTGGATAGTTTCTGCTTGCGAATCTGCTCCGGAACGCTGAATTTGTCCTCTGCGGAGAAGAACAACAGGCCCGGCAGCTGACGAAAGTCCACTTTGACGTAGGTTTCGTCGTCCATTACCAGGCAATGCGGCTTCGTCAGCATTTCGGTGTACAGCTTCCGGGCTCGCGTCTTCCCCACCATGTTTTGCCTTTCGTCGCGGTTAGGAGCCTTCTGAACCTTGTATGTACGCAGGCCCTCCCGCTGCTTGGTCCGCTGGACGAATGAACTTGACAAATTCAGCTTATTGGCGACATCCCGGACCGAACTTCTCGGATCACGTCTAAACTGCTTAACTACGCGCTTGTGATGTTTTTCACTGACGGAGCATCCATTTTTGCCGTTCTTCACCTTCCGGTCAATGGTTAGGTTCTCGAAGTATCGTTTTAGTACTCTGCTGACCGTGGATTGGACGATTCCCAGCATCTTACCGATGTCCCGTTGAGACAACTCCGGATTCTCGAAATGAGTGCACAGTATTAATTCACGACGCTCTTTTTCGTTCGACGACATTTTTCCAAATTTACGAAAAATTGACAGTGAAGCATGGCCAACGTGATCTATACACTCTTATCTGATTATAAGCGAAAGCTGAAGATATAATTCCTAAAAATTAAATTTCTACAGCGTTTTTTCCGTGATGCAATTTGATGTGACACACCCTTTATTATATGATATATCGTAAGAACTGCGTAATGAGAGATTCTGCGTAATATGCATTGAGAAACTCTTAATAAACGTTACATTTTTCGTAGAGTGAGTATATCTTCACTAGCTGATCCGGCAAACTTCGTCCCGCCCAAAATTTATTTTTCGTTATCGTTATCACATCCACGTTTTCTTACTAAGCGCTGTTCATGGGTCCAATCCAATGAGGTACATATAGAGGTGGAGCAGTAGGCGAAGTGTATATGTATTGGCAAGCAAAATATCGTGTCGTAATTATTTGCATTCAATATGGAATGTATATGGAAGACACAAAACAATGTTGAAAGTACTCACGGTTGTATGATGATTTGAGCCAAAATTCTCATGAAATCATTCAACTGGTTGTTTTTTAACAGATGACAATTATATCGTGGCTTATTTCGATTATACATGTGGTAAAAAGGTCCAGAGAGCAGTCGTATGCTTAGTTCTCGAAAGCAGTAACAATTTCGGTGAAATTTTGATTAATTGGCGATTATTATCTCACAACATACACACCGACACTGAGAGTATTCGAAACATCAACTTCATAGCGGTAAAATAAATCTTCGTTTGTTATTATGAACGTTGGGGAGTGAAAATGGCACATGGAAATATCACTTTAATCCGTCTTCTTCGATATGATTTCACAAATATTCACTACACGCTATCACAATAGCCTCATATTCAGCGGGAGCTCTACAAAAATGTACGTTTTTAATTGATGAATTACTTCCTGAAAATAGCATTTTTACATGGATGCAGTGGGCAATCAAAGATAAACACAACGACTGACGACACTATTTGCGGAATAGTTATGGCAGCGCATGCTATGTCGCTCGAAACTCGACCATCTTCATTACCTTTTTTCCAGGACATTGGGTCCAATCGCAGAATAATTCATTGATTGATCTACTGATCTACCCTTTAAAACAACCTTTTACTATAAAATTCCTAGCACTTCTACCAAAACTCGACATTATAATATCAGATTATTTTCTGACACAATTCTCGTTAAAGATTTTTCAACCACTTGAAAATAACATGTTTCTCCGTTACGCTACATGTCAAATTTGTTTTTTTTTTTGCTTGCTTAAATCTCTAGTAATGCAGAAATTTGTGTTTCAATTATATGGCAGAACCAGCCCCCTTCTCCTTAAGAGAGTGGGGAGGAGTTTCTAACCACTATAGATTCATTTATTGCACTATAAAACCTCCACATGCCAAATTTCATTTCATTTGTTCAATTAATTCTCGAGTGATGCAGAAATTTGTGTTTCATTTATATGGCATCCCCCTCTTAGAGAGGGGGGTGAAGTGTCTCACTACCGTAAAAACATTTATTGCACCCTAAAACCTCCACATGCCAACTTTGATTTTATTTGCTTGATTTATTCTCGAGTAATGCAGAAATTTGTGTTCCATTTGTATGGCAGCCACCCCTTAGAGAGGGGGGTGGAGTGTCTAACCACCATAAAATTATTCATTGCACTCTTAAACCTCCACATGCCTAATTTGGTTTCATTTGCTTGATTAATTCTTGAGTAATGCAGAAATTTGTGCTGCATTTGTTTTATCCTAGTTTTCAATTTAATTTAATTTTCCTAATCTTCCCATTTTTCTTCAGAGTTTTCCGAAAATTTTCAATCATCATGTTTGGTTGGAATATGTTTGGTTGAAATATGTGTATTATTTTTACTGGACTCCCTCTCCATTTCAAAGGAAAGAGGGGTGTCATACATCATAGAAACATTTATCGTATCCAAAAACCCTCACATCTCAAATTTGGTTCGATTTGCGTGATTAGTTTTCGAGTTATGTAGAAGTTTTTGTTTCATTTGTATGGCAGCCCCCCTGCCTTTAGAGAGGGGGAAGGATTGTCAAACCACCGCATAAACAATTATTGTCCCCCACATTCTCCATATGCCAAATTTGTTTCCGTTTGCTTGATTAGTTCATGAGTTATGCAGATTGTTTTTCATTTGTCTGGAAGCCCTCCACTTAGAGAGGAAGCAAGAGCTATGTAACCACCCTAGAAATATTTATTGCGCTCTAAAACCTCCAAATGCCAAATTTGATTTTAATTGCTTGATTTATTCTCGAGTAATGCAGAAATTTGTGTTCCATTTGTATGGCAGCCACCCCTTAGAGAGGGGGGTGGAGTGTCTAACCACCATAAAATTATTCATTGCACTCTTAAACCTCCACATGCCTAATTTGGTTTCATTTGCTTGACTAATTCTTGAGTAATGCAGAAATTTGTGCTGCATTTGTTTTATCCTAGTTTTTAATTTAATTTAATTTTCCTAATCTTCCCATTTTTCTTCAGAGTTTTCCGAAAATTTTCAATCATCATGTTTGGTTGGAATATGTTTGGTTGAAATATGTGTATTATTTTTACTGAACTCCCTCTCCATTTCAAAGGAAAGAGGGGTGTCATACATCATAGAAACATTTATCGTATCCAAAAACCCTCACATCTCAAATTTGGTTCGATTTGCGTGATTAGTTTTCGAGTTATGTAGAAGTTTTTGTTTCATTTGTATGGCAGCCCCCCTGCCTTTAGAGAGGGGGAAGGATTGTCAAACCACCGCATAAACAATTATTGTCCCCCACATTCTCCATATGCCAAATTTGTTTCCGTTTGCTTGATTAGTTCATGAGTTATGCAGATTGTTTTTCATTTGTCTGGAAGCCCTCCACTTAGAGAGGAAGCAAGAGCTATGTAACCACCCTAGAAATATTTATTGCGCTCTAAAACCTCCACATGCCAAATTTTGTACCATTTGCTTGATTATTTCTTGAGTTCTGCAGAAATTTATGCCTCATTTATATGGCAGCCCTCCCTATCTAACCACCATAGAATCAATTATTGCACCCTAAAACCTTCACATGCCAAATTTGGTTTTATTTGCTAGATTAGTTTTCGAGTTATGCAGAAATTTGTGTTTCATTTGTATGACAACCCCCCTTAGAGAGGTAGGTGGAGTGGCTAACCACCGTGAAAACATTTATTGCGCCCTAAAATCACCATATACCTAATTTGGTTTCGTTTGCTTGATTGTAGAAATGCAGAAATTTGTATTTCATTTGTAGGGCAGCCCCCCTTTAGAGAGGGAGTGGAGTGTCTAACCACCATAGAAACATTTATTGCATCCTGAAACCTCCGAGTGCCTAATTTGGTTGCATTTCCTTGATTAATTCTCGAGTAATGCAGAAATTTGTGTTTAATGTGTATGGAAGACCCCCCCGCCACCTTCGAAGTTGAGTCATATCTTTTACCTAACAATTTTATTGAACTTTTCGCTCCAATATCTTCAAGTTTTAGCTTCAATCGATTAAAATTTCCCATCATTAACTTTCATAATTTAATAATGTTTTGCAAAAACTTACAATTACATCCGTTCCGAGCTCGAAAACGATTCTCACTCATCAATATTTATTCTGCCACCCAAACAAAACATAAACGCAAGCCCACTTCCATTCTCTGCTATTGCGTTTCAACATTGGCCGTGAACGCGACAGGACCTATTTTTACGAGCGCATCTAAATTTGTTCGGTCCCACAAATTCTCGCTCGTGTTTTTATTTTTATCGTCCCAGTCCCAACACATTACATGAAACCCAGTGGCTCGGCTAGGAATCCACCACGGTTTCATGAAATTTGTCTCGTATCACGTTGCACATTTGGGTGCTGGTTGATTTCCCGAGAAATATGTTTCCCCTGTGTCTGCTGAAGCATTGCTTATTGTATCCAAACGGTAGCTATATTTACGCTACCCTGGTTCTATTCCCAAACCTTGACCTCCGACAACCAGCAATAGTCAATAATCATATTTGCATAAGAAATATTTATGTTTCACGTGATTGGATTTGTGTGTGGCGTCTAGTGTTCCACTTTAGTGGGTCTTCTTAGTAACGTAAGTTTCGGTAGTATCACACAAAAATTGCGAAACCAAAGTGTAGCTTAAGTGGTAAGCTCATAGCTTCCTGCATACCAGTGTAAGTTGGATGAAAATTTCTCGCCTCCAATTGACTGCAGAAACGACACATTTAATGATTACACCAATGTCGATGTAAAGAAACTTAACCTGGTCATCACATAATCCAATAATCTGCTCTAACCCTTGACTTAATGACACTTTGGAGAAAGCATAAAAAGCAAAACGTGTTCTCCACTATTTTTTAAGCGTTGAGGCAATTATTTTCTTTACTCCCGTCGTCGTTGTTCCTAGTGGTCCGTGTCCGTGGCTTCCCGGTAGTGACATTCAATGTGTCGTCCGAGAACCCCCTCGGAGCAAGCGGAAAGTAGAAACCCTAGTTATCGTCGTTGTAATATTTCATAAGTACCATGAGAATATGACTTCGCCTTAACGGCTGTGGTGAAATAAAGATGAAGCTCTATATCAGTGGTGGTGGGAGTGTGTGAGCGCAATGGAGAAGCCTCACACGGAGACAAAATTATGCTGAAGTCTTGTACGGCACAAGTTGAATTAGGTTGAGAGCTACGCGGAGCATACACTATAGTGCCACAACCAAAGGCTTCCACGTTCCCGTGGAGGGTGGAGATTTCCTTCTCCGCGAGTTTTCTTTCTGTTCTGCACTTGACTTGGCGTACCCAACGTGGGGTTCCCAACTACATATACATATGGCACTAACCCCAGACGAAAGCAGGAAAAAGACGAAAGTCTCATGGCCCTTTTTACTCATATATTGACGGTCCCGGCGGTAAGTGGATGTATAGTGATAGCTACAGCGAGGATAGAAAATATTTGTCTATGTTAATTTGATCACTGATTTTTTTTCGGAACGGTTAGTCGGTTTTATTCCAAAGTTTCATATGTGTTTTGCTCATGTTGGCATGTCTTGAGAAAGATGCTTTTTTCTTGTTACTTTAAAAAGTGAACATCATTTTGAAATATTTATTAAACTGATAGAAAGCATTTATTTTATTTCAAGTAGTCTCGTGAAGACTCTATACAGCGGTTTGAAGTATTTCACAGCGAATGCTTGAGAACATCAAGGTGATACTAGATCTGATTGTCCGGCCAGGTAAACTAACTTATTTTTTTGTTTTATTTTCTTAATTGCAAATTAAATTAATTTCGTTTCTCTTAATTGCAAATTTTTAATTCATGTGTGTGTATATATAATAGACAAACATATCAGGAGTAAAAAAAGACTCATCCATCAAACATTCGAGTTAGAGTTTTTCTCTGTATAAATGTCTTTTATTGAAGAAAAATTACCTGCTCTTCTGATTATGAATATTTTATGAATTAATGATCGCAGAAAAAGTCAACAGGCAGTTTTCGAATCTTAGTCAAATCCTGTACAATGTTCAATTATAACTTGAACGGAGCAATGTTTAAACATAATTAACCTTCAAATTGTGTATATTTTATCGACAGATGTGTATTCTTCACGAAGTTGCAGCTTTTTTAAAATCACTGAAGGTCGATTTTTGAAACTCGCTCTTCTAATTTTTTATTCAAGGCATTTCTGTTAGTTTAAAAGCGAATTAGCTGAAGTTTGTTGTATACACGCATATTTTCAATGATTTTTTTATATCAGGAAAGCCACAAACAAATCAAACATTTCACAACACAACTTTCACAATCCCTATCTCTTTGCGATAGTACGTTATCATGATAAAAAATCCCATGTTGATGCCTATAAAACTCTAGTTTAGCGAAATGCTTCACGATAACATCTCATGACGTCCACAAATACTTTTTGTTGTCGGATTATACTGCGTATACATACTCTCGTCGAATGTCTGGATTGCGTGTCGTACTCATAAACCCATACCTTGTCTCTAGTAACGGTGTTCCTAATTAATTTCGGGTTGGATTGAAAGCTTTGACAATTGGTGAAACGAGACAAATTTGATCACATAATTATAGAACCACCCCATTTGTGAATAACCTTTATGGTACAGCGTTGGCTCGGACAGCTTCTCTACTTAACATACACTTGTTTCAAACTCGTTATTTTTAATCATTGAAACAAAACTAGAAAGGTGATGTATATGACACGATTGCATTGTTAACGTTGGACTACAAGGTTATTGCAGGTGAGAACAAATATTAACACTCCTATACTCGCGCATTGCTCTGTCAGACCGAGAAATCAATAATTCGTTCATTTCTCAGAAAGCATCAACACTAAGACTTTGCGATTCTCTCTAGCTTCGTCATTCGTCATCGTTTAGCGTATCGTATGTGTTGGTACCAAGGGCACGTGTATCACTTTTTTACCACTTTCGGTCTGAGACACCGATGCGAGCATAGGAGTAACTTATTTGGACAAGTGACTTTTTTCCTATTTTAGAGTATTGTTCAATAAAATGTATAAATTAATGTTAGTGGCGTAAGATAATTATTGAATATAATGCATAAGATCATTACCGGACCATTCTTATTTGATTTTAGTCCTTTTTGTCACCGGATTAAATGGATTCATATATTGTACGTCCCAAAAAACACGTTACAACTGGATGAAAGGTAAAAATATGTTTGTCTCGAGCATGCAGTTATGGTATGTTCTGATTCTTTTACTATTGAAATCTAAATCGATAAATACGTTTTATTTCATAGTTCTTTATACTTTCATGAATTATATTCAGTGCTTACTTTCAATTAATAACAGGAAAAAAGTCGAATCTCGTTATTTGTGTTAGAGTATCAAAAATTTCTATGTTTTGAAGAGACAGAATTAGATGACTATTAAAACTAAATGAAGATGAAGAAACCATATTTTCTGGAGATTTTTCATTCAATTATACCCTCTTCTTCAAATAAATACCAACAAAGCCAAAAAAAATATACAATAGCAATATTACAGAGAAGTTCAACTTTCGGTCTGTGACACCGTGCGCGAGTACACATGTCATGATTTTGCACACGAGTGAGTGAATGCTTGTACTGAGTGAGGAACGCGAATGATTTACAAAGCAACATAATTCCAATTTGAGTACCATTTGAGTGAATTAACTCTCAGCTTGAGCATTAACATATGCTTTCAGAGCGTCCAGAGCGACACTGAAGCATTGAACTTTTTGAATATCCGAATAATTTTCCAATATCTCCTAGCAAAATTACATCGCCAATGCTCCAAAAACACAACTTTCCATACAAATAATCCCTAAACTATGCCATGCAGCACTTTTAGTAGCACAGCAACAGAAAATCTGAATCGAAACGGTTGTGTAGTGGTGGGGGTGACAGTAACCGATACGAGACAAAATCTTGCCTTCAGTTTTCAACCGCAGAACAGTGAAGAACTCACCTTCTTCACATCCAGCTTCGAACGTGCTGCACCTTGACGCCTCTTTTATCAGTGGGAAACAATGCAACAATAATCGATCGAAAAAATGCGTTAATAAGCTCGAAAACACTCCTAAAGGTGATTTCATATTATTCCGACACGACACGTAGCAGAAGCGTTACGTTTCACACAGGACAAATATTATTACAAGTATATTAAATGTGCATGCGTATATATAACAGGTCCGACCGGACAGAAACATCACGTGTTGGATAACATAAAAAAAATTAATGTATAAAAATTGATACATAATGAATTCCAAACTCACTCCCAGCTGCTCATTGTCTAAAGTGAAACTATAAATTGATGAGAGAGAATGGAATTATACAGATTTTACACTTTTGAAGTCCGTCACCCACTAGCATTGAAAATGCCAATTTATAAACCTAACCTAAACTCCCAGCATTTAGAATGGTCATTTTGAACGCCCTAGTCGCCGTTGTCAGCTGAATGACTGCCGAATCACAATAGCTAAAAATTAAGACCACAAAGCGAGCAACTTATGCCTCCCTCTTGATGCAACATGACATGTGTGGAATCGACCCTGCCCTAGAATGCGCCCACTGATCGAGACAAGCAATCGATACAGCAGCAGTATTTCCAAATTAGTTAGCACTCAATTTTAACATATGGTGTTGGATTGTCGTTGTCTAGTGTGAAACTAAAACTCGAAACCATAGAGCGGACAAGTTTTACATTTTTTTTCGATGTAATGTCACATCGAAGAAAGAAACCATATTAATTCAGCTATCACGTGAATTGCATACAGGAATGTCACATTTTGCATTCTGAGAGAAAGTTAGCGACGAGTAAAATTGGAAAAACCTACCTATTTTTCTCGTTTAAGAGTGTTTTCTAGTGTTGAGGCACGAATTTCGCACGTTTTTTCGAGCTCAGAAAAAATAAAACAAAGAATATTTATACTATCCATTATATCTTTGCTTGTTTATCTATCTTTTAACAATAAAACAAAAAACTGAACGGATGAAAAAGATTCGTAATTAGAATAGTCACGAGTTGATGAGACAAAGTGAGAGGGTTCAGAAAAAAAGTTGTGCCATGACGTGCACGATTCCACCCCGTATGGTTATCTGAAACAAAAAAATCGAACAGTTTCTCCATCAATAGAGATGCCACTGTTGCATGTACCTCGGACAGGCCAAAAACAGAAAAACTGCTTTAATTGTTTTCTTGTTTTACTATTTCCACTATACATATTAAGTTTTCCCAATTTGCCTTTTTTAATTTCAATAATTTAAAATATCATCATCATCACTGACGATGAAGCATGCTTCAATTCCTGAAGAGAAGCGAAAACATTATCGCAAGCTCCACCTCTTAGTGATTTATCAGCCAGCCAGCTGATTCAATTATTCTAACATGTTATATTTTTGCTCTATATATTTTTTCGTTTTTACTTTTCTTTGTATGTTTTCATTATAACAATATCCCTAAAATTTAAAACTTTAAATATGTCAATATTTTAATACAATCATTTCTTCTACTATTTTCTACGGCAAGTTTACAATATCACATGTGGGACTTGAGAATTTGAAACACTATTATTATCTACAGAAATAGATAGAATATAGAATTTATCTAGTTATAGTGCTGGTGAGGGGGTCTTCGTAGCCACTTGGTTACGCGTTCGCTTACTGAGCGATCGATCATGAGTTCAAACTTAGGGCCCTCAATTGACCATCTTTGTGTTGTTATAGAATAACTACATCCACGCAACTGTCATCAGCGATGGAGAACGATCCACGGTCGAAATATGATCGATTCATCCATACAACTGCTCTGCTTTTCAAGAAACATCGGGCTGCTGTTCTATAAATAACCCAACAATGATCAATATCAACTGTCTCCGCTGTCCGGTCTGCTGAACAATGGAAGAACAGATAGAATACCCTTACGCCTAAATGGCTACTACAGTGTAATTCATCATAATGTAATGGGACAGAAAAACCTAACGCCTAAATGGCTACTACTACTACTGTGTAATTTACAATTTATAGAAACATAAACATATGTACATGTACACGATAAAACCCGGCTCTGTTACAGATAAAATGCTAATTAGCCTAAGAAATAAATAAATGGGATAAAAAAAAATAGTGCTAGTGAAAGAATAGTTAGCTCTAGCACGGAAAAGTTGTAAGGAAAATGTGCAATGTTTAAATTAGGTTCCGGGATATTGAGTTTGTTCCGTCTGGTCAAACTGTTACTGGAGAATACAAAATGTTTCGGAGTATTTAGAAGTTTTGGAGCATTGGATTACCCGAATCCGCAAAATACAACCCGAATATCTCAATCCAGAAAGTTGGGTTCTTCTACACGATAATGCCCCGAGTCACTGGTCGGTCGTCAATATTCAACTCAAAATCGATTATGTGTCCTTCATCATCCGCCGGGTTCATATGATTTGGCAGCCTGTGACTTTTTCCCTCCCCAAAAAATTGAGACAAACTTAAACGGACATTGCAAGCATCGAACGATATTTATTGAAATTAGCATTTCGAACACTATTAAATGGACGTCAAAAGCGTATTGGAGATGGAGGGAATTAATTTGAAAAATAAAATCAATAAATATGGAAATAACGTGTTTAAAAGTTCGTTTTTGTTACAAATCCCGAAACATAATTTACAAACTGTGAATTTTAATTTAATTTTAACTTATTTTTCGTCGATCAGAGTGAGAGAGATTATTCTTCTACTAATAGTCTACTAATATCCATAATGTCACATTCTGCTCTCTGCTCTGCGGGAACTCCAAAAAATATCGGTTTTTAATTGATAAAGAATTTACTAAAAATAGCGTTTTTACATCGATGTTGAAGGCAATTGAATGTAAACACAAATATTGACGTCACGACTCTAGAAAAAGTTATGGCAGCGCATGCTATCACATACACTACGCTCGCAAACTGTACCATCTACTCCACCTATAATTCCAGCTCATGAATATGCACGTAAGCTATACACTGGAGTCGCTTTTTACGCGGGGGATACGTGCCGCGTAAACAAAAACCGCGTAAAAGGAAACCGCGTAAATTCCAAAATCCGTGTAAAAAAACCGCTTAAATTCCGAAATCCGCCTTAAAATTAGCCGGGTAAATTTCAAAATCAGAATAAAAATCTAACAAACAGTGAATTATTAATTAAAAATGCAACCCATGTTCTAACCATTGATTAACTTTTTTTTTGTATGCTGTTATGATATCTGTATCTTCTTTTATTTCTCAGCTACTAATCAGTGATACAATACCAAGTTATTTCGTGAAAAGTCACACCAATAAGCACATTAACTTTGTTGGCGGTTGATACGTGCTGCGTAAAATAAAACCGTGTGATTTTCAAAATCCGCGTAAATTCCAAAAACCGCGTATAAAAATACCGCGTAAAAAGCGACTTCAGTGTAATTCATATCACAATAGGCTGCGAATAAAAAAAGACGGGTGGGTAATGTCGGGGACATAACCGGAGTGACGTAGGACTATACAAAGGGGACAGCTTTTGTTAAATATATATTTTAAATATATTGTTTTATTTTCTTCTCCTACGTGAATACCTACCTATCTACCTGAAAAATGGATTAGTTTACTGTTTAATCACTCGATATTCCCATCTTGTTCGGTTATACCTTCCTGTTTAGCTTTTGCGTTTGCCACTCGCCACAGCTTTCACAGTTGGAAAATTTCTTCCCATCCAGCTTGTGACATGTTGTTCAGTAAATTACATTTAATGCGACGTGCCGGAGAAACACTCAGTGTCGCATTTGAGGCAATTGAAACCTGTAATTGAACATTTCCGATGACAGTGGTACAGTGTCGACTTTCAATGTGGGGTCATAATTTGGACCCCGAACTCTATGTTTACAAAAATGTCGCATTACAGATCCATCCAATTAGCTCAATGTCGAGCTAAATATAAATTACTGTACTTTCAATCTAGAAGCAATTCAAGAATTGGTGAAAATTGAATAATTGGGAAAGTCCCCAACCATCAATAAGCTCAGAACAACTTCCAAATTCACATACTCATCATATCCTGGCAAACAAATTATGAAAAAATCAATTTGTGTTTTATTATTATTTTGGATATTGTTTTAGAAAGCATTGAACTGTATTTCGTAAACTCTTTTTTGAATGGTTTAATGGCCCTGATAAGCGCCGTGTTTTTTGGAATGGTTCCAATTTAGAAAACTTAGTACTCGTGGTTTTGAAAAAAAACCATTTCGAACGCCCTCGATGCCGCCTTGTTCTGGTTTTGCCACCAAAGCAGATTTTTTTTTTCCAAAATATATTTTTTATTAAGGCACATGTGGCGTTAGCCTGACGGGGCCGGGAGTCCAATATTTTGACAATTTTTGTCTTACAACTATGTTAGTAATATGTAACCGATTACTCGCGGTTGGCTCGAGGTTAGTATTACAAGTGTTCTCATAATTGGTATGTTGCAGTCTTCGATGCTCTATACGTGTGCCCGACACGGGCTACTTCCTATTGGGATGCAGCTGACCATTAATCAGCAACGCTCCCTAGTCTGTACCCCATATCTAGCGTGGTGCGTCTTTCTCGACTCGAGGAATCCAGGATAGAATGGTCACTAGCCGGCGCAATCATCAGTTCGTGTAGAGTTGTCATGAGCGGTACAACCTATCGCTCATGACAACTCTACACGAACTGATGATTGCGCCGGCTAGTGACCATTCTATCCTGGATAGCAGAAAGCAGATTGTATAAAGAACAAACTTTTTTCTTCTGCTACCTGATGCCGTTTTGCGATTGCGTTTGCCACTCGCCACTCGCTACAACTGCCTGTTGTGTTGTCTTGATGTCCACCGAACCGAATGTGGTCTATTCTGAATGCGGGTTTTCTTATCGTCGTGAGCAGCTTTTCCACTTCGACGGCCGAAACTATATAACGCCGGCTAGGTGGACTGATTCACTGGTACTAATGCGCTCGGCCTAGCCACCCTTGCGTGGAACTCCAGACTAACACGGTTCGGGCGGGATTTTGCCTTTCCCTTCACTTTTCCTCCTTTGCCATATCCAACCATGGCTGCTTGTGTTGGTTTGTTGATGTGATGTCATGCGAAACGATGTGGTGTACGGTTCAGATGAGAATGATCGTTACGGTGGTGGTGGTGGTGGTTTTGTATTATAGAGACTTTAAACTTTTTAGTTCATTCGTCTCTAGCCTTGAGAAAGGCCCTTAAAACTCTACTCTAACTCCTTCATTACACCTCCGCCCCCATTGCCTTGAAAAAGGCACTCGATCCCTAGCCATCCAGCTCGTCCAGCAACGATGTTGTCCAGTCGGTGTCCACACAAAGAATGATCGCTACGGCAGCGGAGCGGGGATTTTTAAGCTGACTGGCTGGCTCGAGAATTACGCATGTGTGAGACTGCGACCAATGTTTCGTTCATATTTTTTTCTTTTTCCTTTCCAATCGTGCTTCATTGTATTTCGCTGCTGCTCTGGTTGACCGTTTTGGTCGGTACGATTTGAGAAGCACAAAATGGACCAATCAAAAATGGGCACATAGTGCATTTGGACAATGCTTGATATTTCACAATTATTCAATTATTTATCTCAAGAAAAATGAAATGTTATTCGTTATGATAGATGCGTAGATATATTTCCTATCAATTGATGCAAAAACCTTTGCGATCTATTGAGAAATGCTCGAGTTATAAGCGTTCCAAATCTTGCATTTTTTCCTACTTGTTCAGTGCCTAGATTTTCATTTCACCCCCTATATCTTTCGGTTAGACGTAGTCCTACGTCAAAAACAATTTCCTTAGTTTGACAGGTGCACCTTGACGAAGTGGCAGAGTATTCGTGATATAACCTACGCGCAAATGTCGCAAAAAATACAGCGCCATCGCAGTGGGATGGTCTCGGTGGACCGTGAAAATGTTCTTAGACCGAGGAGAGAAAGGACAACCATCCGCGAAAGTGGCCGCAGGTCGTCCGAGGTCAGCTCGGATTCCGAGGGTTATCGCTGCCATCAAAAAGAAGATTCGGGCGAATCCAGTGCGTTCAATGAGAAAAATGGCGAGGGAACACGGTATCAGCGACTTTACGGCACGGAAGATCGTAAAGGAAGATTGCGAGGCAAAGTCGGGGATACGAATAAAACTCAAATGATTACCAACTGCATCCGGGAGCTACGAGTCGAGCGATGTATGAACTATTATGAACTTCTCCAAGCGAAAAAATCCTGTTCATTCCAGAATCGATCGCTATATTAGTTCTGTCCCGGTAAAAGACGTGGTCGACGAGCATAGAAACGTGTGTCTGACCAAACATCCTGCTAGCGTTATGGTGTTTGGTTTGGTTTGAAACTTTTTGATATTAACCATCAGTAGCTTAAGTTCTACAGACAATGAACCAGCTACCTGCCAGTTTACATATCCCAACACGCCGAGCAGGCCCTGCTGACTGCTTGTAATATTTATGAAAGAAAGCACCGGCAACCTTCGTCATAGACTAGGGAATGGCTGCACTCATTGGTCTCTGCGACGGACGTTGCTTAGGCTGTGCTTCATTAGTGCAAGATACTCGCTCCTAGCTGGCCGGATAAATTTTGTTCAAATTAAATTAAACCAGAAGCTACTGCTGGTTCGTGTGTTCGTCCTTTGTAGCAATTGTGGGTCTCTTCTGGGGGGCAAGCATATCCTCGCTCGACAACCAGCGCAACCAATATTGTCCTCGGAGGAATCCCGGCAGACGCTTGGTTCATTTCCAAGTTGACGCGTAAAGTACACGGACACGGAGTGACTGTCGTGAATATAGTTTGTGCTCACTCTAGTGATGTCCTGTATGCACGGTGATCGCGATGAAAAGAAAGAAGAGTTTAATTGAAATATCAAATTAATCAGATTATTATCTCCCAAAGCGCATTATTGTCGCTAATAATATTTTCTTCGAGTTGACATTCATAATTGCATTGAAGTTCACCAGGGAGAAAGACAATCTTGTGCGAGCTTTAAACATAGTGTAAGTGACAAGTGCCCGGGAGAAGCGGTGCCGAGCCAACCATCTGAAGCCCGCTTTTCCACTGGAGTCAATGAAAGAGTGTCAACGAAGTAAAGTGTTTTTTTTTTGTTATTCAAGTGGAAGAAAATTCATAGGATTGCATGTCACGAGCTATTACGAGAAAGGAAGAAGAACAGATTACGTAATTGAGAAAAAAATCGTGCTTTGCGGCCATAAAACTTTTGAAGCGGAGAAAGAAAAAAAACAACGTCGACACGACCGAACGGAGGGAGTTGTGAGTCGAATCCACGCCAACAGTGACGTGTATATACACACTATCCAGTGGAGTAAGTTTTTTTTCAGTACCATTATCCAGCTGGGATATGGACCCAATGACTTGCTTAGTCGTGTTCTCAAATCATTGTTTTATCAAAATATTTTTCTGTCACGCAAAAAGGCACAAAGCACGTGCAGTTCCCTCATGCATCATGGGTGTACCAACAGTTCAGGGTGATGGCATTTGAATCATTTGAGTGAAAAATACCGAAGTATCAAACTACCATGGTCAGAGAATAAACGGAATTTGAATTTGGAACTCAGCGGGTGCAACGATTTTTTCGCGAGTCACGTTAGTTTCAGATCGAATTGCTGCTCATAAGAAATCAAGACAGTGTTATTTTTACATCAGTATTTTGCACGGCGTCGATTTTCATAAACTATGTACTTCCATGAAATTTTGTTACAATGATGTTAATCCAAAAGGGCCATCGACCTCGGATTTGCGAATTGTTTTTTCACTACGATATTTATCTGGATTTCCATGTCGAATGGTATCTCCTTTGCAGTGTTGCCACATTTTAATCTGTACCAGAGGGGTTGAAAATCTTTCTCATTTATACTTTTTCTTCCAAATATCTGTACCAAAAATACGTACCATTGAAAATATTTGTTGAAGAGAAAAATCCATTTTATTAGCATAAAAAATACTCATTTATTTACAAAAAATCAAAACTTTGAGCGCTTTGAGGCACCCCTAAATCATATCCGATCGAGCTGAAACTTTGCACAGGTCATTTTATTGGGCCAATTAACAAAATGTACATGGTCGGTTTTTTGAAATTTGACATGACCATTTTCGCTGCCGCCCTGATGTATATTATGTATATTATAAAAAGCAGAAGTTGAAGTTATTGACAGCCAAAACGGGAGGAAGTTCCAATAGCATGTGAAGGAAACGGAAGAAGAAAGAAACAAGATAGGAAAAGGAGACGGAAAAAAGACGACGAGGAAGGAAATCTTCAATTTACTCGGCCATTCGCTTGAGCGCAGCCGAGAGGAACGGGAGAAGAATTCTTCCAGCTCGTGTTCATTGAAAGTCATTCAAAACGGTCAAGTGTTCCAGAATAAAATCACACGCTATTTATACTAGCTGTATGACACCCGCCATGTTTTTGGTGCCAACATCTCAAACATCAAAAGTATTTGTTTTCTTCAAAACAGCGATCCGCGTTGGCGGCATTGTGCTTCGTTTACTAGTTTAGGGGAGCGTCAACGAATAGCTGATTTTCAGTCGGAATGAACGTTTTCAAAATTAAAATTATGAATGCAAATTAGCTTTTCTATATCAAATTAGCATTCTATTTGAATTAAAAACATTTTTGTTTGCAGGTGGTGAAAATGTCTCATACGAAAATTGTTTATGAAGACAATTTTATATTATAATAATAAAAAAAATCAGCAACACTTTTGGAATTGTATAGCCATATGGTTTAATGAAAGTCAGAAATACGTGTTTCAAGTAATTCAATAACATGATGTGAAAATTTTCATTCAAAAAAACGAGTTTGGGACACAAATTATGGCCCTAATTTGAAGTCGCCGCCGGACGTCGACACCATCGCGGATTACCAATTTACCACCATCTGACATATCATGATGTCGATGATAAACTTTTACAGCAATAATCGTGCCATACACCTGATTTATACATACTGATTTATACCTGATTTATACAACTGTCTAAGTTGGTTGGTTTGAGTTCACGGTGGATAAACAATGAAGCCGTCTATTAATAGTGTAACTACTTTTTTGCATCAGAAATCAAGTTTTCGTTTGGACGACTACATTGTTTACCCACTCACGTGTTTGTGCACGTGAGTATCGAGATTCGTGTCAGGGGGAGTAGTAGTGTGGATTGAGATCAGGTTGAATGAAGAGGCAGATTTGTATTCATTTGTCACGTCAATTAGAATATACATTCGCATCCCCGCCTTAAGGTGAAGGTGGAAGCTAGCCACAAATGGCTGCCACAATGGCGCTCATTTCTTACATCTCTCTCTCTTACCCCTCGTCCGAAAATCAATAATTTTGCGAAATAGTGTGATGAAAATGATCGTTTGCACACACTTCCCACCAAGTAATATTAACCAAAATCGATAATCGATTACTCACCAAATAATAAAGTTTCATCTGCCGTCGCGATGTATAGTGGAAACGTCGTAAAACTCGAGCTAGTGCTCTGAAAGTTAACTTTTCATTTTTCAATTTTCCGCAATGATTTTGTTTGTATTGGTGAAAACATCTTTATTTTTTCGACACTGATACCAGACTACATCATTGAAACAGATATAAAAACCTAAGTGGTGCGGACTCAATTCACTTCATTTTCAAGCAAATTCGTGCATTTTTTCAAGCGATTTCTTGCAATACATTCTCAAACCACCAGAGATGCCAGATTTACAAATATGTTTGTAAATTCACAGACATATCTGTAAAAAAATTTTATTTTTATTGCAGACTTTTTGGATATAACAATATTTCACAGGTTTATGAAAAATGAGAGGCTCTATTCATCATATCAAAAATATTAGACTCATCGTATGACATTTTTTCATAGTTTTAATACATAAAAAATTTTCATATTTAGTTTATATCAATGCACATGACTTTAGACCTATTTTTTGAGTCATTCATTAACACTTTTACGTCCGGCGTAACCAAAGTGGTTACGTTCGCAAAATATGTCGCACCGCAGTGATGTCGTGAGCATAGTATCGCTCAGTGGCCGACGACAATATTTCAGTATCTTTTGCATTCTGTTGATGTTTTGTTTGGTAACAATAACCTGTACACGTCAACGTTTTTTTATGATTTCATAAGTAATTTTGTCCTGACATCATTGCAGACGAAAGAGACGATACGATGATTGAAAAATTGCATTCATTTACTATACATACTATACATTTACTATACTACACTTCGAAATTTCATGACAGTGAGGGAATAGAGTCGAGAACTTATGAGAACTATCGATGAGATTGGTAAAACTTAACAGATTGTAATTTCCCGATAATGTCAAGAACGGCCGACGACAAACCAAGTAAACCGAATTAGCACTGCCGGCGCCAAGCGAATCATGTTTTAGCAAACGTGTGGACGGCAGCATGTGCGTCTCAAATTTCCTTAAAAATGACTCTCCTAGAGGGGTCTGTCTTGAGTAAACGACAATGAGTTGATTCGCAAAGCCCTGACTGAACATCTTTGAGTAATATTAAGATTGACTACATCCAAGCGATAACGGAGATCGTTTCATCCCAGTTCATGAGCATCCCTTCAACTTCGCACTGTTAGCCTATATCTATCTATATGAATAAAAATGGAAAGCCACATCTGTTCGTAAGCGGAAAACCCGAAGAAGGGATGGCCCGATTTTAGCCTTCTTTATTTTGTTGTATTCATCTCTTCCCGTAGATCAACATAGTGGAGAGCAAAATCGGAGAATTTTCGGAAAACTTTGAAGGAATGTCGGAAAATTTGGAAAATTGAATTCGCATATGACCGAAAATTACATCATGATAAGAGTTGTTAGGCCATTCAAATATTTGCGCTAGCGAAGTTGATCTTTGTTCGAAAGCGGAAATGCATTTTCAGGCAAAACAACGCTTACCACTATATCTATATATCTATCTATATAATTAAAAATGGTAAAAATGGAAGGCCAAATGTGTTTTTTTAATCGCAAAATCCGATGAAGAAGAGGTCCCTTTTGAGCCATCTTCATTTCGTTGTATTTGTTGTATTCTGCCCATAGAACAATGTTATGTTGAAAAAAAGTTTAGAAATTCGTTCTGAAGAATTCATATCAAAACAATAATTTTGGGCGGGATGAAGTTCACCGGGTCAGTTAGTATACATATATACAGCCATTCCATGCGTTCTCAAGGGGAAAAATGATTTTTCAAAAATCATATCTCAAAAACGAAAAAATAGCATCTCTGAAACCGAGATATGTTATGTGAAACATCCACATCTTTCAAGAAAATTATTAAAAATATAGCGCCCTCTAGTCAAAAGCCATGAATACAATAAAAACAAATACAATCGATAATTACGAAAATAAAATCCTTTTTTTTTTGCAAGTTCAATATTTTTTAATAAAAAGCTAGCTCATTGGCTTCATTTAGATATGTCGCTAATCTAAACCTGTTCAGTGGTACTGAAGTTATGAATTTGAAAAGTCAGTTTTGGGAAAATGGACCATCCTGAAATGGAAATGGTCACCCTAACGAAAAAATTAAAAAATACGGGTCTAATGGTTTGCGATAAAGAATAAAACTACCACTGAGAACCACTATATCGGTTTGGCATGGAATGGCTGTATATATACAAAATATACAATACAAAATATACTATAATATACCAAAGACAATCTTACGTGCATCGCAATGTACAAAATATTAATGAATCCATGAAAATTAACGATAAAAGACATTTCTACAGATCCGCACACTTTTACAGACATGTCCACATTTTTAACAGGCTTTCACATATTTTTACAGACTTTTTTCAAAAATCATCTGGCAACTCTTCGTTCCACTTTTTATCAAATGTTTTCAAATCGCAGGAGTAAACATTTACGTGACTGTGACTTCGTTTGTTTTTATTTCGTTCGGAAAAATGTTATATCGAGGAAAGTGGACATTAAAAATGCGTTGCTCAGTGAAAGGCTGCCCGAATACGAGTGAAAATGTACGCGTTAGCTTTTATCGTATACCCTCGGAAACGTATTTACAGACGCGCTGGGTCGATTTTTGCGGAGACGACTAGTTCCGAATAAGGGTTCCCATATCTATGTAGTAAGTACGATGTTTCAATCATTGAAAACCAAAAGTGTAGCAAAACTTTCATACACATTTTCAGGTTTATTTTGATAGAAATACATCGTTACAGTTCAACCGGAAAAGAAACCTCGAGAGAAACCGTAATGCCTTCTCCACAATTAAGCCGGTAGTTGACTTAGAAGATTACGTCCATCATCAACACGAAACGCAGATTGCTTTACCGTTATATTCATCACCAGGACTAGCGGATCATAATTAAGCGGATTTCATTCGGCCAGCTTGACTAGCAAAGCTGTTTTCACCGACGTTAGAAAAAAAACGTCTCCAAAACATTTCACTTTTGCTATGTATGTAAGCATGTATCGAAATTCTCCAATGTCGAATTTTGCTTCCACATCAAAATCTTGGAGTGAACTAAGCGTTTTTCGTAAGTTGTTTATATTCTGTCAGGTTCTGATACCTTGCAATATAAGATGCTCTTTCAAAGATACAATGGTCAATTAAAAAATTGACGGAAAAATGTAGTTCGTTCATTTTATAAGTTTAATTATTTTTGCCTCTGATAACAATACCTTTTTCATAGTGTTTAGTCATAATAAAAATAACACTCCTGATCATTGGATCTTTTTTAACATTTCAATTGAATCTTTTTGACAGCCGTTTTGATTCAGTCCGCACTACCTAGATAAAAACCACTCAATATAATGTTATTCCTGAGTCATAGCGTTTCATGTCATGAAAATCAATAAAATAAAATTGTGTTGATATCAATACAATCATTATTTTTACGTTTAATGGGTCTATAATGTAAGTTTTAGCAACTTGAACATTGGTTAAGAAAATTGTATTGCAGAGCTCGGAACATTGCCACGGCTGCCTATGCTTTCAGAAATAGTTAACGGAAAAGTATTACATTCAATCAAAATGCCTAGGCCAACGTAGAGAAGGGTTAAGGTTCTCCAACGTGAGTATGTGAAAACAATACTATCAACGAAGGAAAATATTGAGGAATTATCAATTTCGAGTTACTGTGCGGAAGAACTTGTTGATAACAAAAGACCCCCAATTCGCTTGTGTTATAAATTTGCTCATGTTACGCTCAGAATTTTACTTCATATGCAAATACACCTTCTATATATATTTATGTTTGCAATTGTTCATACATTTAACTTCAGTATTGAATTGTTATTTTTTTTTCAAATGAATTCTAAGACTCGTGTGAATGAAGCGCCACACAGTCTGATAGGAGAATTGATCTATTTACGTACAAAGATCAAAACAAACGAAACAAATTGCTCTTCTCTCACAAACACTATTACCCCATTTTTACACGTGGTTTTACCTATACTATTACAAAGGCTTGCTTCCACCTTCACCTTAACGCTCGTCAATTAATTTCTAGTCAATTCAAATCATGTCGACGGCAAATGTCGAACTAGTCCTAGTTGAAGCGAAGCGACTGAGAGGAGAGTAGATCTTCATGTTTCATCTTCGAAGATTTAGGACCCTGCTCATGCCTACCGAGTTTTTTGTGCACAATTTCATAAAAATTGGTCGAGCGGTTTCGGAGGAGTTCGACACAAGATTTTTATATACAGCCATTCCATGCCAGACCGATATAGTGGCTTTTGGATTTTCGTGAAAAGTGGTAGTTTTATTCCTTATCGCAATATAATTGACCCGTATTCTGTTTTTTTTCATTGAGGTGGTCATTTCCATTTTAGGGTGGTCCGAAAAACTAACTTTCCCCCCCATTTCTTTTTTTTTTAAATGACGTTTTTCAAAAAATCATTACTTTTTGAACTATTGAACCGATTCTGATGGTCGACATATCAAATTGAAACCAAATCTCTCATAAAAAATATTGTACTTGTTTTCGTATTTATTGGTTGTATTTGTATTTTATAACTTACATGGTCTCGGGACCAAGGCCGCTACATTTTTTTTGACGTAGAACTACGTCTTTCAGGAAGGGTGCCAAATCAGAAAACAGGTCACGTTTTTATGAAATAAAGTTCTCATGATTTGCATACCAATCGAATCGCAAGTTCTCTAAGATTTATTTGATATGATATTCATTACAATTCGCTAGTCTCTAAACGGTTTAAATTCATGAAAACTGGAAGCCGATTCTGCCGATTTGTCTGCTAACCCTACTCTTATTTCGAATGCTTATAACTCGAACGTTTCTTAACAGATCGGAAAAATGTTTGCATCAATTGATAGGAAATATTTCTACGCGTCTATCACAATTAATAAAATATTATTTTTCATGAGATGAACAAATGAATAACTATGAAATGTCAAGCGTTATCTAAACGCCCTAACTACCATGCTTTGATTGGCCCGATTTACTGTTTCCCCAACACAGACTTTAAAATCAATGTACATGTGGAAATCCGCTCTGCAAATATACATGCAAGTCGGGGGTATTTTTTTCCAATGAGCTGTGTTTCCCTAACACGGAATTTAAAATTAATGTGCCTGGGGGAATCCGCTTTGCAAATACATGCAAGTCGGGGGTATTTTTTGTTGTTGAATGTTTTTGTACTCGCTTGTCGTTGTGCAGACCGGAATATGTTTCCCTAAAACGTACTTTTAAACTGAGAAGCATAGGAAAATCGTCATTTCAGATACTAGAGGTGAATGAACATTCCCGGTTCGAGAACTACGTAAACATGAGATGTGCAATAATTTCAGAGGGAAATGTAAAATACAATGATTGTTTGACAATTCTTCCATTCACATATTTTGGTGGTCCTAGGCGTCATATCAAACGTAAAAGGACGTTCACCAAAAATATTTGTAACGAAAAACATAATCTATTACAAAAGTTTCGATGCATTCTAAAATAATATTCGAAGTGGTAAACAAGTGGATTGCATAATATAATTGCGTGGTTCTACGTCGAAAATATGCGGTCTTGTCCTAGATACAACCTCTTAATTTTTTTTCATATTTCAAAAGCTGAGGTTATTTTACAAAAAATGTAAATCAAAATATAAATATAAATAAAAATCAGAGAGGTTTTTTTCGTTTTTGGGTTATGATTTTTGAAAGTTAACATGTTTTCAGTCTTCGTTCAACATTCCTATGCGACTAGAGTAGATATATGCGACTAGAATCCAATTTTGAGTAAATTAAGATTTGAATGTTTTTTTTCGAAGATTAAAAATGAAATATTTTCTCAACAGTGCATACTACCCCCACATAGCCACAATAATAACCTAAAACATCGCGGAAGACACCAAATCAATTGGACCAAAATATAACCGTTTCTGAGTTATATTTTGTGAAAATTGTCCTTTTTGGTCATGAAGAATGTGTTTGCAAAATATGAGCCAAATAAAAAAATGCAAAAATTTAATTTATGGAAACGAATCGCCATTTGCGGTGAAACAGCTCTTCTAAGCAATAAACATGTATATTCTATCCAAAAATTCGGTTTGATATTTTTAGTCAAGAACTGTCTCAAGCTTACCACAAATGACTGCCAGAATGAATTTCCACCCACAAACCACACCTCGACACCCACAAACTGTGGTCCCTCGAATTAGGTTCGCTGAGAAGCGAAGGTAAAGAATTAATCCTCTCCCTTGCGAGTATCATTCCTTCGCCTCCATACTGGATACTAGGAGGACAAAATTGGCATCGTTCTAGAATACACGAAGTGTGTAAAGCCGGATCGTGCACATATAGGACGGATTGCTATTCCCGAGAGATGCCCAGTGTTCTTTTCGTTCAATTTCAGTGATTGTAAATCAATCACAACGTAGCAATCACGAATTGTACGCTGTTCTCAAGCTCCCGATATTGGCAAACATCAGAGAAATCGCAAGTGTACCAGTTGCGACGAAATTCGAGAAAGATTTTCTTTTCCTTTCAATTATCTGTGCAATGTGTGTAGTTTGTAAGTGAATACCATTTGTTTCTGTATATGGTGGATTATTTTGCTGGGGAAAAAATCGTTCACCTTTTTTTCTGTTTCCATAGGAGAAACATAATTGAGTTGCCAACTATAATTGTTGGAAATCACGAAGAATGAAAATAAAAATCAGCAAGAAATCAGGATAGCCCGGAAGTTCGTTGCCGTTTTTTGGGAAAACAAAGGTATCATTTTTATACATTTTTTCAATATACACAGTTTGGTTTCACAATCTTTCACCCAACTTGAAAATTTCATTCTCCCAGAACATGTTTGCTTTATCGACTATTCAAGGTATTTTTATGATGTCCATAAGGTCGATGTTCTTGCGCTCGAGAGAATTATACTGCCTTTAATTTGAGCAGTTACAAGCAGTGCTCGTGGAAACTGCCCAGGTTGCTTGGCAGGAGCTCATAACACAGAATTCCTCACCAATGCCATCAGACACAGAGTATGACTTTCTACGGGTGAAGACCTGCTTCAGGGTTATGGTGGTTGGTTAAAAATATTTTAAAGAAAACCTATCTGATATCTGATAATGATTTCATTTTATAATGAAGAGCAACAGCAACAAAGTTATAAAACTGTTTTTAGAAAAGTCCACTACTTCAGTTGGGACTCAACGTGTTAAAGTCAACACTACACCTTCGATAACGCGAATCACTTCGGAATCGGTAGATAATAATCGGAATGAAGGGAAGGCATTACACCAGTGCAAAACGAAGAGCTTTTTATTTAGGATATTATGGCAGTTCTCATTTCCAACCAGAAGAACTTTGGCAGGGATCCCACTGTATTTAGTGCGAACAATTTTCATTGAAATAAAGTAAAATGTACAAAAATCAGGAAAAATAAGAATCATTTAAGAAAAATCGGGCAAAATTGAGTATTTGTAAGGATATCAGGGAACGTGTCAAAAAGTCTGGCAAATTCTGAAATATCAGGAAGATTGACTCTACGTTTAAGTGTCTTACACCACTTCTCAGTTTTTCATAAAATAAGGGACCGAATCATCGTCTAGAATGTCCGCAAATTTCGTTTTTATTTTATGTTTCGTCTATAACCAAAAAAAACCGTTATAGTTAATCTATTCCAACGAATAATACAAATTCTACAATTCCACAATATCATATTTCATCTCATAATTAAACATTTATTTACATAAGACTTCCGTCCTCAGTTTTCACTGAAACGAAATACTTTTTAAAAAACTACAATTGCACTACTAATTAGTTACTCCGAAACGAGTAGTCAACGAGTCTATAATTTGTTTTGAACAAATTAGTTGGAACTTGCACACACAGCATAACACGAAACGACTTCAACCGGCTTCCCATTGCGTGTCCTCTGCATTGGGGGATATGCAAATTGGTTCGCCCGAAGATATTAAGCAATCCAATCGTACATCTCATCAAGGGTGAAAAACGTTGTGGCCAATCCTAGCATGAAAATTGCCAATGAGTACAATTCCCATGCGCCAAAATGTCTAGCCACGCTAGAGGTTCAATTTCCATTTCACTGTTGTTGTCGTTTCTCTTCCAGCTATTCCACAGAGGCGTCTCGAGAAATGTTGTAGCATGCAACTACTCACTTTCAGTCGCCACGAGTAGTTGTTATTTTCGGCTGTTCGATATACGACGCTGGACTGACCTATACAGAGCCTACAGCCTACACAGCCTAGCTATTGAATAATTGATTATTGTTCCTCCAACTAATTACGTATGAGCGACATGATGGCTATAAACTTCAACACAGTCACAGAGCTTTTTTCCTCTGTCTTGCATTTGTATTTGTGTGTCAAGGACTTTGTGTTCAATAATTCATCCCCAAAGAACAATTACCTACTATTCGGTATGATATTTGGAGTACACATAACATGTATCAATGTATACTTCTATTCTCATATCAAATTATTTCCGGGGTTAATCGAATAAAATACAAGATGTTAATCATTAATCCTGTTCATTAAGGCTTATCATCTAATCATCTATACATTCATTAGAATCATTTTCCAGGATTGCCCCGAGCACCTTCAACGAGTTTATCTTGATGTCTTCAATCGAGTTGAGACGGGTTCCTCGATTTAAATTTCGAGAGCTGAAAAATGTTACACTCAACCAAGCCTGATGGGGTCGGTGGTTTGATGGCGTGTTTGATAACTTTGAAAACTCAACTAAAAATTGAGTGCTAACTTCTTCTCGTAGCGGAACAACGACCTTCAAGCATACCGGGGGCAATGATACCACTTCAGCTGCTTTGAGTGGTGACTGCGGAATATTTTACGAACAAATCTTTATATTGGTGTGTGTGTGTGTGTAGATTAGGGTGGCAGCGAAAATGGCCATGTCAAATTTCAAAAACCGACCATGTACATTTTGTTTATTGGCCTAAAAATGATCTGTGCAAAGTTTCAACTCAATCGGACATGATTTAGGGATGGCTCAAAGCGCTTAAAGTTTTGATTTTTAGAACCTCGAAAATCTTCAAAGGGAGGAGTAAAGGAAATTTGGAAAATTTGTTTATTGTCCCAAAAAATAATCTGTGCAAAATTTCAACTCAATCGGACATGATTTAGGGGTGCCTCAAAGCGCTCAAAGTTTTGAGATAAAAGATTTTCGAGGATGAAAAATCAAAACTTTAAGCGCTTTGAGCCATCCCTAAATCATGTCCGATTGAGTTGAAACTTTGCACAGATCATTTTTAGGCCAATAAACAAAATGTACATGGTCGCTTTGAGGCACCCCTAAATCATGTCCGATTGAGCTGAAACTTTGCACAGGCCATTTTTTGGGCCAATAAATAAAATGTCCATGGTCGGTTTCTGAAACTCGATGATGAATTTGTTTCCATACATCCATTGCAACCCTAGTGTAGATTTTATGGACGAAAATATCAGGAAGAAATCAAAAATCGATTTCTTTTTTTTTTAAAGATTTTGTGGATTAACACTATTATTTGTCAATTAATTCAATAGCAAATCCAATAGCCTTATCAACCAGCTTTCATTTGATTCCAATAACGTTCCACTTTTCAATAAAGGATATACTTGGTTTGAATGAAAAATTTCCGCTTCGTCTTTGATGATCATAATGAAAATCGAAGAGCAGTTTTGAAAACTGCACTAAATTCTGTACAAGAATAATTTGTTACACAAACAAAAGAAAACAAAAAAATATTCAAAATTTTTGCATCAATTTCAAAAAAGTTTTCAAAACTGTCAAAGCTGCCGTATACTGGTGTACTTTTGATTACTGGCGTTAAAGAAACCCCACTGTTGAAGAATTATTAAAAAAAAAATTGAATGTGGGCAAAAACTGCATTTTTGCACATATTTGCTTTAAATCGAATTTGTTGCCCAATAAAGTTATACGAAATTAAATTAAATTGACGATAAGTGATAGCTGATAAATTGAGCTATCGTTTGACGCAGAAACATTAACATATGGATATTTTCCACAGACATGAAAAATTATCAAAGTTGCTGCTCGATTTTTTTACAGCTGGCGGGTTAAAGTCAAGTCTTTTGTGATTATGGAAAAATGGTATAACGAATTCAATCATGATAGACGTTCACCCACCGACGAATGCCTTGAAGGTAGTCCAAAATCAGTTGTTGTGACGCAAAATGATGCTCGTGCTATTTTGTGTGAGCAAATGATTGATAACCGTCGTTGCTATAAAATTTATGTAAAATAAACCTAGGAAACTACGAGGATAGGCTGATATTTCGTGCACACACATTTGTAGGAGATGATCAAAATCAAATAGCAAGATTGAGTAAAAAAATTAAGTAGAAATCTTAACCTTCAAAATCATGTACACTTAAGTCGCTTTGGACGCGGTTTTATTTTACTCGGGTTTTGGAATTTACGCGGTTTATTTTTACGCGGATTTCGTAATTTACACGGCTTTTTGACGTGGGACTACGTCTAACCGGAATATATGGGGGGTAAAATGAAAACCTGAACACAGAACATGCAGGAAAAAAATGAAAGATTTCGAATGCTTATAACTCGAACATTTCTTACTGGATCGGAAAGATGTTTGCATCAATTAATAGGGAATATTTCTACGCATCTATCGATACTAATGTTATGTTATTTTTCATTAGATAAACAATTGAATAACTGTAAAATATTAGGCGTTATCCAACGCCCTAACTGCCTCGTTTTGATTGGTCCGATTTACGGTTTCCCTAACACAGCCATCAAAGCCTTGGGGAAATCGGCATTGCAAATACATGAAAGTAGGGGGACTTTTGTTCTCACCGAAAAATGTCCCCTAACTCAGACTTCAAAACCAAGCAGCGATGGAGATATCGGCATTTCAAATTCATGCAAGTCGGGGGTATTTTTGTTCCGGCTGAAATGTGTTTTCCTAACACAGACTTCAAATCCATGGAGCGTGGGGAAATCGGCATTGCGAATTCATACAAGTCGGGGATATTTTTGTTCCGATTGAAATGTGTTTCCCTAACACAACCTTCAAAACCAAGGTTTCTGGGGAAATCGGTTCTGCAAATAAATGCAAACTACGAGTACGTTTGTTCTCGCTTGCCTTTGTGCAGACTGGAATATGTCTGTCCTAACACGATCTTCTAAACTTAGGAGCCTGGGAAAATCGTGCAAAAATTAGAAGCAAATGAACTTTCCAGTTTCAAGCCAATTAGCTGTTCGATAAATACGTACACTTGAGAGATGTAAACTTCAGAGGGAAATGTAAAATAAAATAATCGTTTGATAATTCTTCCGTACATATATTTTGTCCTAGGCATCATACCAAACGTAAAAGGTCTGTAATTAAATTTACTTGTAAGGAAGAACAATCTATCACAATCCATGAATTGACTTTACATGGCATTTGTTCAATCTTTTTACTCACAAAGTAAATATATTGAATCCAATTGAATTTGGAAACTGTTTAATTCAATCAAGGGTTTAATCAATACAAACGAATGATTGCTAAGCTGAGGTAGTCCCATGTCAACCTTGCGATTATATCATAGATATAACACACCCATTCTTCTACGGGGATTTAGGAATCCACGCGGTTTTTTTTTACGCGGTTTTCTTACGCGGCACGTATCAACCGCGTTAAAATTCAATATGCTCATTGATGCGACTTTTCACGAAATAAGTTTGTATTGTATCACTGATTAGTAGCTGAGAAATAAAAGGAGACACAGATATCATGAATGTAGCATTCGAAAAAAAAGTTAATCAATTGTTAGAATATGGGTTCCATTTTAAACTAACAATTCAAGTAAAATGAAAATATGTACGGTTTGGTTTCGGATGTTTTACAAAATGTGACTACTTTCTAGTCTAATTGCTGAGTATTTTTTATTTATTCAATAAATATCTTTGGGAGCTGGGACCGACACTGATGTTGTGCGGACGCTCTTGATGCGCACCGAATGGAGGGCGCGGCGGGAGAAAGTCAGGGCATAACGTGTTGAAATCGAAATATTAAAAATTTAAAAACCCAAAAATAAAAATTGTTAAAATTCTAAAAGTTTAAGAATCAAAAAATTAAAATCTGAAAATCTGAGAATTTAAAAAAAAAATTTCAAAAATCCAAAATTTAAAAATTTGAAAACTTTAAAATTGAAAAATTTTAAAAATTGAAAATTAAAAGTTAAAAAATTTAAATATTAAAAAAATAAAATTTAAGATTTTAGAATCACATCACTTACCGCAGTGAATCCTGATTTTTTCTTAACCATTCCCACTAACAACTATCCCTTCCATGATAAACGCTAGGGAACCACGCTATAGAGGCGACCCTTCTGGCCTTCGGGCGGCAAATATCATACTAACATTCCTTCCCTTCCCCTGGTGACTGTAAGGACGTGGCTGGCGTCGTTATTGACCATTTAAAGCTTGAATCGCCGAAAATTGCACAACGAGAATGATTTGCTAGTCCCAAGCGTCATTCTGTGTGTTCTTTGTGCAATTTGGTTGGTTCAGGTCAATCACGGAGAGCAACTACGAATTGTACAGTCTACCCAAGCTCAAGTTCAAGCTCAAGCTCCATTTTAAACTAACAATTCACTATTTGTTAGATTTTTACACGGATTTTGAAAATTATCTAGTTTATTTTTACGCGGATTTAGGAATTTATGCGGATTTTACAATTTTTGCGGTTTTCTTTACGCGGATTTTGGAATTTACGCGGAACGTATTCTCCGCGTAAAAAGCGACTCCAGTGTATTTATTTTTCAAAATAGTAGGTAACCGTTTTTATACCGTCATTCTTCCGACTTCCTCGAACCCAAAACGCGTTAGCTGCCTTCACCTCCTTGTCATAAGTTGTAAGTTTTTCCCTTAAAAAATAACAATCGGAAGGCGCAAGATCGAGAGGATACGCGGCAGCAGAGAATACGGACCAGCGTTGTTGAATTCACGATGGCACACCACCAGAAAACGACGACGTATTTCCACCACTCAAAACAAACTGAATGGAAGCAACGATTTCGAACAGCGTATGCGTGTAGAGATGAAATAGTACTTCCACATGCCACCAGGTGCGCATACCCCCTTAACTTGATATCAAACCTACCATGAATTTCAACAAATTTAAAAAAAAACCTACAGTTTCCTCCAGCGGTTGTTTGCTTCCATATTCTATCTTGCTTTAAGGTGCGACACAATATGGGATTCAAAATTTCCCATTTTTCACTTTTTGGGTGTAGGATTACAAAACATTTGCTTTTTTCTATGACAGCTTTGTGTTTCGCTTGAAAAGGTCCACTATTTTAGCATATGTTCTAATATTTGTTAGCATCGATGGTCTATTACTTTCGTTTTAACGGCGATGGCCAGACTTTCTCGGAACCTTTTCAGAACGTCACGTGGATTTCGAAAATTACAAAAATTTTGTCTAATCACGAGCGGATAGAGCGGGATTATCTTTCCGTGCGTGCACGGTCGAATCGCGAATCGTTATGCTGCGAGCAAATGAACTTATTTCTGACAACCCGGGCCCGAAATCTTCGAAAGTGAAAAATGAAGACCGACTCTACTCTCAGTAGCTTCGTGTCGACTAGAACTGCTTGACTAGCATTGACTAGCGAGGATGGCAGATGAACTAGTCCAGTCAGAGGTTATTCTAACTGACGCGACTAATGAATACAATTTTGCCTCTTCATTCAACTGGCTTCATTCCATATTTGTACCCCCCTAGGATCGAAATTGTTACCCGCGAACGCAATCTTATTTTTATATCCATATAAAGAGGAACGAAAACTTGATTTCTGATGCAAAAAAGTAGTTACCCCATTAATGGACGGTTTATTGTCTACCCATCGTGAACTCAAACCAACGAACTTAGACATCTGTCAAGTATGCTATAAAGGTTATAAAGGCTATAAAGGCGTTATTATTAGTAGATAGCGTGCAAAACAGCGCACCCACACTGCACGCAAGAGAGAGAGAGAGAGAGAGAGAGAGAGAGAGAGAGGAACGAATTCGTTTCAGTCACTTCAAAATGCAGTGAAGACAATTTGACTGGGAAGAATGAAATGATATAGTCGAGTCGGTAGAGGGACATAACGACTAAACGCCCAACTGACTGTTTAGTCATGTTGACGGAGAAACTGTGTGAAGAAGCTAAAGGTCACTTCCGACTGAATACGGATACAGTCAGTCAGAGAGTCAGCTGACTATCCTCAGTTGACTATGACTATGCCGAGCCCTGACAACCAATACCTACTGTGATCATTTGTAAGAGAAAAGATATTGGTTTGTCCAGCCGAAAATATGATCTTGGTTTGTGCTCAATATGCTCAAGTTCAGCGCACCTATGTCAAATCAGGTATTCTAATGTTTCTAAACATATAAATAAAATTTTCTTTTTCATGATTTACACTAAAGGGTGTGTCACATCAAATTTCATCACGGAAAAAACGCTGTAGAAATTTAATTTTTAGGAATTATATCTTCAGCTTTTGCTTATAATCAGATAAGAGTGTATAGATCACGTTGACCATGCTTCACTGTCAATTTTTCGTAAATTTGGAAAAATGTCGGCGAACGAAAAAGAGCGTCGTGAATTAATCCTGTGCACTCATTTCGAGAATCCGGAGTTGTCACATCGGGACATCGGTAAGATGCTGGGAATCGTCCAATCCACGGTCAGCAGAGTACTAAAACGATACTTCGAGAACCTAACCATCGACCGGAAGGTGAAGAACGGCAAAAATGGATGCTCCGTCAGTGAAAAAGATCACAAGCGCGTAGTTAAGCAGTTTAGACGTGATCCGAGAAGTTCGGTCCGGGATGTCGCCAATAAGCTGAATTTGTCAAGTTCATTCGTCCAGCGGACCAAGCAGCGGGAGGGCCTGCGTACATACAAGGTTCAGAAGGCTCCTAACAGCGACGAAAGACAAAACATGGTGGGGAAGACGCGAGCCCGGAAGCTGTACACCGAAATGCTGACGAAGCCGCATAGCCTGGTAATGGACGACGAAACCTACGTCAAAGCGGACTTTCGTCAGCTGCCGGGCCTGTTGTTCTTCTCCGCCGAGGACAAATTCAGCGTTCCAGAGGAGATTCGCAAGCAGAAACTATCCAAGTTTGCCAAAAAGTACATGGTGTGGCAAGCGATCTGCTCTTGCGGAAAGCGGAGCGCCCCCTTCGTGATGACCGGCACGGTAAACGGGCAGGTTTACCTTAAGGAGTGCCTACAGAAGCGCTTACTACCACTATTGAAGCAGCACGAAGGCCCGACCATCTTCTGGCCGGATCTCGCTTCGTGCCACTATTCAAAGGACGTGTTGGAGTGGTACGAAGCCAACGGGGTCACATTCGTGCCAAAGGAAATGAACCCGCCCAACGCGCCGGAGCTTCGCCCAATAGAGAAATATTGGGCGATTATGAAGCAGGCCCTCCGGAAGAACCCAAAAGTTGTCAAATCGGAGGCGGACTTCAAGAGAAAATGGATTTCTGTTCAAAAAACAGAAAGTGGGTTATATCTATGGTATAACCGCAAGGGTGACGTAGGACTATCGTTGATTTAGAGATCATTTGTTTGAAGTTGAATCTAAATCCATCCTGAATGAATGAATAAATAAATATTTGGGTGACTTCAAAAACGAGAGTGTTACTTTGAAGACTCAAGGTTTTATGCATCCAATATTGGATACAAAAAACCTTGTTCTGAAGAATAATCTTCAGAAGCTTTCCTGTTAACTGCACTTGATTGACAAATCACAAAACCAAATGTATGTGGTCGCAGTATTATATGGATAGAAAACATTAAAATAAACTCGCTTGAATGTAATTTTCAATTCCAAGGGGAACTGGCAGATTATTTTTCAGCAACGATAATTTCTTTCCAGGTTTCTTCTCGATAACCAGCAAACGAAAAGAGTTGCGCGCGTGTATGTTTGTGTGTGTGTGGCGGCTGCTTCTATGTCTTCCCGAGGAACCGTATTTCGATGCTGATACTCTCTTGGTCACCTTCTCTTCTCCTTCTGATCGATCGGCTTTTCTGCGCTCCCTCACAGTTAAAACAAACTGATTGCATTTCAGGTCAGGTCAAGCCAGGTAATGAATACCTCGATCCCTCGCCGTTCAGCTCGTTCAGTAACGATGTTGTCTTGTCGATGTCCTCAGGCGTCGTGCACAAATTACGTAACGCAAAAATTCGGATTTTGAACCTCCCCCCCCCTCTCGTAACGCAAACGCAAACCTATCTCTAATAAACAGAAAGTAACGCAACATCTAACCCCTCCCCCCTTATCGCGTTACGTAATTTGTGCACGACGCCTCACGAAAAATGAATGGGTTTCACCACCAGAATATCATTTCAGTATGCTTTTCGTGCGTAATTGAATCGAGAGAAGGTGTGGTTTACGATGGCAATTTGGAAGGCAAACTAGAGGAGAATGAACTCTCTGAGTATGAAAATTTCGGCGACTGAGCAATAATCGATTGAAAATTATATAATTTTGGCGATTCGAAACATTTTCCGTTTTTCATGTTATGCATCCATTATTGGATACGAAAATATCCTACTGATGGGAAAGAATAATCTTCAGAAGCTTTCCAGCTAATTACACTTGATTGAAAAATTACGAAATCAAATGTATTTGGTCGCTGTGTTCGCCATATAATTAGAAAACATTAAAATAAACTCTTTCGCATGGATGTATTCTTCAATTCCCAGGGAACTGGCAGATTATTTTTCAGCAACGATTAGATCTTTCCGGAATTTTCTCGATGCTGTATGGCATCCAAACGAAAATTCTCGTTTCAGTTTGGCCTGCAAAAAACTTTTCTGAACTCTAATCCATCAAATTTGGAGCCCTGAAAAGGGCCGTTGATTATATGCTAAGCTAATATAGCACCCTCTCCTTGGATTCGACGGGCCAGCTGAATGTCCTTGGGCATGATGTCACGCGTTTTACGTGGATAACACACAAATTGGTATCTTCGAATAAGCCTCCTGCAGCGTCATAACCGCGGAACTTTGGAAGCGCAAGTCGGTTTTGAAGTCCTGAGCAATTCCACGATCCAAAAGCTGCAAAGGTAGCTTGCGGATCAGCAATTCGGTCGACTTCCGATAGCGATGAATTTCACGCAAAGTTCCCGGTCGATAGCGATGTGGCTTCTTCACCTATCCTGCGGCTGGTGAGCTTATCCGAGCTGCTTTCGTGTGCCTTACCACTGAAAGACTAACCTGCTATCTGCTTGGTCCCAAACAAACGAGTCGTCACGGTGCGAGAGTAGAGTAAGAAATGAACGAAAAGCAAAGGAAGCGTCATTTTATAACCTGTTTTCGAAGCTATCATTAAGCTATTGAAACAATTTTCCGACTCAATAAATAGCAATCATATAACTCTTGGACATTTTATCTTTTGTATGAAATGATTATCACTGTTCCGTTGATCCGAAGCAGAATGAATCACGCTTAAAGAAGGATTGGTTTTTTTCTTGGAATTTACTCAGCAAAAATAATGCCCTTGCCCAACACTTAAAAACGACAAACGGTAAACAGTTTCATCAAAGTGATTTCTTCGATATGGGGATATATTCACTACATCATGTCATGTATTTCATATTCTTCATTATGAAATCCATATCCATGGCACCTATCGGTATCGAATTATCATCGACACCACGATTTTCGCTAAATGCTCCTTTCAGTTCGGCCTGTAAAAAACTTTTCTGAACTCTAATCCATCAAATTTGGAGCCCTGAAAAGGGCTGTTGATTATATGCTAAGCTAATATAGCACCCTCTCCTCGGATACGATGGGCCAGCTGGATGTCCTTGGGCTTGATGTGACGCGTTTTGCATGGATAGCACACAAATTGGTATCTTCGAATAAGCCTCCTGCAGCGTCATAACCGCGGAACTTTGGAAGCGCAAGTCGGTTTTGAAGTCCTGAGCAATTCCACGAACCAAATGCTGCAAAGGTAGCTTGCGGATCAGCAATTCGGTCGACTTCTGATAGCGACGAATTTCATGCGAAGTTCCCGGTCGATAGCGATGTGGCTTCTTCACGCTTCCTGCGGCTGATGCGCTTATCCGAGCTGCTTTCGTGGTGCCTTACCACCGAAAGACTAACGAGCTGTCTGCTTAGTCCCTATGAAACGAATCCTCACGGTGCGAGAGTAGAGTAAGAAATGAACGAAAGCAAGGGAAGTGTCATTTTATAAAACATAAAAGAATCGAATGTAAACCCCACCCTCTTTATTGTATAAGCTCATGTATACTCACGAATATAATAAGGGTGGGATTTAGATTCTATACTTTTATGGTTTATAAAATGACGCTTCCTTTGCTTTCGTTCATTTCTTACTCTACTCTCGCACCGTGAGGACTCGAGCTCGTTAGTCTTTCGCAGACAGCTCGTTAGTCATTCGGTGGTAAGGCACACGAAGTCAGCTCGGATAAGCGCACCAGTAGCAGGATAGGTGGAGAAGCCACATCGCTATCGACCGGGAACTTTGCGTGAAATTCATCGCTATCAGAAGTCGACCGAATTGCTGATCCGCAGCTACCTTTGCAGCATTTGGATCGTGGAATTGCTCAGGACTTCAAAACCGACTTGCGCTTCCAAAGTTCCGCGGCTATGACGCTGCAGGAGGCTTATTCGAAGATACCAATTTGTGTGCTATCCATGCAAAACGCGTCACATCATGCCCAAGGACATCCAGCTGGCCCATCATATCCGAGGAAAGCGTGCTATATTAGCTTAGCATATAATCAATGGCCCTTTTCAGGGCTCCAAATTTGATGGATTAGAGTACAGAAAAGTTTTTTACAGGCCGAACTGAAAGGAGCATTTAGCGAAAATCGTGGTTTCGATAATAATTCGTTACCGATAGGTGCCATGGATATGGATTTCTTAATGAAGAATATGAAATACATGACATGATGTAGTGAATATATCCGAAGAAATCACTTTGGTGAAACTGCATTATAAAATTATTTGTGTACGAATGCCGCAATCGATAGTCGACTCTAATTTGCGCTGGGTAATTTCCTCGGAGGACTCGATTCCTCCTTTGAACATTAATAATCTCTTTCTGGCAAAACGATGTGGTATGAATCACATTATTTGAATGATAGAATGAAGAAGTTTTCTGCCAATTTCCTTCAACCTCCAAACGTATCTTTCTCCCGTTTGTCGTTTTCGCGTTCGCTAATCCTTTCTCACAACACCCATTTCTCGTTTGAGAAATTGTTGAGTAAACATTGTTTGCCAGTGCGCGTAGAGCGGGAATTCCTAAAGATTCATTGCACCTCTAATAAATTGCCGAAAGACGTGGTCTTACGTTGATCGCACTTGATTGAAAAAATCCAAAACGAAAGGTATTTATTATATTATAAATATTATATATATATATTATATTATATGAGTAGAAAGCAAATAATCGCTCGAAAATGACTTGATTTTCGCGATGTGAAACATTTTCCGTTTTTCATGTTATGCATCCAATATTGGATACGAAAATTTCCACTGATGGGGAAAAAAATATTCAGAAGCTTTCCTGTTAATTGCGATTGATTGAAAAATAACAAAACCAAATGTATTTGGTTGCAGTGTTATATGGATAGAAAACATTAAAATAAACTCTTTCGCATGAATGTATTTTTCAATTCCCAGGGGAACTGGCAGATTATTTTTCAGCAACGATGATAGCAACGAGAATTCCGCGCGTGTATGTGTGTGTGTGTGTGTGTGTGTGGCGGCTGCTCCGATGTTTCAAGCGGAACCGTGGCATCACTCTCCTCCTGATGGATTCCCTTTTGGCCTTAGGTGCACAAACAGGCTCTTGGTGACACCGTTCATCAGCGTTTTCATGATAAACGAAATTAGCTTCACAACAACAGCGACAACATGCTCCAATCGCTGTTCAATCATAACTGAGTGGGTTTACGAGCGGCGCTCGCTTATATACCGATTGGTGATTTCAATAGCCTGTTTTGAAAGCAATTTTAAGACTATTGAAACAAGTTTTTGGATGAAAAAGTAACAAGTATATGACGCGTAGACATTTTATCGTTCAAATGAAGTGTTTATCATACCATTTCGTTCAGTTGTTTAAGAGCTGTTAACGCTCAAAATCTCGGTCTCCAGCGTAACGCTTTCGTTCTCGAAACTTTGGTTTTACACCCCGGTATAGAAATGAAAGACGTAGTCCTACGTCAAAAAAAACTACAACCTGATGTTGTACAGAACCTTATGGACGGGTTAAAGAGGAAGGTGCGAGCATACGGGCTTGGGCTCGAAGTATGAATAAAAAGAAAATGCCAAAAGTTGTTTAATAGTTTTTATTTACTGTCTAAAATTTTCAAAAGGATCGGTCTACTGGGCGAATTTCTACAGCTTTTTTTCCGTGATGCAATTTGATGTGACATACCCTTTAGTTTAATAGAATTTGTTAACAGATTCCACCTTCTCTTGGTGTCAATGCGTCCCTCATTTGACCTAGCTTTTAATCAATCACCAGATGATTACTTGGTACGTATTCTGACCTTTTCTGGATTATAACACTTACAAATATTGTAAACACCATGATTGCACACCATTAGTATCAGATTTATATATCTAAATTATGTAATTAATGCATCTCGATGATCTCAATTCTGATCATGGTTTGTCCAATGCTCCGATGTTGATTTGTTCACTTTTTGCTATAGCAGCGCTGCAGTTTGTTTGTTATGTTTTTTTGTCCTTCGCGCGAAGCAGAAATAAAGCTCCTCTGTTAGTTTTGACGTAGGATAACGTCTTTCGGGGTCATATTTGTGTGACATCTATTACCGAGCAATCACCAAACGCGCTCTGAGAAGCCAAATCACTCTTTCGTTACTTTTGCTCAGTCATTTCTGGGTGGATTTATGAGAGTTTTGCGTCAATCGTGTGGGTACTCCATAACAATTTATTACATTGAAGAAAATAATATCTACCATGAAACTAACTATCGAACAACTGAAAAATCTCAACCATCACCCAAACGGAAATTCCGCTTTCTGATTGGTCGAAATCGAAAATACAAGCTTTTTCTTGTACTCACAATTATTGCTCAGTCATTTTCTGGTGAATTTACGAGAGTTTTGCATCATTCGACTTGGGAACTCCATAACAATTCATCACAATGACTAAAATAAAATGTTTCATGAAACTAACTTGTACCGCTCATGACAACTCTACACGAACTGATGATTGCGCCGGCTAGTGACCATTCTATGCTGGATTCCTCGAGTCGAGAAAGATGCACCACGCTAGATATGGGTTACAGACTAGGGAAGCGTTGCTGATTAATGGTCAGCTGCATCCCAATAGGAAGTATCCAGTGTCGGGCACACGTACAGAGCATTGGAGACAACAACATCCCAATTACGAAAACACTTGTAATACTAACCTCGAGCCAACCGCGAGTAATCGGTTACATATTACTAACATAGATAATAAGAAAAATTGTCAAAGTATTGGACTCCCGGTCCCGTGAGGCTAACGCCATATGAGCCTTGATAAAAATATATATTTTGGAAAAAAAAAGAAACTAACTAAAGCAAACATGAAAAAGTTGTTATTAGAATAACTTTTTCCTCGTAAAAGTGCCCATCTTCCGATGTATGGACGACTTGTTGAAAATTATAGGGGCTTTTCTTTTATTTTTTTTTGAAAATTAAAAAAAAATAAAAAATTTAAAAAAATTTTCATTGAAATTTTTTTTCAATAATTTTTTGGAATTTTTTATGAAAATTTCAACAATTTTCTACATTTTATCCTTTGACCCAAATTTTGTAGGCGTTATAGTTTGTGAGTTATAATTTTTTTGTAAAAAATCAAGAAAAAATGGTTGGCCCTTTCAAAAAAGTAGTCTAATTCTTTTTTGAATATTTCAAGTATGCAAAGTTGTTTAAAAGATGTTACCACCACAACGTTTCGCTGCTATCTGAGATTGCCAACGGCCAGTCGAGTTGGCATGAAATTCGTCATATGCGGTACATTCTCTTGGTAGTTTGTTCACTGACAATCCAATTATTTGCATCGGTAACTCAATCAACTCAATTTCATCACTGGTTCAGTTGATATAAAAAGAGGTAACAGTCATGGATTTTTAGAGGCGAATGAACTGAAAAGTTTAAAGCCTCTTTAATACAACATCATCATCATCATCATCATGGATTTCATTCACTGTGCTTTGAATATCGAACCGAGAAGTTCGTACATTAGCGCTCTGAAAGAGTTTATAGTAATTTGCTGTGTTTCCTCTCACTACCGAACAAGGGCCAATTGGGTTTAACTGTTGTGGCGATCATTGCTCCTGAACCGTGACGAGTCACGAGTTCAATTCTCACTTCCGACATTCTTCCGAAATTGGAAGTTTAGTACTAGAAATAAATGAGAATACTACGCTCTGTTAGTTCTAAGAATACCCTCGACAAAAAATTAGAGGAATTGAAATTTTTGGCATCGATTAAAAAAAGCGCCAAAAACAGGATTTTAAAGTGCTTCACAAAATCCACTGTAGTTCTGCAAATATCGCAGTAAGTTCTAATGTTTGCAGGCAAATTTTTATCATAGTGTATTCCCTAAACATCCATGAACGTTCCATATTGATAAGCAGCTGATTTTTCAAAGTTTGGAGTAAATTAGAGGAGCATTTAATCGCAATTTGTACCAGAAGTAAAAAATCCTACGCGACTCTCAGAACGAGCGATTCGTATCTTTCGTTTTCATACGTATGTAGGTACAAATATTGTAAGAGTGATACTCACACATATTCAGACGCATTTCCACACATACACGCACTCTTCACCCACAAACTCAGTTATGAATCGTTCATTCTTAGAGTTGCTCCTCTAATTTACTCCAAATTTTGAAAAAGCGACTAGAAAAATTTATCAATACGGAACGTTTACGGATGTTAAGGGAATACACTAGGCTGAAAATTTGCCTGCAAACATTAGAACTTACTGCGATATTTGCAGAATTACAGTAGATTTTGTAAAGCAATATAAAAATCCTGTTTTTGGCACTTTTTTTAAATTGAT
Organism: Toxorhynchites rutilus septentrionalis; assembly: GCF_029784135.1. Classification (NCBI taxonomy): domain Eukaryota; kingdom Metazoa; phylum Arthropoda; class Insecta; order Diptera; family Culicidae; genus Toxorhynchites; species Toxorhynchites rutilus. The sequence continues at coordinate 208,801,958 of NC_073745.1, read as the reverse complement.
GCAAACAATTTAATTATTTTTGTTTTCTTAAAAATAATGAATTATCTTTGTGTAGAATATATTGGAGTTTTCAAAACTGCCTTTAGATTTGCGATGTGATGGTTGTTTATCGAATTATTCATCATCAAAGACGAAGAGGTAATTTTTCATTCAAACTGAAATATCTCGGTGTGGGAAGGTCCTACAAGAACGTTCTTGGAATCAAATAGAAGCTGGTTGAAAAGGTTCATTTAATTTGCTGTTGAGTTGGTTATAAAAAAATTGTGTTAGTCCAGAATATTCTTGAGAAAAAAAAAGAAAAATCGATTTTTCATTTCTTGCTTATATTGTTGCCCACTACACCTACATATACCAAGATGAAAATAAAAAATTTTCTACCTGAAAGTTGTAGCTTCAAAATGATGCGCATCACATCGATAAGCGTTAATTTTTCACGAAGTTACAGCATGTCAAAAATCACTTAAAATTTCCGACTTCGCACTCTGTTCCTCTAATTTTTTTGTCGAGTGTATAATAAAAAGAGAGAGACGATTTCAAAGCAGTTCTGGAGATTTTATTTTTCCAGAACTATAATTGCAAGTCATCCTACAAAGTGAGGAGAAAAAAGTTCCGTCAAAGTTTGGTTTGTTCTTCAAAATAGTGAAATGAAGATTAATTGCTCATTTTGGTCTGGCAAATAAAAGAATACATGTCACAGATAACTGCCTGCAAAGGTCGGGGCATGCTTTCGACCAAGTTTTGCAAGTAATAGTTTTGCACGTCATTGAACGTTACTCAAACAGCAGAGTTCTGTCGGTCACCGTGCTTTTATCCATTTTTTGATCAAGAATCGACCACAGATTTTCGATTGGGTTCAGATCGGATGATTGTGGCGATCAATCCATCAACTTCACACGAGATTAGCAGAAGTAGGACATCGTTTTGTGTGCCGTATGCTTTGGATCGTTGTCTTGCTGACAGATCCAATCCTTCGGCAAACCGATCTTCCGTGCTGAGCTCTTCAAATTGTGTATTAGGATATCGATATACTTGTCAGCATTCATTATGCCATCGATCTGAAACAGGTTTCGAACACCGGACCAAGCAAAACACCCCCAGACCGTGTTTGACTGTCTTCTGAACGTTCTTGTCAAGCAGTTCTTTTCGGCGCTTAATCGATACTCTGGGTCGTTGTTTCGTTCCGAAAAGTTCGAATTTGCTTTCGTCTGATCACAGCGCCATTTCCATTTATGAGCGTAAGTTGCACTTCGAGTCTATTGTGGCAAATGAAGTAAGACTACAATCCGCCAAATTGTGCAGAACTCTGACCAATATGATTTATTATATTGCTCTAAATTAAGTAGAATTAATTAGGACAATGAAAACGAGCAAGGAATTACTTAATCCAGTATGCTAAGGCTAATGGAAAACATTAAGAGACATGTTCATCCACCGAAGACGAATGAATAAATAAACTTTACTACACTCGTAAAACTCGCACACTTGTAAAACTACTTCTCTCACAACCATCATGCCAGACGAAGCATTCGAGAGTCATTCTGCTTCTCGGAATTCCGCCCCTGAGCATGATATTCCCGGAATCGCATTAGCAGGATTTGTTTGAGAAACAAATCTTCCGTTCAGTCAAGCTCCACTTGATCTATACCACCCTTTCTCAAACACGAAGAGAAATAAGTACACGAAACGGCCGATTCAAGCTGCAAAATGTCAGCAATGGTGGCTTGTCAGAAAAGAAATTACAAGTATTTGTATTCGGTACAGCGGTACTGCTCAAGAATACAGACGAAAGGTGAGGAAAGAAAGATTGTGGTAGACAGGTGCATTGAGGGCACGGCTGTTTCCCGGTCTGTTTCAACAAACACTTTGTGGTACCATACATGTGTGTAAGGATCAAAATGCCATGCGAAACAACCTTTGGCTCGAAATAATGTGAATGTTTCCTCCCCCGGACGAGCGAAAGGATCCTGCCAAACGCTTTCGCGAAAGACAAGTCTACTGAAAGATTTACAGTCTTTGTTGGAAAGACTTCCTCCTCTCAGCCTTTCTCGGTGCTGTTGTCTTCTTGTGTGATTAATTGTGGGCCTTCCGTCAATGTTGAACCGTTCCCTGCTCGGATTTTATCGCTGACCACGGTGAGAGGGCTATAGGGGCAATGAATCGATTGGTCCTCTAATTAAGGTTAATATGGATGCTGGATTGGTTATGTTGTGCGTGCCTAGTATGCCGACGAGGGCAAATAAATTGCGGTAATCACGATTGATTGGTTTTAAGGTCAGACAACGGTGTTGAATTATTTCTACTTTTCAACACTATAACTATTTCTAGATGAGAAGCTGATTGATTTAGATATTTTTGGTTTATAAATATAGCTTTTGGATTTAGAACATGTGGCAAATGTCGAACTGTTGACATTGGTTTGAAGCATACACTCTGCCCAATTTCTATAAGACCAGGTGATGCTCTTGCTGCTTTGTGTCATTATAAACAAACAAAGCTTCAATTTATATTCTAGTGTGTAGGTGACTACCATACACTGCATGATTTTCGTATGTGTTGTATTTTTCAAGTGGTATCAGAGTAATTGCTCGTCGGATTGGACGATCCCATCAATTAGTGCTCAATTATTTGGCGATTCCTCAAGGATACGGTTAGATAGAAAGAGCTCCACGTAAATCGAAGCTCTCTGACCGGGATAAGCGGGGAATAGCTAGAACAAATTCAAATACCTAAAAATCGCTCATGCAAACAAAGCAATATTTCAATTTAAATGTTACTCGTGTGACAATTCGTCAAGTTTTGGTAAAAAATTCTCACATGAAGAGGGCTTAAAAGGTTGAAGCTCCTCATCTAACACCATCTTACATCGGAAGACGTCTAAGTTTAGCCAAAGCTCACATGAACCGACAGTGGGACATGGTATGAGATGACAAAGAATGTTTCCAAAAGAATACATTTTGTTATATACCATGACGAAAAGTTCTTCAATGTGTAGGTTATCTTCACTAACGAAAAAAGTTCAATTTGGATGGTTCTGATGGTTTCAAGAAGGGACAGTATTTTTCAACCAGGAATTTTGATGGAGGCTCGTGCATGGTCTGGAGCGGGATTCTGTGCAACCGGATAGCTCAAGATAGCTTTTACATCATTCAAGAATTACATACATGATCTGGAATCCTCTCTCCTACCGTTCTTGCGTTGAAATCGTCACAAAAACATTCCAGCCAAACAATGCTGCTATTCATACCAGCAAGAAAACTAAGCAATGGATTAAGGACCAAAAACTTAATTTTTTGGACTGGCTGGCTCGCTCTCCAGACTTGAATCCTGTTGAAAATCCTAGAGGGAATCATTGTACGCAGAATTTACACTGAGGAAAGGCGGTACACCAAGGTCGCAAATTCGGAAACCTGGAAAAATATCTATAAATCCGTTCAGCAGAATTTTGTAAATAGTGTTCCAACACGAATTTTCCAGGTTATCGGCCGATCCGATCAACCGATCGTTTTGAACTTTTCGTTGATAATATATATGAATTTTGAAATGGTCCTATAGAAACTGGACAGCTGAAATTATCATATTTAAGCCCAATAAATAAACAAACAACTCTATTGAACGAAAATATACTGTAGAATCCTGATTATCCGCGGAATAGTCTGGCTAGGTCACGCGGATCACGAAAATTGCGGATAACGCAATAAATGACTAAAAAAGAGATGCAAACACAAAAAAAAATTCAGCGTGATAACTATGTTTTATCAATACAGGAACAATTAAACTATCTATCTATTAGCTCGGGTACACCAGAAGTCAAATAATGTGAAAGCCATGACTTAAACAAAAAAGCAAAATTCTACCACTCACTGATAAATTCCGGGAAAGTCCATAGCATTACTATGGAACTCGCTTTCGCGGATAAACCGCACCGCGGATCATCCGCTCGTGGATAATCGAGGTTCCACTGTACTTTAATCTAAGCATTCAATAATGTATGAAAATATCTTGTTGAAATTCGAACTGTTTGTGTTACAACGAAATATATTCAGGGTTTTCTTATAGAAGTTGGACAGAGTGTATGTTTATCGCCATGAGTGAGAAGTGTTGTGTTGCATTTTTTGACGTAGGACTATATCTTTCATTTCTGTACCGCGGTGTAAGCTACAAGTTTCGACAACGGTAGCGTTAATGCCGATGTCAACGTTTAATGATGTTTCCTCCGTTGTATCCCTGTATCATATCCCTCCTATCCAATCGATAAACTTTTACTTAGTCGCGGCAATACATACACATACTCTTTACAGATACACAGGTCGAAGGTTGTGCAGGCCACTGATCATTCAACAAGAGCCAAAGGTTGTACCGCTCATGCCAACTCTACACGAGCTGAAGATTGTACCGCCCAGTGATCATTCTACCATGGATTCCTCGAGTCAAGAAAGATGCACCACGATCGATATGAGGTGCAGACTAGGGGCCGTCGCTGATCAATGGTCAGTTGCACCCCAATAGGAAGTATCCCATGTCGGCCACACATACAGAGCATCGAAGACTGCAACATCCCAATTATGAGAATCTTTGTAATACTAACCTCGAGCCAACCGCGAGTAATCGGTTACATATTACTAACATAGTTGTAAGACAAACATTGTCAAAATATTGGACTCCCGGCCCCGTCAAGCTAACGCCACATGTGCCTTAATAAAATATATATTTTGGAAAATAAACGGTAGCGTTATACTTGAAGTGCAAGATTTTGAACGTCAATACCCTTTTGCGGTGGGTATGATAACCACTTCATTCGTAACATAAAATGTCCAAGAGTTATATGCTTGTTAATTATTAACCCGAAAACTTGTTGCAATAGCATAAAAATTGCTTTGAAAATCACACAAATCTGTATATAAACGAAAGCCCGCTCGGAAATCCACTCAGTTATTATTGTGCAGCGGTTGATGTACCTGTATGTTTCCCAAACACAGATTTCCAAACCAATGAGCCTGGGGAAATCAGTTTTGCAGACCGGTACCTGAAGTTCATCAAATCAAGCAAATTTGCAGTTCGAGCAGAACGTACACTTGGGAGATGCAATAACTTCAGAGGGAAATGCAAATACATTGATCGTTTGACAATTCTTCCGTTCACATATTTTGGAACACCAAGATAAATGAATGAAAAGAACAAGGCATCATGCCATACGCCAAACTTGCGACGAAAAACGTAATCTATTTTTGGATTTATTTGCAATTGAATTCGGAAATCGTTTCATTCAATCACAGGTTCCATCAATAACTTAATCAATACACTCGAATTATTACTAAGCCAACGGTAGTCCTACGGTACAGGTCGTTTGAACCTTGAGCCCTTAAGAAAAAACGACCAGAATGGAAGAATGGACACGGCATGATAATTATACACGTTGAAAACGCTAGACCACATGTTTATAACTCCGTTCAAACTTATCTAGGAGGATTGAATTTGGAGGATATTACTCAGATATTACTACATTAGATTACGATTTGTTTCGGTCCATGGTGTTAGCCATTTCTGAAGATTCCGATCTTGTGAAGAAATCAATAATTGGCTTAATAATTGAATCTTCTATCAGCGTGGAATCCGTGTATTGCCTGAAAAATGGGCCAAGGTTGTCGCCTCCGATGAATCATACTTTGAATACAATATCAATATGTTTTATGTTTCAAACGAATGGCTTTTTTATAAAACATCTGTAAAGTCATACTGGTACATCTAAAACTATTTCTGAAGGTGACAATTTATGTTGGAAGTACAATTGCATGTTTTCACAAAACTTCGTAGCGTATAAAAAGTCGCATGTAAATTGCTTGTCATAGCCGCTGATGCTTCTAGATTTCATTTCGGTTACCATTCAATATGCGTAGAGTCCCTCCTCTCATTGATGTGTCGTGGTAGTTTTTGGCAATGCAACATAATTGATTAATTTTAAGTTACAGGGTTGTCGTAGTGGTGGCCGGTAACCGGGAAGCAGTCACACTCGGTGGACTCTCACCTGACACGCAGTACCAGCTGACGGTAGCAGCAATCTGGAACGGACGGAAGTTTCGCAGCAGACCAATCGTATTCAGAACACTGGGTAAGATTCACTTTTTTCTATTCATCGAGAACAAGAAACACATGATGTCGTCCACTCTGTTTATTTGCAGAGCCGCCAAGGACGTCTTTTCAACAGGACTCCGGTGCGCTCACTGGAAACAGTGGACCACCGATTTCACCACAAGCCGACACGGCTGCGTCGCTGAACGGTTTCGGAATCTTCAGCGATGAGTTCGGCAACATCTCGGTCAACTCGACCTCCCGAGAACTTCCAACGGTAATAATAGAGGGTGGTTCTATGAACAACGTTTCCTAATGATTTTTTTTTCTCACTTGTACAGATCCGTGGTGTAGAGATCGGTATCGTAGTGTTAGTGTTAATAGTGTGGGCTGGTGCTATAGCTTTATTTTTCAATCGATGGGGTAAGATCCGAATGTTGCTTCCATATCAACCGGATTACAAGCAGGAGCAGCTCAAAGTTCCTGGAACGGGCGTCTGCGTGAACGGTTCCTGCAGTGGGCAGCACTCACATCAGGTGAGTTAATGTTTGATGCTTTTGATGTTATCACCTCGTTTTTTGGAATACTCGCCTCCACCAAATGGTCGTTTAGTTGAAAGCTTTCTTCCACCTATCATACTATCCACTGTCAATACAACAAAGAACTCACCTAAAAACACCTAACTACTCACATGTAAATATCTCCAACTGACACTAGGAAAACGATTGCATATCTTCCACATTTAAAACATCTGAAACTAACCACAGGGCAAACAATACTGATTTTATAATAATCCTAGTGCAACACAACTCAACAGAAGCAACTATTCTAAATACTCACAACTGAATACTATCATTGCTACGACTACTCGAACCTCATTTGAGTGTACATTTTCTCACTGGTAAATTTTCTTTTCTTATTGTTTGAGTTCTAATCTAATGGAACATCATCGATAATATCAATCTAAAAAAATATATATGTGTTAATGAAAGAAACTATTCTTAAAGAAGAAACAGTAATTACATAACAGAGGCTGTAGTTAGCATAAACATGCAATACGATAAATTTCAGCAATTGAATGTTAACATCATAATGCATTTACTCGATCAGAATCCAACATTTCTCGTGTTTTTAGCAACCCTGGAATTTAGATTATTTCTGAGATATACTAAATTATTGTGGAATGTTGAAATGGTTCCATTTGAGCTGGATAATCTATCCTATTATTAAATGGAAGAAGAAAGCGGAATATTACACCTATATACTTAAACAATTACATATCTAGTGAATGAAGCCAGATTCTATGTTCTGTCAGCCTTAATTACTCATAGAAATGGAACGAACATGAGATACATGCATCCTTGGGTAATTTTGGAATCGGGAATTCAAGTTGCCACCGATATGAACATACTTGTTAAATTCTCAATAAATGCTTTCCTAGTTTCAAATATTGGGACCTTCAAAATTTCCCGATGATGACAAAACAGCAACGTTGTGAGAGCTTTGGGTAGACAGTGGCGCATGAAAAAAGGGGGAACACTACAAGCAAGTCAATGCATTTTGAACGTATTTAATTTCGCAGGATCAAAAACCACACTAGAGAGATGTTGAGGTTTGAGCCAAAATAGAACAGTTGCGAGGAGTTTTACTGCACTGAGTGATTCAATAACTGTAGCTGAAGCCCATGATACCTGTTGCGACAATATTAAGGGATTCGTTTAGATGCTTCAAAAATACTGATCTCGATGTTGAAGACAATGAAAATGTGACTACTTCCAAGCATATGTTTTCTACAATGTTTTCAATAAATACTAATTGTCATGAAAAGCCAGTGTCAAACTTTACAAGGTTCACAACTTCTTGTATATATTTATTTATTCAGCATAATTCTTGCAACAAGGTTTTTATTTCTTTTATTTTATTTTTATTTATTGATACAGAAATCATTGTAGCGTAAGGAATTCCCATTTTCATGTACTACATTTAGTTTTAATTCATTGAGCTCTTCAACCTACTTTTACTTATCTATAATTCTATATTCAACCAATAAATTTTGTTGATTCCTCCTGTTAAACCATTTAACGCATTCCCTATGAAATCCATTCACACTATTTATACTCTTAATTTCGTTAGGTAACTGATCCCAAAAACCAATGCCCCTGACAAACAATGTATTTGCATAATGCGATGAATTATATCGTTGTATCACATGGTTCCTACTACGATTACTACGAAAGGTAGTCAGTTTTTCGAATAAGTATGTAGGGGAACGAAAATTAATAATTTTGAACAAGGTTAGACATGTGCGCAAGTTTACAAATTTTATGGAAGGGACAGCCCAGTAGAAAATAATGCTCATAAATGAGACACTCTAGAAAATCTACCAAAAATGAAAACATATCTAATACAACAGTTCAAGACAATTAAATCTGTCAATCGCTCGAGCAGATGCGTTCAACAGAAAAACATCTCCATATATAAAATGAGGAAGAAGCAATGATTGAAACAGACGTAACTTTATAGGAGCTGGAAGCATGTAAGATGGAAGCCTCAAGAGTCGTAAACCAGCGAATATTTTGCTACATTGATTATTAATATGTTTGTCCCATTCTAGATTGTTTTAGATGATAAACCCTAGATTAAAAGCCGTGTGAACGTATTTTAATTTCTCAGTGCCTAACAACAAGGATCTTGGAACTCGCTATCTTGAATATTTCTGGCGATAAACATAGCTTTAGTTTTTGATGCATTTTGATGCCCTGGCAGCATGTTCCGAATTGACCATCGATAAATTCTACCCAAATCAAAATTTATCATAGGCACTGGTAAGCCTTCTACAGCTAAGTAAAGTTGCACATCATCCTCGAACATGTGAATCTTACAGTGCTTCAGAACAGACTGTAGATCATTGATAAAGCATGAAAATAACGAGGGGCCCAAAATTGAACCCTGAGGGACACCAGACATAATTGGAATGTGTTTGGAATATTTCCCATTTTCAAAAACAGCTTGCGTCCGTTTTGATAGATACGAGTGAATCAAACTAACAGCTGAACGGCTGAACGAAAATTCAGAGGATATTTTTTTCAAAAGTTTAGTATGCGATACTTTATCGAAGGCTTTAGAAAAATCAATCAGCATTAAAACAGCAATACTTTTCCTATCAATAACCGAGTGAATATCATCGTGCACTTTCAAAAAAGCAGAAGTTGTGCTATATCCACGGCGAATACCTGATTGAAGATGGTGCATTAGATTATGACTATCAATATGGTCTTGAATTTGGTGATTTATCAATCGTTCAAAGACTTTTGACAGGGCGCACAGAATGATTATCGGTCTTAAATTAGCCAAATTAACGCTTTTCCCTTCCTTTTGAATAGGAATCATTTTAGAAAATTTCCAAGCTTGTGGAAATTTAGAAGAAACAATAATAAGATTGAATATAAATCTCAGTACAAGACAAACCGAAGGAAATAAAAATTCAATTAATTTCGAAGGAATTTCATCAAAACCCACTGCATCAGATTTAATTGAGTTTATTGATATAAAAATATCGTTATCAGAAATTCTGAAAATGCAAAATCACTTATATTTTCTGGAGGAATAGGGGATCATTCAGTGTCCGTAGAGAAATTGAAGCTAAAATATGCGTTAATTTCGTCGTTATTATTATCAAACTGTTCAACATGTTGTGAAGTGTGTCAGATTTTCCACAAGTCCTTGCTAGAATGTGTCGAAGTTAGTTGATTGGATGTATAATGAATTTTTGCAGTGAGTGACTCTGTTTCGAAGACGCTTGAAGAGATTTTGGTTATAAGCAGATCTATCCGAGATCCATAAACGATACGCAATGTTTCCTACCAGAATAGCCTGCGCGATTTCATTAGTAAACCATAGAATCTTTTTAGCACGTGTTGTCCTTAAAGGAACAAAAGAATTAAAAAGGCTTAATAGATTTTCATTGAAAAAGTTCAGAGCCAAATTGGCATCAGGTATGCTATAGAGATGTACCCAATTAATCCTCTCAAAAGCATCCATAAGAGACGACAAATTCAAATTCCGATAATCGCGGAAGGTATGGATAGAATCGACATGAGATCGACTTATTTTAATGGATGAAAATAAAACATTATATCTAGAAAATGACGGTGCAGAAACTTGGTTTAAATTTAAAACAAAGTCTGCATTATTTGTTAAAAAAAAATCAATTAACGAACTACTACCTGAGAAAAAAGGAGTGTTCGTAAAATTTATGCATTCCAAGCCATAAAAATCAAGACAACTTTTCAATCTTTCTGATCTACCATCAGCTTTATTTAAGTTGGTATTAAAGATTTTGAATATTAACATGACAGATATTTAAGTTATCTGTCTTTAGTGCACAATTCATCACAACACGAGGGATACAAACATTCGCAGGAGTTCCCGAAACAGCGAACAGATGGTTTCCCTGCTCGATGCCTTCACATTGTTACGTGTCATCACAGTGGGAGGTCCAGACTCTTTTCCCTGTTCATCCACGTACCTCCAAAATTCCTTCGGACTAAGATGTAGCTTATTTTGAATACGATTCAAATTATCTCTAACTAAGGCTTTGTTTAACCATTTGTAGTTTTTGTTGGCGACGGAATAACGTTTTCTCCAAAAATCAGTGCGGAATTTCGCATATTTCTTCAAGGTGTAACGTTTTTCTTTTTGAGGACGCTTGAGACATGGACATTGTGGCTTCTTCAATGTCAATCCAGTTAATAATTGAGAAGAAACGATTCATCAGTGGGAAATTCGATTTACGATAGTTGTAATAAATTGATTCGATGATGTTTGCAAAAACTGGCGGTGCCGCTTCAAATAATGAAACCAAAAGCGGAGGATGATAACGACACAATTTCACTAACGCAGAGGGAGCTGAAGTTACTGTCGTATTGTGGACCATCTCTGAATTGACGAAGTCTAATCGAGAATACGGTTGTTGTTGTTGAAGATTCCGTTCCTCTGATACAAACCGGCATTACTGTAGTCGTCCAGCAGACGTTCTGTCTGACGATTCATAGAAGAGCACGAGGAGTTAGGATAAAAGTAGTTAGATGTGCTCCGAATCCAGCTAATGCCTGGAAGGTCGCCAAGAAGCAAGATTTTGTCATTTAGTTTCATTTTATTCGTTATCCAAGTAAGCGATGAGATGTGTGTATCTATTACTGCTAAGTCGTTTACACGTTACTTTGTACTACCAATTACCAGTGTTGCAATCCATTATTGTCAATGTCACAAAAAATCCCGACCATGGCCACTCAATTCCCCTCACGGCACGTGTGATCCGAATACTCAGTTGTGATATACACTCATTTGCTCCTGTCATTTCACTTAATGATGATCTGCTCCAATGCCTCTCACTGCCGATCGCTCTGTTTACAACTTTTCATAACGAGAGTGATGGTTGTGGAGAATGATGGTAGTAGAAATGTGAGTGACCAGACGGTTCCAATCATTTTGACAATCGCGATGGTTATTTCGATTTGAAAATTAATATGCTTCACGCACACAAACTGCCACTTCGCTTCGTAGTCACGAATATGGATGCCAGGTGATTTTTTTTCTTCAAATATCTTCACATAACAGGAAAATAGTTCTTTACATTTTGATGGTTTGATATATGTGTATTATGTATATAGAAAAAGTCGTGATTTCAACGGTATGCTTCAATGTAGGATTGGGCGATTTCGGATCGATTCTTAGAAGATCGATCTTTTCCATTCAGATTTCCGATTTTTTGGATCGATCTTTTGTACTCGAGAAAATCGGTTCTTTCGATCTTAGAAAAACTTTTTGCAGATTTTTTTTTCTCTATTATAGTGACTTTCAACACATTTTGGCTGGTTCATCACTTTTACTTCCATTTTTGGACGAATGTCAGGAGTGAGAATTTAACTCGTGACTCTTTACGTGAAAGATATGGATGTTTGCAGATTTATTTTTCAGTGTACATCGAAAGACCACCTAACAATTTTTTGAACAAAATGTCAAATTTAGATCGCTTTGGATTGCTCAATTAATGTATGTAACAAAACGACTCCTAGACGGCACAAGATGAGTGCCCTGGAATTTTTTGTGGCCTGCATCAAAAAGCTTTTGATGTTTCATTATACATATGAAATTTATATTCCCTATTTAAAGAAAAGACGACACTTCTATAGAACAGGCAGATAAATTGGAAACAAAGTTTTCGATTCGGAAAAGATCGATTCTTTGGTACCGATTCAATCAGTGGATCGATCCCTACACCGTTAGGAAAATCGATTCGGCAAGATCGATATTTTTATAAAGATCGCCCAATGAATAAAAAATATTACTAGTTCAATGAATAAAAAAAATAAGTGAGAATGAAAAAAAAATGTCACTGGTATAAATCGTACGATTTATTATCATTATTTTCGGTACATATTTGGTAGATTTATACTGGTTTCGGGTTCAATTCCGTTCTAACCAAGGACTCTTTATTAAGGAAATTTCTGCCGACTTGCACTGGTACATTCGTGTTATTGTACTCAACATATACACTCTGTCCAACTTCTATAAGACCACCCTGATTCTATTTCGTGGTAACAAGATACATTCATACATTGTTGAATACTTGGAAAAAAGTATTTTTAATGTCAATTTTGTTCAAAAGAGTTGTTTATTTATTTATTGTGCTTAAATATGATAATTTCAACTTTCCAGTTTCTATAAGACCATTTCAAAATTCATAAGTATTATCACTGAAAAATTTAAAACGATCGGCTGATTTACATGTCAATAATTGCCACTTCGGCTAATAACCTGGAAAATTCGTGTTGGAATACTATTTACCAAATTCTGCTGAACGAATTTCTCGATATTTTTCCATGTTTCCGAATTGGCGACCTTAAGCTCAATCGTGGTGTATCGCTTTCCCTCAGTGTAGATTCGACGTACAATGATTCCCTCTTGGATTTTCAACAGGATTCAAGTCTGGAGAGCGAGCCGGCCAGTCAAAAAAAATGGTTTTTTTGTCCTTAATCCATTGCTTTGTTTCCGTGCTGGTATGAATAGTAGCATCGTTCTGCTGGAATGTGATTTATTTTTGTGACAATATCCACACAACAACGGTAAGAGAGAGGATTCCAGAACATGCATGTAACCCTTGAATGATGTGAAAGCTATCTTGAGCTTTCCGGTTGGACAGAATCCCGTCCAAACCATGCACAAGCCTCCACCAAAATTCCTGGCTGAAAAAACTGTTCCTTCTTCCGTAAATCACGCCAGTACCCGTTGAAACCACGACTATCCAAATGGAACTTTTTTCGTCAGTGAAGATAACCTATACATTGAAGAATTTTTCGTTGTGGCATATACCAAAATGTATTCTTTTGGAAACATTCTTTGTCACAACATATCATTTCCCACTGTCGGTTCATGTGAGATTTGGCAAAACTCAGACGTCTTCCCATGTGAGATGGTGTAAGATGAGGAGGTTTAACAGTTTAGGCCCTCTTTATGTCAGGATTTTTTACCAAAACTTTACGAATTGTCACCCGAGTAACATTTAAATTGAAATATTGCTTTATTTACATAAGCGATTTTGAAGTATTCGAAGCTGTTCTAGCTATTTCCCGTTTATCCCGGTCAGAGAGCTTCGATTTACGTGGAGCTCTCTCCTTCTTACCGCATCCTTGAGGATTCGCCAAGTAATTGAGCACTACTTGATGGGATCGCCCAATCCGATGAGTAATTTCTCTGATACCAACATATTCGTGGTCTTCTCTCTCCGTGAGCACATTTCCCTTCGTTATTTTCCAGATTTATTGATCAAAACAACTAAAGCAACAGAAGATGTAACTGGTCTTATAGAAACTTGACACTTGAAAATACTAAAACATTCGTTTACGCTCAGCGCTTGCACACACACATATGATAATCATGCAATGGATGGTAGTCACCAATACTAAACACTGGAATATAAATTGTAGAATTGTTTGTTTACAATGATACAAAGCAGCAAGATCATACCCTGGTCTCATAGAAGTTGGATAGAGTGTATTCAAAAAATTCGCGTCATGTTCGTTCGTGTGCAGTTGCTCTTTTTTCTTTCTTTTGCGTACTTCAATGTGTGTGCGTGTGCTTTCAACATTACGCTGTACTTGTTCAACACGAGCGCATGATCTCGTAAATCATTTCTTCCACCAGAAACGGGTTTTTCCCCCTTTTACATTTATTTTTCCTATTTGTGAGTTGTGGATGAGTACGCCCAAACTAGCGTTGGCAGAAAACATTTCGTCTTTGGCAGAAATTATGCCATTTTGTGTGCTGGAAAGTAAAATGCGCAAATAATGAGCTGTTTCAAAAGCTTAAAAATGGTTTATATGTATGCAAGCAGACATCTCTTTCTGTGTTCTTTTCTCCTTTAATTTGGGATTGTGCCAAAAAAAAAGTCCATACGACGTCAATGGGGGTCGAGCCATGGCCGGCTGGAATGCAAAGCTGTTTCACACGACCACGTTATCCATATAGTTGCCAGCGCTGTTATATAGAAGCGTGATAATATTACACCTCATCATAAAATGAAGTTGTAAAGTGTTTTCTAATAGCGAATTCGTTTTTATTCAGTTTCAACCCCAGTGCCGCACTAACTGCTGTCAAAACGTTTTTTCATTCACTCAGTTTCAACCTAGTGTCGCACTAGGTTCGCCCCAAATGCTGTTAGTTTCGCACTGAGATGTTTCAAGAGTTGGCACTCGGGTTCACCAATACAACTATACTGAACTGTCAAGTTCCGAGTATTGTTTTAGAAAATCTAAAGATAAAGACTATGAAAATGAAAAACCTGCAGCTTTTGCTTTTGTATTATTGGAACCGTAATCCAATTCGGATTCTAATTTTGAAGAGTATATTCGCGTAGACGACATTAAGCTTCGTGTGCTTTCATTGGAAGGCGAAAATAATGATGGATATTCAGGTGGAATAAACATGCTTTCAAAATCAAAATTATGAATGAAAATTTACCTTAACGTATCGAATATTTATTTTATGTGATGAAGGGTTTTTCCGATATCGCAGAAACATATCGAACGAAAACTGTGTCTAATGATGATTTCATATCATAATAGTAATTATTTGTGAAACAAACAGGAAATGCATCGACAAATGGTTAAGTGAGTGTCAGAACTACATGTGTTAGGTAATCAAACAATATGAAGTAAAAATGTTCATTCAAACTTTTATATTTTTACACTGCACTTGGCTTTTCTGATCTGATAGAGAATAATTTACTTCCCAAGCACTAATATCGCACTAATAATAAAAACTATTAAACAACTTTTGGCATTTTCTTTTGACGTGGGACTACGTCTAACCGGAATATATGGAGGGTAAAATGAAAACCTAAACACAGAACATGCAAGAAAAAATGAAAGATTTCGAATGCTTATAGCTCGAACATTTCGTACTGGATAGGAGAGATGTTTGCATCACTTGATAGGGAATATTTCTACGCATCTATCGCAACTAACAAAATGTTGTTTTTCATTAGATAAACAATTGAATAACTGTAAAATATTAGGCGTTATCTAAACGCCCTAACTGCATCGTTATGATTGGCCCGATTTACGGTTTCCCTAACACAGCCATCAAAACCAAGCAGCCTAGGGGAAATCGGCATTGCAAATTCATACAAATCGGGGGTATTTTTGTTCCGATTGAAATGTGTTTCCCTAACACAGACTTCAAAACCGAGGTTTCTGGGGAAATCGGCTCTGCAAATAAATGCAAACTGCGAGTACTTTTGTCCTCGCTTGCCTTTGTGCAGAGTGGAATATGTCTGTCCTAACATGATCTTCTAAACTTAGGAACCTGGGAAAATCGTGCAGACACTAGAAGCGAATGAACTTCCCAGTTTCAAGCAAATTCGAGATTCGATTAGAATGTACACTTTTGGGATGTAAACTTCAGAGGGAAATGTAAAATAAAATAATCGTTTGATAATTTTTATTTTGTCTATATTGGAAAGATTTTCAGTCTTAGGCTGGTTCATCAAACGTTTGATAATTCTTCCGTACATATATTTTGTTCTAGTCATCATACCAAACGTAAAAGGTCCGTCATTAAATTTACTTGTAACGAAGAACAATCAATCACAATAAATGAATTGACTTTACACGGCATTTGTTCATTTTTTTCACTCACAGAGCAAATATATTGAACTCAATTGAATTTGGAAACTGTTTCATTCAATCAAGAATTAAATCAATACAAACGAATGATTGCTAAGCTAAGGTAGTTCCACGTGAACCTTGCGGTTATATCATAGATATAACCCACTATTTTTTTTTTATTCATACTTCGAGCCCAAGCCCGTATGCTTGCACCTTCCTCTTTACCCCGTCCATAAGGTTCTGTACAACGTCAGGTTGTAGTTTTTTTTGAACAGAAATCCATTTTCTCTTGAAGTCCGCCTCCGATTTGACAACTTTTGGGTTTTTCCGGAGGGCCTGCTTCATAATCGCCCAATATTTCTCTATTGGGCGAAGCTCCGGCGCGTTGGACGGGTTCATTTCCTTTGGCACGAAGGTGACCCCGTTGGCTTCGTACCACTCCAACACGTCCTTTGAATAGTGGCACGAAGCGAGATCCGGCCAGAAGATGGTCGGGCCCTCGTGCTGCTTCAATAGTGGTAGTAAGCGCTTCTGTAGGCACTCCTTAAGGTAAACCTGCCCGTTTACCGTGCCGGTCATCACGAAGGGGGCGCTCCGCTTTCCGCAAGAGCAGATCGCTTGCCACACCATGTACTTTTTGGCAAACTTGGATAGTTTCTGCTTGCGAATCTCCTCCGGAACGCTGAATTTGTCCTCTGCGGAGAAGAACAACAGGCCCGGCAGCTGACGAAAGTCCGCTTTGACGTAGGTTTCGTCGTCCATTACCAGGCAATGCGGCTTCGTCAGCATTTCGATGTACAGCTTCCGGGCTCGCGTCTTCCCCATCATGTTTTGCCTTTCGTCGCGGTTAGGAGCCTTCTGAACCTTGTATGTACGCAGGCCCTCCCGCTGCTTGGTCCGCTGGACGAATGAACTTGACAAATTCAGCTTATTGGCGACATCCCGGACCGAACTTCTCGGATCACGTCTAAACTGCTTAACTACGCGCTTGTGATCTTTTTCACTGACGGAGCATTCATTTTTGCCGTTCTTCACCTTCCGGTCGATGGTTAGGTTCTCGAAGTATCGTTTTAGTACTCTGCTGACCGTGGATTGGACGATTCCCAGCATCTTACCGATATCCCGATGTGACAACTCCGGATTCTCGAAATGAGTGCGCAGGATTAATTCACGACGCTCTTTTTCGTTCGACGATATTTTTCCAAATTTACGAAAAATTGACAGTGAAGCATGGCCAACGTGATCTATACACTCTTATCTGATTATAAGCGAAAGCTGAAGATATAATTCCTAAAAAATAAATTTCTACAGCGTTTTTTCCGTGATGCAATTTGATGTGACACACCCTTTAAGAGGATAACGAAGAACATAAACGAGAATATATCTTTCTCTGTCTGGGCCGTGTATTTGGATACTATACGAAAAGCTTTCATATGCTTTCATTCAAAAGTATCTCCTGTTTCGCTCGCTCATATTGGTTCTAGCATATATATTATACAAATGAAATACATATATTGGGGAGTAGAACATTTTCTGTTTTTTTTCAGCTCACTCAATGTAATAAATCGGGATGCCATAACATGTGCTAAAAATTAATTTTGGGTGTAGAGGCAGATAGTTTTGGTATGGGTTTATTTTCTTTGCTATGATGTATGCGCTCTGTTCCCTCCACAGCGCCGCCCTGTCTGAAATGAAAAACATTTAGAGATGCTCATGCCGATAGTTATTGAGATCCTTGCCTGGAAATCGAAAAATTTTCAACTTTTATTTTTTTACATTTTCAAGTAGCTTATAAAATAGAAGTGTTTACGACCCCAAAAGTATAAACAAACTTTTCTTTAAATAATCTGCTTCGTATATTGAAACAAACTGCAATAAGAGTGAGGTTAAAACGCGATTTTCACGAAACAGGTTCACCTAGCGGCACATTAATTTTTGGATCTATATACGGCGGATTTGACCGAGATTTTTTTCCGGCGTGCGATGATGTTTTCTTTTACATGGTGTGGTTGTTTTACGATCTCAGATGAACATTTGAACATGATGTTTATGCAAACAAAAATTGTATGATCTTCGTTTTGATAAATTTTTGAATTTTGAAAAACCGGGACGCTTCGCGGTGGGAAGGTGTTTTTACATATTCTGGCCAAACTTCGGCTAAGTCTGCCGCCTCGGGTGTGCCTTAATGACCAATATTTTCAGTCCCACAATTGTCGATTCGAGCAATTTCAGTCGAAATTTTCCCGTTGACTATCTCAGGTTGAATAATATCTCGTCGGTTAACAGAATTTTACAGGAGTTTTCTCGGCAACCTTCTCATGTTGCCCAAAGATAAACTTTACCGTCGTTATTGGAAAATACGTTGAAACATAATACAAGTGATGAATATGAAAATATATCATCGATCGGCCGCTTTTAAAGGGGATTCCTCGGTGACCTTCTCAGGTTAAAAATATATCGTTGATTTGAAAAATTCTAAAGAATTTCTTGCCGATCTTCTCAGGTTACCCAAAATAACCTTAGCTGTGGAGATTGAAAAATATGTTACATGTAAAATGTAAAATATAATACACGTGATGTGTAGCAAAATGTATCATCGGTTCGACAGATTCTGATAGAATTTTATCTGTGACCTTCTTAGGTTGCTCGAGAAAACCTTGGCGTCGATATTGGATTTCTTTTTTAAATATAATAACAGTAATGAATATCAAGGTTCAAAAGGTCTTATGTTCAAAAAATAACTTCGGTCGTCGCGATTGAATAATATTTTGAAAGATAATACAAGTGACGAACATCGAAATACATAATCAGTTTTAGCGAGTTTAAAAGAATTTCCTCGGTGATCTTCTCAGGTTAAGAATATATCGTCGATAAGAGGAATACTTCCCAGGTTGCCAAAAAATAACCTTGGCGTGGAAATACATTGCAGGAAATAGCAGATATAGTCGGAAGAACTCACTTTACAGCAAATAAAATTATAAACAAATGGAAATACGAAGTAACCATGGAAAATCTCCCGAGTAGAAGACACAAACGTATCCTGCCTTCTGATGATGAACGAGTAATTATGCGAACATTGTGAATGAACCCTATAACAAACATTCCTAAATTGACTGCCGAAGTGGCCTGCATCATTGGAAGACCTGTAAGGAGAGCAGCATACAGGAACAATCTGAGAGGTCGTATTGACCGTGAAAATTATTTGATCTCAAAGGTGAATATGGAAAAAACGACTATAGTTTGCTAATGCATGTGTGAACAGACCTAAGGAGTTCTGGAACAAGGTCTTTTATACGGATAAGCCCGTTCTGAAATTGGGTCTCCCTCGTGATTACTACTTTCAACAGAATAATGACCCGAAGCAAACTGACCTCATCGTGCGGGAATATCTGCTCTATAATGTCCCAATCAACTCAAAACACCTCCGCGATCACCGGACTTCAACACTATTGAGTATCTATGGTGGGAAATAAAGAACCATCTGAAGAATAAAAATCCTCGACACGGCGCTTGCAGACAGTGCTGGACGCCAAAGGGGGACCATACCAGATACTAGGGGATTGATTTTTGTTATCTGTTAACAATTCTGAACTGATTTTAATGTTCTTTTTAAGAAAAACTTAAACTGTACACTCAATTTTGCCACGTCTTAGATGGAATTTTTTTGTTTATATATGAAATATGAAGAAGAAATATGACAATTTTAATTTTTTTTTCTTATCACTACATGAGAGTAAAATGGATCAATTTTACGATGAATATGAGTCGCATTTATCTATTTACTTTTTAACCCCGAAAAACTCAAAGATAACAAAGCCGCATGAGGTGTATACTTAATTTTGCGATAGACTGTATGTACTACGAAATGCATGACCGGTTCGATAAGAATGTATATTATCTTCAAATCTCACTTTGTCGAATAGTTGAGAGTTCACAAAATACACCGGGCAGAATTTTTCTTGTTTCCCAAGCTAAAGAACGCTACGAAAGGGGACCGTTTTGACGATGTTCCAGACATTCAACGGAATGTGACGCGTATTATGAACTCCATTCCGGCTGAGCAGTTCAAACACGCCTTCAGACACCTCTACGAACGTTCAAAAATTGGTGTGGAAAGAAAATTTCAAATTTTTCATTTTTCAAAATGTCTGCCTCAAAGACAAATTTTATAATAAAAAGAGGCCTAGACTATCAATTTGTGGTGAGATAGACATATTTTTTTTTAAATTCACGAAAAAAATCACCGTTTACTTAACGTGTCCATTAGAGTACCAATGGATGTATGGAAAAAAGTAACTCTCGAATTTTCAAAGCGAACTTGATTAACACTATTCCTATCAGGGCGGGGACCCCTTTAGATCATCAGTGTATTCTCCATTATTTACTCCTTATCAAATTGTGCGAAATAATATATTTTGAGCTTTACAAAGTAATATTTCAAAGAGGGGTCATTTGACCCGCTGTGGTAGGAATAGGTATACATGAATATCGGAAGGTTTAGTGTTAAAAATGTTGATTCCTACGAAAAACTACCCTATGCAAAATATCAGCTCAATCGGACTTCATTTACTAATGTCGCACGTCGGTCAAAGTTTGAGTTTTTTGAAAACCGAAAAATCACTCAAGGGGGGAGTGAAGGACATCGGGGCTTTCTAAAAAAAAATTGATGCCATTCAAATTGCATGAAACGTCGAGATCTACTGTCATCTCGAAAAATTTTTTTTGTCAAAAATCGACCTTCTGGGACTTTATCGTTTTTTTTCGGAATACGAGGCAAAACGTATGGTTTAGGTTTTATACGGGACTCTCTGCGAAATGTTGATTTGCACGATAAAATATCCTCTGCTAAAGTAATATCTACTATTGTCGCATATGTCAAAATTTAAGTTTTCTGCAAATCGAAAAATCACCCAAAGGGGGAGTAAAGGAAAGCAGGATTAAACAAAAAATTTTGATGCCAAATGAGTTAGAATTGCATGCAACGTCGGGATTTACTGTTATCTCGAAAAAAATTCGTCAAAAATCGACTTTTCAGACAAAAAACGACCAAGCGCCAGAAAGTCAATTTTCGACAAAAAGGATGCGTTTATTATTATAAGGAATTATTTGAATGTGATTTTGATGAGTGACATACAGAACTCTGTTCAAACATTTGTCTCGGAAAACACAGAGATCTTTAGAAAATTGACTTGAATTGAATTATTTCATTCATTTCAATTGACTTAGAATATGGTTTGTCAACACGACAAATGTGACAGTTTACCGATCATAGTCTGTTTAGTTGCGTATATATTGAACATGGATGATCGTTGTCATTTAAAATTTCATTCCAGTCGATGTTAAAGAAAAAATCATTCATGCTCGAAAATTGGCTTTGCGATAATTGTATTAAATTAACTTTGTAGCGCCGATGAGAACGAGTGGAGATGATATGGGTAGAGAGATCAGAAGAAGTGGGTGATGACGATATAGTTTCATTCGCGTTTGGTTATACATAAATTGAAGGATACAACATTTAATTGTGCTTTTTTGACATAAACACTTATTTAACGCATATCTCGATGAGTTCATAACTCAACAGCAAGTAAACTCACAATTATTGAATTGACAGAAGGCTAACAACGAACCTCAGAGGGAAACTATGCCATTTTTTTTGGTAATTAATGTTGAATGATAAAAGAATTATATACCTCAAACTGTAACAAAAAGTCTACCTTTCATATAGCAGCATATTTCGCAGACTTTAAGAACAAGTTGTCCTATCTTCGGGCACCAACGATGTCATGCTTTTTTCCTACGAGCAACAAGCTACAAGCAACTCAGCCATGATCTGATGTAATCCAATAGTTTCGAAATCAAATAAATTGACAGTCCAATTTTCTGCTGGGATTTGTATCGATGCAAACCAACCGAAGATAATATCCAACAATCCCCTTCATTCCATTCTCTAATCGAACTGACCATATGTGCTTTTTCAATATGTTCTCCAATCAATATCCCAACCCTTTTCGACGGTTGAAACGACAACATTCCGGTCGTCTACTATCTACGGGCACTACATATATATTCTTCCGTTACATGTGAAAAACAGTTCTCTCTGTTCGAATAAGCACGAATAAAACCCATCAGCATCCGCTGCTCTTTTCCCAAGAGAACTTCCATCGTTTGGTTTATTTTCTTCATCCTGCATTATCTTTTCATACAGGCACTCTTTATCTCAACAGAAATAGGAACAGCTCTAGTGTAAATGCCAATCCGTGATCTCATGCCATAATAAGTATCGAGCGGAAAATTGGAACAAATGTAAATTTAAAAAAAAAATTATAAAAATTATAATTTCCGTGTTCCGTTAATTTGTAATCTGAAGCTTGTCTATATTTGATATCAATCAACGATAGACCTTCTAATATTTTAAAATAATTGCTAAAATACTAGGTTGTACTTAGTCGGAAAAGGTGTACATAAAATCGTACAAATAGCGATAAACTGTGTCTTGTTACTTTCAGAAGAAATAGTATCTATCAGTAGTTTTATTTCACATCACTTCTAAAGATGTACCATCAATCATCCTTATTAATGGCTTACAAATCATACTGTGCATAGCAGAATCTAAAA
Organism: Toxorhynchites rutilus septentrionalis; assembly: GCF_029784135.1. NCBI lineage: Eukaryota > Metazoa > Arthropoda > Insecta > Diptera > Culicidae > Toxorhynchites > Toxorhynchites rutilus. The sequence continues at coordinate 208,779,108 of NC_073745.1, read as the reverse complement.
CTGCTTTGCCGCCAGTTGCGTTATTTGCATCACTCACAGACATGGTTCAGACGCAAAGAACACTAATGTAATTCCTATTGTACAAAAACGATTACCCTTAGCCACATTGCCCCATACGATTCTCCACATAACTAACATCACGACACATATACGTAGTTTACAACATCGGGGAGCCGACAATTCGCACTAAAGAGATTTGCTCGGCAATAAAATCCGATCCCGCTAGACATTCCCGATCGTGTAACCGTATTCACCCTCCCCAGCTCAGCTCCTGGTGATTCCAACACCGTGATCCCACGTCAACTGCAGCAGTTTCTCCGGTGCGTTTCCAAGATGCTGTTTACTCGATAAATTAAAATGTTTTCATTGCTGCATGCTGCATATAGCCAATGACTTCGCTCCGACAACGCACACAGCTCGGTAAAGGGTGTGTCACATCAAATTGCATCACGGAAAAAACGCTGTAGAAATTTAATTTTTAGGAATTATATCTTCAGCTTTCGCTTATAATCAGATAAGAGTGTATAGATCTCGTTGGCCATGCTTCACTGTAAATTTTTCGTAAATTTGGAAAAATGTCGTCGAACGAAAAAGAGCGTCGTGAATTAATCCTGTGTACTCATTTCGAGAATCCGGAGTTGTCACATCGGGACATCGGTAAGATGCTGGGAATCGTCCAATCCTCGGTCAGCAGAGTACTAAAACGATACTTCGAGAACCTAACCATCGACCGGAAGGTGAAGAACGGCAAAAATGGATGCTACGTCAGTGAAAAAGATCACAAGCGCGTAGTTAATCAGTTTAGACGTGATCCGAGAAGTTCGGTCCGGGATGTCGCCAATAAGCTGAATTTGTCAAGTTCATTCGTCCAGCGGACCAAGCAGCGGGAGGGCCTGCGTACATACAAGGTTCAGAATGCTCCTAACCGCGACGAAAGGCAAAACATGGTGGGGAAGACGCGAGCCCGGAACCTGTACATCGAAATGCTGACGAAGCCGCATTGCCTGGTAATGGACGACGAAACCTACATCAAAGCGGACTTTCGTCAGCTGCCGGGCCTGTTGTTCTTCTCCGCAGAGGACAAATTCAGCGTTCCGGAGGAGATTCGCAAGCAGAAACTATCCAAGTTTGCCAAAAAGTACATGGTGTGGCAAGCGATCTGCTCTTGCGGAAAGCGGAGCGCCCCCTTCGTGATGACCGGCACGGTAAACGGGCAGGTTTACCTTAAGGAGTGCCTACAGAAGCGCTTACTACCACTATTGAAGCAGCACGAGGGCCCGACCATCTTCTGGCCGGATCTCGCCAACGGGGTCACCTTCGTGCCAAAGGAAATGAACCCGCCCAACGCGCCGGAGCTTCGCCCAATAGAGAAATATTGGGCGATTATGAAGCAGACCCTCCGGAAGAACCCAAAAGTTGTCAAATCGGAGGCGGACTTCAAGAGAAAATGGATTTCTGTTCAAAAAAAACTACAACCTGACGTTGTACAGAACCTTATGGATGGGGTAAAGAGGAAGGTGCGAGCATACGGGCTTGGGCTCGAAGTATGAATAAAAAGAAAATGCCAAAAGTTGTTTAATAGTTTTTATTTTACTGTCTAAAATTTTCAAAAGGATCGGTCTACTGGGCGAATTTCTACAGCGTTTTTTCCGTGATGCAATTTGATGTGACACACCCTTTATCATAAATTCACATTCCAAATCGTTGGTCGAGATTTCCGTTTTAAATCCCCATTTGTAAGATCCAGTTATGACAAGCGTCATAACGTAAACTCTTGATTCCATTCCATATTGATTAATAAATTCACACGTTTTCCACCGGCAAAGATGTTATGGTTAAGTGGAATAGCAACGGGATCATGTATCTTCGGTTCTGGCAAGGAATCACAACCAATAGGGGAAGTCCGGGCAAGACGCCCCTGTTAAGTAAAACAGGATGAAACATGTATTTTTACTACTTTTTTTTACGTTTCTTCACATCCACAACGTAGCCACGTTAGTTTTCTTTGTAATGGAATGAGCAGTAACGATTACGAATAGGCAAACCAACAGAAATAAGAGGAATCCTAAACGCATTCATATTACACCATTCTTTAAAAAGCGAGGTAAAATGCCCATATGCGTGTTCAAGACGCACCACAACAAAGAGTCAAAATGTCAAACGATATCGAAGCGTTTATTCTAGATAAGGCTGATGTCACATTAGGCGGATTCGCCGCCGCGGATTCCGCGAGTAAAACCGTAGCGGAGGATCTACAGTGTATTGTGAATGAGCCATGTCACACAGAGCGGGGCGGTTTTGGAAGCGATTTCAAATCGAGAAAAAAACCGTCGCGATATCCGCTGCGGCGAATCCGCGTAATGTGACATCAGCCTAAGACTGATGTCACTTTAGGCGGATTCGCCGCCGCCCCGCTCTGTGTGACATGGCTCATTCACAATACACTGTAGATCCTCCGCAGCGGTTTTACTCGCGGAATCCGCGGTGGCGAATCCGCCTAAGGCTGATGTCAGCCTAACTCTTGATTCGCTGCTTATATCCTCCGCTTCCAGTTAGCATCATCATATGATCTCGAATTTTCGAGGCAGAAACATTGAAATAATTTTGTTCATTCTGGCTCTTATCACATAATACAAGAAAAGATATCTGAAAATCGTTTTATGCTTTTCAGAAACCATCTGGGTATAAAACAATTGCAGAATTATCTGAGTGAATTGATAACACTGGAACTGACTAACTCTCTTTATTAATTTCCATGCTGGAGCGATATGCCCCATTATGAGATGGATTATAAAATTGCATTTTGATATAAGAAATGATTTTTTAATTTTTTTTTATTCAAACTTAATTGATAGCTCTGGTAACATTTGAGAATGTATTGGAGTTTGCAAAATTTAAATAAGTTTTTTAATGCTTAAAAAGTCTTATGACAGAAACGGTCAAAGTTGCATGAAATCATGCAGTTTTTAATATATTATTATTTTATGAAGATGGACGTGGTTTTTGGTGCCACAATACATTTAATTGTATTCATAATGAGAAAAGGAAGTTATAAGCACAGAGAAATCCTGTCGATTACTGCGTTTTTCATGATTTTTCATGGTGGTGCGACCCGATGCGTTTTACCCAAAGTTCCCCTACTGGCTCCGGTGATATCACAGTACTTACGACGATGACGAGAAACGAACAACATGAGAAATCGGTGTTTATCACGTTCCAGCCGGAAGTGCGGGAGTGGATCAGACTGAGAATGACTGCGTTTTTGTAAAGCGAGGTGCTTGGGAAGGTGTAGAGAAGTGGGGAATGGATCAGAAATTGAAAAGGCCGTTGGTTTCATCCAGGGCTGTATTCATGTTCCGACAGATATCTGTAGGAGCTCTGTTACGGTATCTTACTTCCGTACATATCCGCGGCGAGTGGATGATGTACATATTCTATTACCAGTTGTGCAAGTTAAACTTGTCCGGTTTATGTTTTAGATGCTAGCAAGAATGTGTGCATCCCTTCGATTTGACATATATGTAATTTTATTTATAAATCGTTTATTTGTGCTAGCTCAGTTACATAAGTTTAAAGGAGCCAAATTTTATAAATCTCATTTTAGTTCTAAAGCATATTTACGTTTTTGTTTATTCTACGGCTAATAGGATGGGGAACCGATAACGACCGAAACGGCCGAAACGAGGTTAGTAGGGTAACATTTTTTTATCAGGGAAAGGAACAACACGATTACACACGGAGATCGATAGTTTTGAGAAAAAGATAGATTTGGGATATGCAATCAAGGTCTAACCGAGCCAACACATCCCGCACTGGCACATTGAGTTGTTTCCCTCGAGCTCAAAGAGAGTTTTCTAAATTCTATCTGGCTACAAGATACATCTCGCACGACCAATTAACATGCTCGATGTCGTGATAACCTTTAACACAAACGTAAAGATTGTTGCTGGCAAGATTTATACGAAATAACAGCGTGTCTAACGAACAATGATTGGATATGAGTCGGGAGAAGTTTCGAATGAAGTCCCGACTGAAGTACAAACCTTTGAACCATGTTTTGAGGCTAACCTTGGGGATAATCGAGTTGAAGACGATTTGACATATAATTCTAATAAAATCTTCATAGCTAACGGCAATATCAGTAGCAGATACATCGTCTGAATCAACAAGACGATTAAATGTTCGAAAGTTCACCAACTGATGTCTTTGGTTAAGCAACCATAGTTTTTAGTATCTTCTCGATAGAAAGGATTCATGTGTTACCCTGCTCAAGAAATTTAGCATCATGTTCACCGATGAAATCACAAAACTCTTCAATTTTTCTAAAGTTTTACAACGGAGCTTTCAATATCGATTGCATGTTGAAGACAGCTGTGTGAAATCTCTGCGAATACAACAATGTAAATCTCAATTAATTCATCAGATGTTCATTCGAATAAACTTATTGAAAATAATGATAGTGGAGTATTAAGGAATATAACAATTTTCTGTATACTCAAAATACGGTACAAATTGATAAAAAGACGGAGCAATCAAAATAGATCGAAAAAACGGTACGTTTGGTCAGCCTAGCCATACTCCATCACTGAGAGAATAGTTGTTAGACACAACATTATAAGATCTTCAGGATGGGCTCCCCACCAGGTGCCGGTAATTGTGCGGAGAAAGTTTATTCTTTGTTGACACTTTTCACGCAGATACCTAATATGGGCCCCCCAAGTACATTTGGAGTCGAACCAAACCTCAAGATACTTGAATGACATGGCATGAATAATCGGTTTACCCAAAAATTCAAGCATCCTAGAAAGGACGACCATTCCTTTTTTCTCCGTGGAGAACTTGATCCCTAAACCAATGGTCCAGGTTGTAAAATTGTTGAAAGTAAAGGTCCTTGCAGGTCGGATTTTTCTGATCTTACGATAGATGCACAAGTAGTTTTAGGCTATAATTTTGCTTGAGGCAATTTTCAATATCGTTTACGTAGAACAAACGGCGCTTAAACATGAGCCCTGGAGAAGGGTCCATGTAAAAGACCCGACTTACTGCCGAATCTCATTGAGAAAAATTCTAATTTTTCTCACGAAGCCAAAACAAGATCATTTTTACAACAATTTCCGAATCCAAGGCAGCATGGCTGTTGGGCGATACAAATTGAAGTCGAACGCGGACTTTCCGCGTTCTTGAATAGGTAAAACTCGTACTTGTCTCCAATCATCTCGGGAACGGAGTCGGGATAAACCTTCCGTGCAAAATTGAAAATCCATCGATGCGAATATTCTTCGCTTTCGTTCGTTGAAGAGCGTTTTCTCATGTTTCGAGCCACTTTTCATATTTTTTTTTATTGGCGTTTCTCGTTACACACCTCCCACGAAATTCCGCCAAAAAGCACTTTTTTTCTTTTTGAAATTTTTTTAAAAGTTTTTGAATTGATTTTATAGACCTAAATACGTTACGGTTTCACGAAAAGCTTTGTATACATTCGATTTTTCTACATAGAGCTTGAAACACTGTGCTGTCATAAATCAAACGAGAAATGAAGTTATACTCCTCCAGTGGATGTAAACTATCTCTGGAATAGAAGGCTAGAGCAATCGTTTCCGCATATTATTTTCCAGTCAATGTGTTTTGTGAGGTCGCATGCTATGTTTATAGATTCAGAAGAATTCGACCCAATGGTAATGGAAATTTCGATTAGCAAGTGATCACTACCTTTGGGATCCTGGATTACATTCCACTTGTAATCTAACGATAGTCAATTCGAGCAAAACGAATGTTGAGAGCACTTGGGTTAGCTGGAGGATAAGGTACACGTGTTGTTTCCCAGTGCTCAAAACGGTCATTTTGAAGCTGTTCCAAAGGTCATATATCAACAACGAACGACTGTCGTCTTACTGTTCCCCCCAGGCGGTTTCGTGGCCAATACAAGCTGACAATACAGAGGTTTTTGCCTCTGATGTTTGCATGACAAGCAACAGCTTCGATCCCTCCAATAGATGGAAGGTCAATTCTAAAAAATGAGCGGCACATATGAATCCCCAATAGTACCCGTCCGTATCTGTCATCACTGTCCAAGCGTATAATATTAAAATCGTGGAAAGAGAGATCATCTTGTGAAGAAAGCCAAGTTTCGGATACAGCAAACACATCACAATTAGTGTTTTGAAATAAAATTTTGAATGTATCCAATTTAGGGATAAGACTACGACAATTCCACTATTAAACTGTGATACCTCTGACCTCTCTATTTAAAAAAGACATCAAGAGATAATCATTGCAAGGAGGGCCATGTTTGCATCAATTGCTGCGAAATTGTCTTTAATACTGAAAGCATTGCGTTCTCACATTCGTTGCAAGTAATGGGCTTTGGCACGAAGAGTGGCAGCGGTTGCCTCAATTTGTCCACCATATCGTAGTCAAGGAGGGCAGAACCAGCAAAAGTTACTCGAAACGAGTCGGACGGGGTGAATTTTTGTTTTTTCCTCTTCATGGGACACTTTTCCTAATTGATGGCAATCCAAATGTTAACTTTCGTCAAAGGGAGCTTTTTAAATCAGCCATCTCCCATTTTTTTCTATTAATTCGCTCGTCAGACTTGTTTCCGTAATCACCCCTGAAATTTCTACGTTATGGCAGGGCACGTATGCGCGATATTCTAATATGAACCGCTTCTCGACAACAATCTTTTTAGCTTGATTCCAATCAGCCACAGCGATCAGTCAGATTCATGATCTGAATGACGTTGTGCGATTTCCCGTTGGGTTTGGGCAGGAAGAAAACAACCCACTGGCCAGTTCCAGGTGTATCTTCTAGATAGACCTTTACACGGGGAGAGGAGACAACTAAGGGAGAAGACGAGGTCGAGGGCTGAGTGGGAACTGTGGTGATAGAGGAATAAGATGTGGTGGATGGTTGAGGGGGATTGGGAGTAACAGATGAGGAATGCGAGGTCGATGGTTGAGTTGAAACGGGAGAGTTCGGGAGATGAGTGGCGGGGTTCGCGGATTTCTTAGATGAGGATTTTTTTTAAGATGGGTTGATTCTTCTTCGAAAGAAACATCTTCTGATAACGGAACACGCTTAAACGACTTCACGGCACCTTTTTGTGCAACCGAAAGGGAGTTATCGAAAGAGATCACCATATTATAAGACCCCCCCCCCCCCTACTTTCGTACATCATTTATGTGGCTGATAAATACAATGATTTGAAATGATTTCTATAACCTAATTAAAGGAATTAATAAGAATAACAATAATAAAAACTACTTGCTAGTGCACCCCATGATTGCGGTAACGGCTCATGCTCGATCAGATGATCGCAGACTCCGCATCCGGTGCTCGTTCTCACGTTCTCACTCACAATGCCTCACACGAAATGCACCAATACAATTGAACTCAGCGATCGGCTGCTAGGCGATCGGCACAAATAAGATGGTGTATCACACACCACTAAACTCGCTCTTCTACACAGGTATTGTGTGCGTGCGACTGACCACCGATGTTCGACTCCAGCTTCAATGGCGATGAATTGGCGAGAAAAGAAAGCCAGCCACTTTGGCAGGCCTTGTTGAGGCTTCTCCTCTCGCTGATTGCAAGATTGCAAGAACACAACGTCCACAAGTCCACGGTAAACGCGTGATGAAAAAAAAATCACAGATTACGGCACTCGATAACGATTACGGGAACGTGAAAGTAAACGACCGATTTCTTGCGCTGTCCAGACTTGAATGACCGTAATCATTGATTGCAGTGGTTTTTTTTTTATTGTTTTCGTGGCTTTGGACTAAAGGGCGCTTTATATTTTTATTTTTTTTCTCGAAAGCCGAGTTTTTACAACAGATGGTGTAATTTGATTATTATTCAAGTGAATCAAATTTCCGGACATTGGTTGGGAGGCTACTGTCATTGCGGCTACTTGTTGAAGCGTAAACAACATAGTTTTTCGCCACTTCGAATATGTCGAATTTCGTACCAACGAGAATATTTTTGCGGAGAGTATTACTTCATTACTCCAATATGAAGAAAAAAGCTACGGAATGTCATCGTAATTTAGTGAAGGTTTATGGTGACCATGCTTCAACTGAGCGAACGTGTCAGACGTTGTTTGCACGGTTCAAAAGTGGTAACATTGACTTGGAAGACGAAGAACGTTCCGGACCGCCAAAAAAGTTTGAAGATAAAGAATTGGAGGCTTTACTCGACCAAGATCCGTTACAAACGCAACAAGAACTTGCAGTTACACTTGGAGTAGCTCAGCAAACCATATCTGATCGTTTGAAAGCAATGGGAATGATAGGACATTGGGTATCGTATGAATTGAAGCCACGAGACGTCGAACGCCGTTTTTACACGTGCGAACAACTTCTCCAACGGCATAAAAGAAAAGGTTTTTTGCATCGAATCGTTACTGGCGATGAAAAGTGAGTCCATTACGACAATCCTAAACATCGGACAACGTATGGATACCCCGGCCATGCATCAACATCGACGGCCGGACAGAATATTCACGGCCAGACGGTTATGCTGTCTATCTGGTGGGACCAGCTGGGTGTGGTGTACTATGAGCTGCTAAAACCGAATGAAACCATTACGGGGGACCTCTACCGACGACAGTTGATGCATTTGAGCCGTGCACTGAAGGAAAAACGGCCACAATATGAGCAAAGACACGATAAAGTTATTTGCAGCACGACAATGCTCGGCCGCATGTCGCGAAACCGGTCAAAACATACTTGGAAACGCTGAAATGGGAGGTCCAGCCCATCCACCGTATTCTCCAGACATTGATCCATCCGATTACTACCTTTATCGATCGATGCAACATGGCCTGGTTAACCAGCACTTCTCCAATTTTGATGAAGTCAAAAATTGGATCGATTCGTGGTTAGCTGACAAACCGGTCGATTATTTCCGCAAAGGGATCCGTGAATTGCCAGAGAGTAGGGAAAAAGTTGTGACTAGTGATGGGCAATACTTTGAATATTAAATTTGTAACCATTTTTGCAGAATAAAGCATTAACTTTTGAAAACAAAAACGAAGAAAGCTTTTATGATACCGAGATATGTTATGTAAAAATCCTCAGTTTTCAAGAAAAAATATAAAAAAATAGCGCCCTCTAGCTTGCCATGAAAACAATAAGAAACAACTAGAATCATCGATTACGAAAATAAAATCCATTTTTTTTGCTTGTTCAATATATTTCAATAAAAGCTTGCCTTCAATTTTATATGTCGATCATCTAAATTGGTTCAGTGGTTCAAAAGTTCAAAAGTTTTTTAAAAAGTCATTTTTGGTAAAAAGTGAAAAATATTGATTTTTCGAACCACCAAAAATAACCAAAACAAAAATGGGCCCCGTAGTAAAAAAGTAAAAAAAAATACGGGTCTAATGTTTTGCGATAAGGAACAAAATTACCACTTTTGACGAAAATATGAGATCCGCAATACCGGTTTGGCATGGAATGGCTGTATAGACGAGCTGTTCTTGTAGAGATATGGCTGTATATTAGTTGTTATAATTAAAAGATCTCAACGCTCCGATCAACAATTGTAACCAATTGCATCTGAATAAGTATATTTTTCAAAGAATTACGACTATTGAAACATTGACAAAATTGTGCCTGACTCGATCTCTCTGTTTAAATCTATTTCTTGCACGTATCTAAATATCGACTTAGAATATCAAATACTGAATAGATATCATTTCTTTCTCGAACTTAGCTGAGACCGTACAAAAAAAAACAGGTCGATCGTTTTGGCTCTAATCATGGCAGTATGAACCATTGCGGATAGCTCCATTGCTCGAATTCTACCTCAACTATTCGAAACAAAAATATAAATAATTCTAATATTTATTCGTACATGAAATTGCTGCCAAGTACATCCCTGCCCGAGTGGCACTTTCCCGGCAACATCAGTGGCAGCTATCTTGTTTGAACACACTCTGCACGGATTTTCCGCCAGCCCTCTAGACTGCTGCTTGTTTGCATATTCCAATAAGTTTCCTCCGATGGTGAATTGAATGCTCGTTTGTAGGCCGTTTTCTTCCGGAAGACGCCTGCATAAAGCCCCGTGTCTGTGCTATCGTCGTTGGAGAGAGCAAATGCGGTGCAAACAGTTCAACCAGCAAGTTTTCCCCTTTTCCGTTTTTCCGACCATGTCAATTGGAAGGAATGTAGTTATCGAAAAATAAGCGTAATGTTGCCAATGTATGTTTTCAATCCCTCTTCTGCATGGGGATTGATACAGGAGCTCCCAAAGCGGATTTTCAGAGAAGAGCAGAGATGATGTTAAACTACTTCTCCGTGCTGGAATATTTGGTAGAGTACTATGTTGAACGAGTTCTACACAATTGGGTTACGCATCGATTGAAATGATTTCCAATTCAACAAACAATTTTTCTTCGCAATATTGATCAGTATAGCTTTCTTCCATGTCTCGATTATGAGATAACGAGAGAATCATTCGTCTTCTTGGAGATTTTTATTGCGTTTCCGATTTACATAACATTCAATTGACGTCGAATCTATCCAGCTATCGATGGAATAGAGTACACAGAATCAATTTTTTTTTATAAATGAACTAACTTTAGATTAGCTGGTTCCTTCTCTCTGCTTTCTCTGCTTTCCATGGCTATTGATTGATAAATCTAAATTGATTGAGAAAACTAACACGCATGATAAACGTGTCATAAATATATTTTACTCTTTCAACTTTAAAGCATCAAAGCAAAAAAAACTCATCCCCTTACATTGTCGTTATTCTTTTAACGTTTACCCTCATTTTGTACATTTTTAAGTTACTCAATGCTACTGTTTAGGTCAAACATATTTACGTTGTCCTGGGAATATAAATTTAATAAAATAATTATATTCCAATTCCGCTGGACACAGAGTATGACTTCCTTCGAATGAAGACCGGTTTTAGGGATAGCTCTCATAGCTCTCAAACATATCCCACAATTCTATTTGAAATACGACTCTCACCAAAAACAAATCCACGTCAAATATAAATGAGAAAACTTTTATCCACCCTGAAGCGTGCAGAATGCATCATATCCTGCAGCCATATCGCCATAGAACTCCATACATTTACCCAACTTGAAACGATAATTCACTACCAAATTATCCGCTACCATGAATGCATTACAATCAAACGCCCCCGTCAACGATTTGCGCTTTGTGTCAGCACACCGTGGGTTCCATATCATTCATCGAAAATTGGGTGCACCCACGTTCCATGTGCAGCTCCCAACCGGAATGTTCCATTACAAGCAACTTGAAGTTCTCCGTTTTGATAGTGTCACATCCAATGGTTCCGACTAGAGCCGTCTAATAATGCATGCTCTTGAATACAAATGACTGCAGCGAAACTACTCTGTCGAAAAATTTATGCATAGAAATGCTGCTATTGAACTTTCGGAGGAACGAGAACGAACAGGTGGGCGCGGAACGTTGCTTCCAGTATTTCTATACGCCCCGACTAAAGGTTAGTTTCGTCTTATCTGGGAAACCTCATCGGCTTCCTCGTTGCTAGGAATGTGCGGTCTGGGTTCAAGCCATTACGTGCTGCCTGGTGTTCCACTACCAGTTTCCTCCCTCAGGCAGTGATTTTCCAGCCTTGGTTTTCTTGTTTAGGTTGCATGAATTTGTCTACTTGCACAATGGCAATCCGAGCTATCATATATAATCTTTTTTGCGGTACCTTTTCTTGTTACCTTCAGTGGAAGGTAAGAACACGGAGTATGTTATTATAATATAAATTAGAGTTCTTTTTTTAACCTTGGTATTTTTGCGACCAGGGCACTTTAAAGGTAAACTGAACGAAATAAACTGCATGCAGTCACGAAAGCCTGCGACTGTAAGTGCACACGTACAATGTTGTCCATTGTTGGGTCCATCTGTTTCGGTGGTTGCTTTACTCGAGGATTGTCGAACACTAAATAACATTTGCATTTCAGTATGACAGGAAAGGTTGATAATGAGGTTTAAGTTTTGCACAAAATAAATGCGAATATCAAAATTGTAGCTGACCTTCTAGTAGGATTTTCAAGATATGAGTTAAATATTATACATATAATACAAATGATACATATCACAGTTGAGTGCAGGGAGAAAGAACTACACCCTAAAATATTTGTTCAACGTCCTTCCTTGATTCATGTAAAACAATCATCTAGAAAAATTTGGCATTCTTGACAATACCCCACAGAAAATTTCCAGTGGGTAGGAATCATGACTGCTAAATGATCGAACTTTTCATGTCATCACACTAGTCTGTTCATGGCATCACACTAGTCATTTTTTTCATGGCATCACACTAGTCTGTAAGGAAATTAAATTGAAGAGAAAACCGGATTGGTTTTCTCACAAGCATAGATCACTCATCGAAAGAACAACTTAAGCATTCAACTAAACATATTTATTCCATTGTCGAGGGAAACATTTCCAACCCGGGAAGACCCTAGACAGGTCGAGAATTGAGGCCAAGGCATGTCAAGAAGATTTACAACCCGAAAAAATCGTTGACCGGTCATGAATTGAACCCGATACCTACATTAGTATTGGACTTCAATTTACAAAAAAATTCTCGCTTTAGTAGGTACACTATAACGGTTTGTTAGTGCGATCATTTTCGAGTCTAGACAGCTGAGCAAACCTAAGCATTATTCGAGCCGATACTTCAGGTTCTGCCTTAAACGTATAAACGTATCAACCTGAATCTGCAATGAGATTTGCTACAGCACAGGAAAAATCTTATTGTGATTGTCTGCTGAGAAGATCAATTTACAAGTGTTCCGAATGACCTATCCCTAGCTTCACTCCGGTCTTTACGCTAAACCCCTTGGAACAATATTCTTTTATTCGATCAAAACTACTTTTGCTTATGTTCAATCTCACGCATCTATGTTTGTCAACGCGTGTAGTCTCAAACTGTTGCAGACTTCACAATCATTGTTTTATAATCGATTGAATTACTAAGACAACATACAAAAAAGCAATATACCATTAATTTACAAGGGACTTGATCCGACTCGAAATGCGCTGCAATTTGACGTCACTTTTAACTCGGGAACAATGCTCGAATTCACGAAAATTCAATGATCGCCTTAAAAGAAAGGTACAAGTAATTCATGATCCATCAGTCATCCAGCTAGTAACCAAACGGCAGTGAGGCTTTCCAAATGGTTTTTCTCATGATCGAGAGTTTAATTTTTTTTTCCCAAATTTGACGTGGAATGAACGTCAAATTTGGGAAAATGAGGCGAATGAACGGAGAAAGTTCACATTAATGTTTTCGAATGAAAATTCAAAACAGCTGTTCTATTATCACATAGGGTGTGCACAGATCAAACCACTCTATTCGAGATGTGATAGATCGCTATCAGAAATTCATAACCGATTTTGTTTTTTTACCTACTCATCTTCCTGCTTCGCAATACAAAACCGATAGAAATAAACATATTCGTCTCAGTATTCATCAGTACGTTAAATATACCACACTATCCATCATACTGAGTATTGTTGTATTACGCTCGCCCTAGAGTAAAGTTATGTTGATCAAAGCTCCAAATCAAAAGCACTTATTCCCGATTCATCATCATCACCAATAAGTCCAAACATAATCCTAAATTCAAACAAGCTCTCTTCTGACAAAAAAATTTATGCAAACATAATTCAAGAATGTTCCGATTTTTTTGAAAATAACTCTTCACTAGAAAGTTTTGTTGGCCCTGAGAAAGACCGATAGGTTTGCGTTTTTTCGTTTTTCTCTTGTGATATGTTTGTTTTGTGCATATTCTGAGCATGCGTTATGAGGCGAGCAGCCGTTCAATACGGTAATAAAAAAGAAACTGAGGTTGGCCAGAGCGAGCACAATATTTATATTGGGCTGGGAAATAAGTTCGTGGCGTAGCTTTTATTCAAACAAAAAACAAAAATGATGTCAATAAGTCAATCAATCATATGTTCGCCACAGTTATTTTTTTCCGCCAATACACGATTGGTTGGCGGTCGTTCTGCTTCAATAGTGATTTGAGACGTTCTTCATCGAATTCAGAAGAGGCGTGTCATCGACATTTTTATTAATTTTACTTTTCCTAAATTGAGAAAATATGTTATAACCTTCCTGAATCTGCCGCATTCCTCAGCAAACGTTGAACACTTGTTTCAAGAATACCATTTGAACAAAACAAACGAATAAGTAGAGCAGGAATAAAAACTTTGTGAAAAAAGGTTTTAAAAAATGTAGACATGTGTGAAGAAAAGTCAGGAAGACACAACACGTACAACACAAGACCCATTCCATGAGGTTATGCACCAGAGAACCAAATTGCAGATATAATTGTAGGAGATAATTGTAAACTTTATTTGAATTAGCACTAGTTATATCATAAATTCTTTGAAACGAATTTGGTTTTTATGCACCAACGTTTGAGAGAAGCGAGTTTATAAAACTACGTAATAAGGGGAAAGTCGGAAAGACGGAAACCCCTGTATAATTAATGAATTGCATTTTTATTTTGAATTTTAATGATGTACAAACTTGCAACACAGTGTATCAATACCTTACTGTATCATTATGTTAAAATTGTAAATAAAAACAAAAAAAAGTAATCTACAAAGAGCAGCTCGATGTGAATTTTTGTTTGCAGGAAATAAGGTTCTCATTGTTATCGAGTAATTTTTTGTGGTATTTTTCTTTACCTGAATGTTTAACGATCACTCCTCTTCCAGTTCATCGAATCAGCGGTGAAATTTTCTCATTTTTACTCCAGAAATATTGACGTAAATAAAATACTAAACGAGTCGGATAAGACGGACACTCCACCGACAAAAAACAAACCATTTGTTTTGAAAAAAGTTTTCTATTACTGACAGATGGCCACCACGTGACACGCTTTGTGGAGACTGTTTGTTCACACAGAGCGTGTTGTCATGTCACATAATGCATGCCGATTTTTGAAAATTTCTTGTGAGTTCTTGTAAAAACTGAATATACAAGAATACCCGTTCATCTTTTGATGATAAATCATACAACAAAGTTTATTTGCATGTTTTGGAGCGGAACTGAAAATACTACATAAATGTTCAAAATTAGGAACCGCAAAGAGACAGGTGTTGTCCCGTCACAAAAGTATTGGGGCTGGCATCAAACAAATTAAATTATAAAATATTCTCCAATTGAAGATTCTTGTAGGAAATTTTCTCAATTTTATTTTGGCGTCGTTTACTATTTAGAAATCGTGTGATTTATACATGAGAACGAAAAAAAACTGTTTTAGGGAGTCAAAACGTTGCCACGTCAAGCAGGAATGGGTCATATTCATTACATACAATGAATGCTATTTCAATTATTACCAGGAACCAATTAATGTGCGCTTTGTTATTAACCATAAATAACATAAATTAACCCGCGTGCTATCCACTATGCTACACTCATGCTTGATTTCAAAACTTTGTAAATCGCATCCTACGCTAGCTCATCATATACATTGCCCTGCAACTTTGTATCGAAACTGGATTTTATACCTCATATATTTTATTCCCACCGGGAGACTCTGCTGTCGCTGACGGAGCACCACCTTTGACAAAGTCGTCTCCGTTCAGCCCAACGGTCCAGAAAACTATAACAAGCTTACAATAATTCAACAAACGGCTTCCTGTTCATTCACCCGACACGATCGCATCCTGGATCCTTCCAGTGTCCCCAACTCAATTACAACGGGGCGACAAAGCCGCTGGAATATAAAACGACGACGTCGACACCGACCATGGCATGGGTGCCTCCGGAAGAGACGGAAGGAAGCGCAATAATAATTCAACATTGTGGCCGTTGTTCTCCTTTCCTGCTAGACGTTCCCAACTTTGCCGTCCCTAGGTTCTATCTAGGTTGTTTTTTTTGACGTAGAACTACGTCTTTCATTAAGGGTGCCAAATCAGGAAACAGGTCACGTTTTTATGAAATAAAGTTAACGTTAATAATTATTTTTGCCGCGAACGGATTTTGGCGATTTACATACCAAACGAATCGGAAATTCCCTAAGATTTGTTTCATATGCTATACATTACAATCCCATGGTGTGTAAATGGTTAAAATTCACGAAAACTATAATCGTTTCCATTTTCCCATACATTTGTTCTGTTCATTTGTGTGCTTTCCCGAACAGAGCTGTCAATAACGAGCAACTTATGGACGAGCAACTAAGGGGAAAATCGTGAGACTTAAAGTCTCCGTGAACAAAGGAAAGAAAGAAGAACGAAGGGGATTATTTGCCTAAAGTATGAACAGTGGATCTCGCTGAGGCAAACTTTCATTCTTCGTGAGGACACCGGCTGAACAACATCGTTGCTGGGCGAGCTAGACGGTGAGGAGTGGAGGAGTAATACGAGGAAAATTTAAAGTTTTCCAAGGGACTTTTTGAAGGTTAGAGACGAATGAACTAAAGAAGTTTAAAGTTCACATGTCTTAGTTTCGGATTGACCTGTGGACGCGACCAAATTACTGACTCGCTGATGTCTCTAGCATTGCATAATTGCATCAAACTGACGCCATTAAGGTTCTGAGCTACACAATTATGTGGGGAATCATCAAGCTAGGCTATCGTCAGTTCACCAAGAAAATAGATGTTCTGGAATTTCGTCTGTGATTAGGTTTCGCATGACGGTAGCAAAACTCTCCACAAAGGATGACAACTAAGCTAATCTAAACCGGGCAATATTAACACTCCTATACTCGCGCATTGGTCTGTCAGACCGAAAAATCAATAACTCGTTCATTTCTCAGAAAAAGTCAACACTACAACTTTGCGATTCTCTCTAGCTTCGTTATTTGTCGTTCATCATCGTTTAGCGTATCACATGTGTTGGGGACGTGTGCCACTTTTTAACACTTTCGGTCTGACACAACGACGGGAGTATAGGAGTAACTTTTTTGGACAAGTGTCTTTTTTTATATTCTAGAATATTGTTGAATGGAAGGTTAGTGGCGTGGAATTTTTATTGAATATAATGCATAAGATCATTACCGGACTATTTTTATTTGATTTCAGTCCCTTTTGATACTGGATTGAACGGATCCATATATTAACTATTCGTCGATATATTCGTCGTTAGATTCATACGTTCAAAAGCAAAATATAAATGTTTGACTTTTGTATAGTTATCCGCTAAATATAATGGTCACACATATACACACTTAGGAAAGAATTTTACTTGTGGAAGAATTGTAAACAGTAAACTATAAAGTAATCGGTGGCTTATGGTAATTTTTAACAGTTACAGTTTCGGGGATATTTTTTTTATAATGAACAATATCGACAAGAAAACATGAAAAAGAAAAGGAAGTATCCTTTTGTATCATCTTTTTATGCCCCATCTAAAAAAAGGCATTAATTCTCAGTTTACCAAGGATACAGAGACAAAAAACATTAGAAATATGCAAACTTTATATTCCAGAACCTTTAACATCTGGTGATTATCTAGAAGGCCGGCATACATTCTTCTCTTCGATAAAAGACCCGAATACTCGCAACAACTGCATGGAATGTAAAAAAATATGTTTGTTTCGAGCATGCAGTTATGCTATGTTCTGATTCTAACTCCAATGAAACCACAATCGATTAATACGTTTTTATGTTATTTCATAGCTCTTTATACTTCCATGAATTATATACAGTTGTTTACTTTTAATTAATAACAGAGAAAAATTCGAATTTTGTTATTTGTGTTGGAGTATCAAAAATTTCTCTGTTTTGAGGAGGCTGAATTAGATGATCTATTAGAACATAATGAAGACAAAGAAAACATATTTTTTTGAGTTTTTTCATTTAATAATACCCTCTACTTCAAATAAATGCCAATAAAACCTGAAATATACACAATGACAACATTACAGAGAAGTTCAATTTTCGGGCGCGAGTATACGTGTTATGATTTTGCACGCGAGTACAGGAGGGTTAACAAAAAGGGCTTCTGTTGAGAAGAGCGCAAAACTGAGATAAGTGTGTGCATATTTAATTGCTTCAAGCCATCGATATATGGATATTTTTGTATGTGTACGTGCGTGCATTTTAACGTATTGCGCTGTTGCGGGTGAACATGTCGATCCGAACGTGGTGACAAGGAGGGGAGATAGCGGGAAGGAAATATTTGCGCTGGGGTATTAGTAATGAATCTCTTCTGAGGCAAATTTTCAGCCTTTTTGCAAGCAGTTGACATTGTTTGTTTTCCGTCATCATAAAGGCTTCGTTGGTGCCTTTGACATTGTATCAATGCATTGAACTGATGCTATGGTAAAGCAGGTGTTAAGGTTGTGCACCAAAAAATTATTTGGGGAATACCAAGTTATTCAATAAGTTATAATAAGTTATAAATTTATTTGGGTTCGCGTGCCAGTTGCAAAACTCCCTTCAACTAGGATTGCATTTGCGCTAATCTTGATCATAATGAAGCAGTGCTACTCTTTTCGAGGTTATTATGATTAACAGATGGAGTTTATTTCGTTTATTTAGTCACCAGGAAAGTAATTGTCGTTCTGGAATTTTGTAGATGATTTGGTTTCGCTTGCCAGTAGCAAAACTTTCTCCACTAAGGATGATAACTGCGCTTATTTCGAGCATGTATTGTTCTGAGAGGACAAGAATGAATCATCAAACAATAATCGTCAAATAATTCTACAAGAAAAAAATATTTCAGGGCGACCAAACTGGTAGAATGGTTATTTCTAAAATTTCGTAGCATTATAAAATAATATTCGCAGTTATAAACAAGCGACTTGAATTAAACTACGCGTAGATCTACGTCAACAATGCGGTCGTGTCTTGGACACAACCTCCTATAATATTTTTCTCTGTTGCTTTATTACCGCTCATTTCAATGTTTTGAACCCTTTTCGGCAAAATGCTGATAAGAAACTTTACAGCGAAAGCGGGAACCATTCTCCGATGCGGTAGCAAATTGGAAGATTAATAAAAAAAAAACTGACGCTACAAAAAGCAATGGAGCGATGCAAATGTGAAAAGGGTTGTATGTCGCAACTGGGCTTGTGATTTACTCAAATTTTCTGTAGCTGAAGAATTTTAATTTGATCATTATTCTCCCACACAATAAAATGACCTGCACAGATTTTTACTCATCATTCTACGTTGTTTTGATTACGGTAGTTCAACTCCGAGAACATGTTACAAATATTCTACAAAAATTCTATTTTTGCATACAAAATCTGAAAACAGAACGAGTAACAAGTAATTCAAATTAAAACGCTATTTGACCCGTGAGATCACCAACACAACAAATGTAAAAGTTTAAACCCCCATATTAGAATCTACCCTCAGCTGACAGAGTAACGGAAAAGCTAGACGAAAAATGCAAATGAAAAAGCCCAGATATGCGAATTGCGGACATGCCCCACAAAGGCAGTAGCCCACATGGGAGGTACATTTCTCATCCTCACGCCACCCGGTTTTATTGTAGGCCAAAAGGATCGCAAATCGGGTTGTTTGTGGGTTAACGGAACACTAGTAGCATTTGATGGCATTCGGATAACACACTCGTTGTTGCCCACTTAATAGCTGGGATTTTCCCCTTTGTGTTGGAATCATCACAACATGATATCGTCATTGTCATCAAACAATAGCGGAATGGGAATTAACATCTATTTGTCATTCTGCTTTTTACAGTGTGAATTATTACCGGAGATTCTGGCACGACATAGTTTCACGTTGCCATGATAAAACACAGTTTGTGCCGGACCATAATTTAGCGGACTCTAAATGTCGTACCCTGAAATATTGGCATAACAGAATATTTAGAGATAATTCAATGGAAATGATTGATTATTGCTCAATGCATTGCACGAAAGACATGAATCTACTCGAAACAATACTGGGATTTTGTGGCTTTCGAAGAAGGTCAACAATCGCTTCTGCATGCATTCTTTCTCATAAATTTCTTTTCGCTAATAGTCTCGGTTGAAATGGAACTTTTAGACTTCCACTCACAGATACAAATGGTCTGCCAGAAAAAAAAAGAGTGAGAATTGAACTCGTGACCTTTAGCGTGAGAGGTATGGATGTTACCACTACGCCAGATCGCCTCCAGGAAGTGCTGTTAAAATTCATGGTTTAAATTGGTTAAAAATAAAGAATGGAGCTTTCTAACGTAAGTTTTTGCTGCTTTTGCTTTTGCGTTGTCTCGTTGTCTTGTCTGTACTCGATTTAAACATACTAATGAATTTCAGAGACAATGAGCCAATCTCGAGAAATCAGTAGAAATACGTCTTTTTCCTTATTTTATTATTATAAAACACACTAGAACAGCAAAAGACTTGTTGAATTTTTGACGTAGGACTACGTCTTTCATTTCTATACCGGGGTGTAAAATCAAAGTTTCGAAAACGAAAGCGTTACGCCGGAGACCGAGATTTTGAGCGTTAATAGCTCCTAAACAACTGAACGAAATGGTATGATAAACACTTCATTCGAACGATAAAATGTCTACGCGTTCTATACTTGTTACTTTTTGATCCAAAAACTTGTTTCAATAGTCTTAAAATTCCTTTCAAAATAGGCTATTGAAATCACCAATCGGTATATAAGCGAGCGCCGCTCGGAAATCCACTCAGTTCTAATTGAACAGCGATTGGAGCATGTTGTCGCTGTTCTTCGTGAAGTTCTTCGTTTATCATGAAAGCGCGGATGAACGGTGTCACCAAGAGCCTGTTTGTGCACCTTAGGCCAGACATGAATTCATCAGGAGGATAGTGATGCCACAAACGTTTCCCCGGGAAGATCTCGAAGCAGCCGCTACACACACACATATACACGCGCGTAATTCTTTACGTTTGGATGCCATTTGGCATCGAGAAAGATCCGGAAAATAATCTGCCAGTTCCTCTGGGAATTTAAAAATACATTCATGTGAAAAAGTTTATTTGAATGTTTTCTATCCATGTAACACTGTGACCAAATATGTTTCAATCAAGTGCTATTAACAGATGGTTATCGAGTTAGCGTAACCCCCGGTGGGCTTCCAGTATCGAGGAAAATGTGGAAATATCTAATCGTTACTGAAAATAATCTGCCAGTTCCTCTGGGAATTTAAAAATACTTCATGAGAAAGAGTTTATTTTAATGTTTTCTATCCATGTAACACTGTGACCAAATACATTTGGTTTTGTGATTTTTCAATCAATCGCAATTAACAGGATAGCTTCTGAAGATTATTCTTCCCCATCAGTAGGATATTTCCGTATCCAATATTGTATGCGCCCGCAATCGATTATTGCTCAGTCGCCGAAAGTTCCGAGCTCAGAGAGTTCATTCCCCTCTAGTTTGCCTTCCAAATTGCCATCGTAAACCACACCTTCTCTCGATTCAATCACACACAAAAAGCATACTTAAGCGATATTCTGGTGGTGAGACACATTCATTTTTCGTGAGGACATCGACAAGACAACATCGTTGCCTAACGTGCTGGAGGAGGTGGACGGCGAAGGATCGACACATACACGCGCAGAACTCTTTCCGTTAGGATGCCATTCAGCATCGAGAAAGTTCCGGAAAGATCTAATCAGTGCTGGAAAATAATCTGCCAGTTCCTTTGGGAATTTTCGAAATATATTCATGTGAAAGAGTTTAATTGAATGTTTTCTATCCATGTTACACTGTGACCAAATATGTTTCAACCAAGTGCTATTAACAGGTGGTTATCGAGTTGGCATTAACCACTGGTGGGCTTCCAGTATCGAGGAAAATGTAGAAATATCTAATCGTTACTGAAAATAATCTGCCAGTTCCTCTGGGAATTTAAAATTACATTCATGTGAAAGAGTTTCTTTGAATGTTTTCTATCTATGTATCACTGTGACCAAATATTTTTCAATCAAGTGCTATTAACAGGTGGTTATCGAATTAGCATTAACCATTGGTGGGCTTCCAGTATCGAGGAAAATGTGGAAATAACTAATCGTTCCTCTGGGAATTTAAAAATACATTCATGTGAAAGAGTTTATTTGAATGTTTTCTATCCATGTAACACTGTAACCAAATACAGTTGGTTTTGTGATTTTTCAATCAATCGCAATTAACAGGATAGCTTCTGAAGATTATTCTTCCCCATCAGTAGGATATTTTCGTATCCAATATTGGATGCATAAAACCTTGTACCTCCAACGTAACGCTCTCGTTTTCGAAGTCCCCCAAATATTCATTATTCATTCATTCAGCATGGATTCAGATTCAACTTCAAACAAAGGATCACTGAATCAACGATAGTCCTACGTCACCATTGCGGTTCTACCATAGATATAACCCACTTTCTGTTTTTAGAGTCAGCAATTTGTCTAACGAAATATAGTTCCGACACAATTTCATAGATAAATCAATCCTAAAAATTACGAAGGAATGTAAACATGTAATAGCAGACATTTTGATAACATACTCAGCTATCATACAAGTAAAATGGTTGTCAGTGGTTGGTGCAGTATTTCAAAAACCACAATAACAATTTTTCGTCCGGAATTTAACTTATGGATATGGATATTCGCGACCGACAACACAAAAGATGGCCGTGTGTCCCATAACATAGGTTTCCCTTTCGACCCTTATTACCCTTATCCTTATTCTTATCGTTATTTCCATTTCCGTTATTTCCAAACCTCTCCATTCCCATAAAAAAAATGAAATGTGTGATGCATGACAGCACTAAACAAACTCCATACGATTTCATTCATTCCAGAACCAATCTTTAAAAGTGTAGCAACGCGAACATAATTCTCAAATGTTTTGTTTTTTCAAGTGTTTTCAAACTGAAACTGTCTTTTTCAAGACCAAAGACTCGATTCCTGAGCTCCGAGCTGATTCAGCCGAAGGATCCGCCATTTCTGTCAATGGTCAGAACCACCAACGGAGTGTATCAGATCTAGGTCAACATGTCAAAATGGCCTATCTTCTTTGATCTATTCTCTTCATCTTAATTCTCTTTCACTAGAGTAGTGCGGGGCAAAAGTGCCCATTGGCCTTTTTGAAGTAAATGAGCATTAAAATTCGTTTGATACATTATTACACCTACAGCTCACACATATGAGCATGATACATTTTATGAAAGTGGCAAAAACTTATGAGGTAAAAGGAGTTTTTCGATGTTTTGATCTATTTTTGACGTAGAACTACGTCTTTCAGGAAGGGTACCAGATCAGAAAATAGTTAACTCTATTATTAGTTAATAACTATTTTCACAGCGAACCAATTTTGATACTTTGAACACCAATGGAATCGGAAATTCTTTAAGACTCTTTTGATGTACTATACAGTATAATCCACTAATGCTTAAACAGTTTAAATTAATGAAAACTGGAAGCATTCTCATTTTCCCATACATTTGTTCTGCCGATTTTTGTGCATTCCCGAACAGAGCTGTCAATAACGAGCAACTGATACATTCGTTTCTGCCCGTTTTCAACATATTTGGTTTAAATAAGCCATCCGCGATTTGAAGCCACACTACTTCTCGTTTGGCAACATGGTTGACGCAGAGCGTCGAGCAGAAGAGGATTGTTTTTCTGGACAGGTGAAGGAGGAGTATGGAATAGAGTTTCTTTCCACAAGGGCCCTTCTCAGGGCTAGAGTCGGAAACCAAAAATAGAATAGAATGAAAACACAGATGCGACTGAGCTAGCATAACACAACAAGCGGATGTCATCATTGCCTAATGCTGATTTCACATACATACACACACAGCTCGATACAAGGAGAGGAATCCTTCTGTATCGAGGTGTGCTACGAAGAAGAGCAGCATACGAGAATTCTGTGCTAGTGTGGATATGGAAGAGTATCCATAATTTTGGAATATAGATATACACTACATTTATTTAGATAAACGTATATTTCATGAAAATATGCTTTCAAATTCCAGCAGGGTAACCTTACTGTTGCATGTTGTGGGGTTTGATCACATCTCAAGCGGAATATAGGAGCAAAAGGGTTCATAGTTTGTGATCGATATCTGAATGGGAAGGAGAAAGTCTGATGCGAGTTGAACCAAATAAACGAGAAGTGCTGATAGCTTTGTTTTCAACCAAATTTTTAACGGGATCCACAAGAAGAAAACTGATTTGAAGAAATGCACTCCAGAAATGCCGTCGGGCCGACAGAGGCTTCGGGAGGGAGTCTCAAAGCGTCGGAACGCTCAGCATAATGAGAGTCACATGCCTTCTTTCTTGTGAAAACATATTTTTCCGAAAAGCTCGACATGTCAAATATTTTTTCTTCATCGAAACGTATCTTGTATAAAAACTCAAAACATCCTCGCGTAAACTGTATCTGTTTTACATCGGACAATTTGGAGGGCATTATCTTATGTTTTCAATGTTTTTAATTGCATTTTGGATTGGAAAAAATTGGTGCTGTCCATAATTGTTACAATCGGGTTCTCAACTACGTTAGCCTGCTGGACGCATGCTACAAAGTCAAAAAATGTGTAGAACTTATCTCCCTAATGCTTTCTCGTGCTCCTCTTAATAGCGGCATTTTGCAGAAAATAATTGGAGACAGATTCTAACATACTTTGATGGATGGACGTCAATCGGTTGTGGAAACAGCGATTTTGATTTGCAGTTTCCACAACAAACTGGCGTTGGTAGCATAGCTTAAACAAAACAGCACTTTGCAAAAATCAATTCGATGGCAATGCTTTCCCATCAAGTGTATACATTTTGTACAGATCAAATTTTCGTAATGTACGCGTATGTTGATTATACATGCAATTTTACGAAAAGTCTCGTACTGAAAATTCTTCCCTCTAGCGCTTGCGTCACTTTGCGAGATTACGGCAGTAGAGGCGAATAAACATTTCGAAGCGAACCAGCAATCCACCCAGAAGAAATTTTTCGTTTTTTTTTCACAAATTAATGTTTCTTCTGCAAAAATGGTTACAAATTAAATATTCAATGTATTGCCCATCGCTAGTCACAACTTTTTCTCATCTTTCTGGCAATTCATGGATTCTTTTGCGGAAATAATCGGCCGGTTCGTCGACTAACCACGAATCGATCCAATTTTTGACTTCATTAAAATTGGAGAAGTGCTTATCAACCAGGCCATGTTGCATCGATCGAAAAAGATCGGACGGCGCAATGACGAGAGAATACGGCGGGTGGGATAGGACCTCCCATTTCAGCGATTCCAAGTATGTTTCGACCGATTTCGCGACATGCGGCCGAGCATTGTCGTGCTGCAAAATATTTTTATCGTGTGTCTTTGCTTTGTATATCTGCAAGTTCTTGTTGCGTTTGTGACGGATCTTGATCAAGTAAAGCCTCCAATTCTTCATCGTCAAACTTTTTTGGCGGTCCGGAACGTTCTTCGACTTTCAAGTCAAAGTTACATAGTTTTTTTAAGCGGATTTTCCAATTAACGCGGCAATATTATTATCTCTCACTCCGCTCACATTTCGTCTTCATGCCCCGTCAGAGCTTATGACGGTAATCAGTGCTTGCGACGAAACTTAGCGCTTATGACGAAACTTAGTGCCGCACTCTATCACGATGCTTACGTAGATTTTAGGTGACCTGTTTTTTTTATGCGGATTTTCCAATTAACGAGGTTTTTTACGCGGATTTTCCAATTAACACGATTTTTTTACGCGGATTTTCCAATTAACGCGATTTTTTACGCGGATTTTTCAATTAACGCGGTAACGCTTTAAAAAACTGGATGTAATTTGAATTTTCCACTCACAAATGAATTTACTTTTCCGTACATACCTAATATCGTTTCTCTGTTAACCCCTTGTAAAACCGTGGCAACTATATTGCCACCCACAAAAAATATTTTTTCGCTATACTATAGGTAGGAATATTATTTCAATATTTTACTTAACCAAAAATTTCTAAAGGTATCTGGCAATTCTCCATTTATTTTTTTTTGTACTGCTAAAAATGTATGTTATTAATTTGGGAGTTATTTTTATGTAGCAAAACCTCGATGTTAAAGCTTCGGCAGAAAATTCAGTTTGAATTCATTGAAAATACAACACATTAAAAAGTTTTCCACTGTAACCGTACTATTTAAGATCTACTGTGTGAGATAATGCCGTTTTTCAATAAAATATTGTATTTGTATTTGTATAAAAAGTGTATTTGATGAAAAATTCAAAATTTTTTCATTTAAACTCTATATTAAAATAAGTTGATGGGTTTGAGCCTGTTTATTCAATCATGCAGAAGAAGACAGAGAGTATCATGTATCATTTTTAAACACAAGTCTAAATAGTTAAGACCTACAAAAATATAAGACTGAGTCAAATCAATCTATGACTACAAAAATATATTATAGATAAAATAGCATTATCTCCTTCGTTACCACGTTGTCCGGAACATTGTTTGTAATAACTTTAAGCCCTGTAGAATCGCGACTAATCATAATCTGATTTACATGGGTATACGCTTTCGATCTTCTAAATCAGCAGCCATTTGAATTCATTTATTGCATTTTTACATAACCAAACAACGTGCTCGATATTATGACATCCTGGATTTTGGATACACAAATTGTTAGTGGTGAGACCTTCACGATAAAAACGTGAATTGAGCACGAATGGATTGGGCAACATACAAATGGAGAATAATTCATTTTACGCATCAACTCACATTATGAGCTAACGCCCGAATTTAGGCAAAAAGATTGCTCATTGCGTCGGTGAGGGAGCGGGTGGATTGTGCAATCGAAAGAAAACATACCCAATTAAATCGTCAAATTGTAAACTTTTTACTATATTCATTGTTCATGTTTTAAGGAAAAATTCTGGATAAATTTCCTGTCCAATGATATATAACACAGCATATGTCTCAATAATCATTTTGAGTAATATGTGTTTGAAAACTCTTAATAAATCGTTACATTTTTCGAAGAGTTACCCACCTATATAGAAATCAAAGACATAGTCCTATGTCAAAAAAACATTTGTTTTCGCTGCACTAGAAATATTGTTTTGATTTTTGCATAACTAAAGGCGCAATAAAATGAATTTAAAAGGCAGCGGCAAACAGTGGGACTTATTCCAGTATCCACTTACACTTGAATTTTCACTAAAAATTCATTTCACTTCACTTTTTGGAGCCCATTCCCGTTTACACAGATCGTGAAGTGTGGAAATGAACTCCGTATATTGAACACAAAAATGGAGGGGAAACCAGAATCACCCTGGATATTCATTTCCAATGACGTTTTCTCTCAAAATAAAAGAGATAACAAAACACAAGAAATCGCTCTGTCCGCCCTGACAAGAAAGTGTGGTAAACCAGAATAACCCCGATGGATGAACTCGTTGTATTCATAACGAATTCTACCAAATGTTTGCAGTTGCGTGTGAACCGGAATAAGATTGTCCTCAATTCACTTTGCTTTCACGTGTAGTGTATTACTGAATAAGACCCAGTGTTTCTTGGGTTAGCCCTTTCCCGTACAACATCGAGGTGCACTTGCATAACTACTCAGCAGAGAAGTGGAATCACTTGATGGGTGACGTATTAAATAATACGGGAAGGGGTTAATGGGCAGTGGAAACTATATTGCCACCAATTTTATCAGCTGTTGCAAGAGTTAATTTTGTTATCAATGGTAAATATGTGTCCTCATATAAGCGTTACTATTATCGGCTGTTAAAGTCGATTCGTTGCCTAGTTTCCACGGCCTTATGAATGGTTTACTCACAAATCGAAGTATAAGCATCAACGAATTGAATTTTAAAATTAAACCTCTCTCTAAATGCATAATAACGAAGCCGCAAAAATTACATCTACATGCGAAATCATGTTTGATTTTCGGTTTTTGTCTCCATTTTTCACTTTTGATCAGTATTCATTGTCGAAGGATGGTTTAAATGTCATAATAATAGCATGTAGAAGGGGTTCTCATTAACAGAAATTTTAAATTGATAATGTAACTATACCAATCATCTACCTGTCCATCTTACCCCCACTGTTCGTCAGTCAGTCAGCCGCAAGTGAGAGAAAAATAAAATAAATATAAAATATTATAATAATCAAAAAAAAAATTATCCTTCGTTTAGATGTCGTTTTAAAAATTGATATCTGTCATAGGTGACATGAACTTATCATCTATAAAAATATTTATATGGTTTCCAGAATCATAAATTTTGTAACAATAAACACATGTATTTTGTCACAAAAATATAATTTTTAGTACAATTTCCTTCATACAAGAGCCTCATTTAATCAAATATTTCGCATTTGTGACTTCCGGGACGATTGGTTGACACCGTCAGTGTTAGATTCTGGGTTCGATTTCCGTTCAGACTAAGGGGATTTTTCGTCAAAGGAAATGCTTCTAAAATTCAAAATTAAAATCATGATGTATTAATTGTCAACAATATCTCAATCAAGTGCTAATAAAATTGTCACAACTAATATATCGTTGAGAATGTGAAATATCTCGAATTGTGTGGTCATGTCATCATCCTTGCAGAAGTCTCCTAATAGCACAATTTCGCGCATCATCTCAGAATATAATTATTTTTCCAATTGTGTATCAAAATAACGAACATTCTGCTGAAAATATTTTTTTTTCGGCGTTTATTGGGTCAATTGGTAGGATGAATTAGAAGTTGAATTGATTCCCGTGAAATTCAGCAACGAGAACACCAAAAAATGAGAAAAGAAAATAATCCAAGTTGAGCACATAACGTGATAGAGAGATTATTCTGAAACAGGACACGGAGGAGTATTTACACACTAACACTAACACAACTGTACAACTGTCCGCACCGTTTTTGTTTCCTTTTTTGTACATTACCCCAAAAATGGCCACCGCAACACGAACCCTCGTACATATCACTAGCAAACAATCTACAACGATATTTACCCCACTCCCAACAGTGCATTCCACGGTGCGACAGCTGCAACCTGCTGGACCGATGCTTTCAGTGTCCCGTGCTGTCTCGGTCGCACGCATCCCGGGAGTGCGGTTGTCAGTTTGCACTGCTACATCGGGCGGATCTGGACAGCTAGCATCCGGGACATAGTACTCCACATGGGCTCTTAAAGTCGCAACCAACGACTATGACGACACTATCGCAGGAACAAGAACAGCAATTTCAACCGACGAAAAGTCACAAGCAAATGATACGCCAACGGTCGGAGCAAGAACTACTTCAACCGAATCCTCCTCTCCCAGCTAGAATGCTCACAACTAAAGTACCCCTTAGCCGCCACCAATCGTGCCAGCAGCGTATATTACCACATCCGGCTAGTGTTAGCCACCAACATCACCACCCACCACATTATTACCGGCACCATTCGCATCCACGACTCAGCCAAAAGTATCGTCAGACATTATTTTCACGCACCCGTGGGTACAAGTCAGTGTGCAGTGATGGTGGCGGCTCACAGCATAGCTGCCCCAATCGGAGTAGATGCTCCAGGGACCACGATGAAGACATTGAAGCCTGCGTAAGTTTTGAACACCAACAGTATAATCCACACTTGCATTGCAAATCATAAGGCTCCCACGTGTCTGTGCTTTGAAAATGTTGCCAGTAGATGCTGACGCTATATCGTCCGTCGTCCTTTCACACATTATCAAACGCGTTGTCACCAACACCATTCACACGATATGTAGACAAGCACACCTGTAATGATTTACCAGCAAACAGTAATACACGAGAAATTTTAACACTCTTCAGTTCGTAGTTCGAGCTTCTTCCTCCGAATGAAATTTCCAAAAAACAAATCTGGCAGATTGGTTAAATATAATTGGGATGATGGAATCTTCAATTGCTGGTCGGCTTGAGAAGTTGTATATATTGTCACAAAGTAAAACAACTAGTATATATTCTATGCTTTGGTAGTCACTAGAATCAATTAGAATTTAATAATTAATGTTTGTAATGTCAAACATGTATCTAGAATGCTCAATTCAAGTTTCATAGTTCAATGCCAAAAAATTATTATGAATGATGGCTTCGGTAAGTAATCTGGTGATAGCGAAATTATTCATTCAAGAACTAAAACGGTAACAAACTATAGATGTGAAATATTATTTCATCTCAATCTACGAAGTGTCATCAGTGTGTTTGAAGTAACAAAGCTGAATGTATTTTTAGGTTATTTAATTGAATGTTGTAACATAGCAGTTGACATCTGCTATCAACATTGCCAAATCGTTCGGTAGAAATACATATATTACAATCTATTCAGTTGAAGCAACAAATGTGAAAAAGTTGATGGGTCTGAGCCTAGGGACACGGACGGGATCTTGACATAGGACTGTGATTGTGTGTAGTAATCGCATTTAAATTGAGTTTTTCATTATTCAAAATCTGTATTTTTTTCTCTTTTGATACATCAAATGGATGCCCTGGAAAAACCGTTTCCTGTATGCACTTGTATCATTCAAACGGGTTAGATGACATAACGTAGTAGAATTCGGTACCACATTCTGTTCAAAAATGTACACAAAAATACCATTGAAGCCATTACTACCCTTTTCTTCTGTTTATTCAATCATGCAGAAGATGACAAAGAGTCATCATGTATCATTTTTAAACACAACTCAAGCTATCATAATCTGATCTACGTGGGTATACTCTTCCGATCTTCTAAATCAGCAGCCATTTAAATTCATTTTTTGCATTTTCACATAACCAAACAACATACTTACGCATCAACTCACATTATCAGCTAACGCCCGAATTTAGGCAAAAAGATTGCTCGTTGCGTCGGGAAGGAAGCGAGTGGATAGTGCAATCGAAAGAAAACATACACAATTAAATCGTCAAATTGTTTACTTTTGACGTGGGACTACGTCTAACCGGAGTACATGGGAGACAAAATGAAAACCTAAACACAGAACATGCAGGAAAAAATGAAATATTCCGAATGCTTATAACTCGAACATTTCTTACTGGATCGGAAAGATGTTTGCATTAATTGATAGGGAATATTTCTACGCTTCTATCGCAATTAATAAAATGTTATTTTTCATTAGGTAAACTATTGAATAACTGTAAAATGTTAAGCGTTATCTAAACGCCCTAACTGCCTCATTTTGATTGGCCCGATCAACGGTTTCCCTAACACAACCATCAAAACCAAGCAGCCTGGGGGAAATTGGCATTGCAAATACATGTGTTTCCCCAACACAGATTTTAGGGTACTTCGGCACTCGCATGTTTTTTTGCACTCCGAAAAGAGTTTTTCTAACACGGATTACAAAAGCGGGTACGAACATCACACTTTGGCTCGGTTATTGCATTGAAGGATATGCTTTCATATCTTCACTGAATTCCTACGCATACCATTTGATGATTAGGCAAGATGTTGATAACCAATTGTTCCGATGACGCCTATTGATTAAACAATATGCGTTCGACGTACATGTCGAAATCAAAACTGAGTGCCTGAAGTTCATCAAATCAGGCAAATTCGCGGTTCGAGAAATACGTACACTTGAGAGATGCTCAGAAGGAAACGTAAAATAAAATAATCGTTTGATAATTCTTCCGTTCACGTATTTTGTCCTAGACATCATACCAAACGTAAAAGAACTGTCATTAAATTTACTTGTAGCGAAGAACATAATCTATCACAATGCATGAATTGACCTTATATGAAATTATACAATATTTTTATTCACAAAGCAAATATATTGAATTCAATTGAATTCGGGAATTGTTTCATTCAATCAAAAATTTAATCAATACAAACGAATGGTTGCTACGCTAAGGTAGTCCCACGTCAACCTTGCGGTTGTATCATAGATATAACCTACCCATTTTTTTACTATATTCACTGTTCATGTTTCAAAAAAATTCTGGATAAATTTCCTGTCTAATGATATATAACACAACATATGTCGCAATAACCATTTTGAGTAATATGCGTTTGAAAACTCCTCATAAATCGTTACATTTTTCGTAGAGTGACCCCCCTATATAGAAATCAAAGACATAGTCCTATTCAAAATTATACGAAAGTGCGACTTAAACGAAGCGGTAGTGAAGGCCTCATTTAGATGACCACATTATATAAACGCCAAAAAAATCTAATTTTCAACTTTTGTTTTTCTAATTATGAAAGATGTACTATTTTGAATTTTCATAGTCAAATTCGTTTGCTATCTTACACAACAATAAGTTGAACTATAATATTCTTCGGGAACGGGAATTAAAGCGGTAAGTGGACGCATGAAATGGGCATATTCTTCAGGGTGACCATTATGCCCCACTTCCCCTACTTCAAAATTTGAGAGCAGGAGATTTTGATGGGTGATATCAACAAAAAACTCAAAAATTAGATCTTGATTTGATTCATTACTACACCAGTAGTTACATGTCTGAATTAAATGAAGACTTTGAATAATATCACATCGTAAGTAATGGCTCGAAAAAACTAGAAGTTTACCAAAGAGAGCCGTAATACATGGAGTTTTCCATAAATCCTTTCCTTAAGCTTGGATGACAACTTTTGTTTATACTGAGTACCGTTATGTATTACTCATAGTAGCACCGTTTTGGTTCGTGAAAAAGTTCACAATACATCAAAAATTCATTTGTGAGTGAATCAATATATTTATGCAACAAAAAGTGTGAATCAATATACTGTTGCATAAATTCTAATATTTTTATACTTTTTTGCTGTGGTGGCTGTTAATACAAATTTCGATACAGATTTTCTGAGAAAAAACTCAAATAAAAAGATTTTTTGAGACCAAAAACACAGATTATATTATGGCAACCCTGATCCCCACGCTTCACGGATTATATCGAGAATATAATAAACATGCATATATATTGTTTTGAGTAATATGTGGTTTTATAAATTTAGAAATAATACATCCATTTTTGGCACCAAATAAACGAAGAAAAAATGCGAAATAAAAACTTTTACTTCAATCAACTTTTTTTTACTATGAATAAAAAAAAAGACTATCTGTTGAGATTCCACAAAAGAATATTTAGTAATGTGTATCCTTATCAAGGATACTTTATCTAGTCCCAATACTCTCGAACTCGACAACTGAGCGTGTTTACGTTATCAAATTGTTTGATTGTATTCTTAAAACACAACGTCGACTACTCAAGAATTTCACTAGTCCACGCTAAGATCAGTTTATATTTGTGGATAGCGGAATCGTCTTGCTTGGAATAAAAATCTGAAACTATCATTGCAGTAGCGTTGAGTGAAGCGTTTGCACCCGGAGCGGAAGAGTCGATTCTAAGACGATTCTAATTTACTAAGCTTTAACATTCTTTGTGGTATAAGCTTCATTTTAACATCATTTACAAGTACCGATAAAGCCTATAATTTATGATACTAAGACACACCTAAAGTTAATTTTAAGCATATATTTTGTAATTTTATATGTTCATTTGGCGCTTCAGAACACGAAATAGCCTTTTTTTTCTGGCGAAGATGAAATGTTTTCTAGCAACGTTTGGGTGCAGTGATGAAATGTTTGCGTTACCAAATTCCGTAGCAAGTAGCATCGTGAATTTTTCAGTTTTTGTTGTAGTTTTAACTATTTTGTTTGCTATGTTCACGTTAAGCGCTAAAAACGTAAGAATCTACTATAAATGGATGAACAAATAAACTTGCATGCAGAAATCTTCATTAAAATTAGTATTCAAATAGTGTCCGGAATTTGAGTCAGTTACAAAAATGGTGTTCGGAATTTGAGACAAATGTAATTGAACATATTTTAAGTTTTTATCATGAATATGTATTTGTAAGTCAATTCTATTAGTCAAGTGAAAAGTACTCTATTGTATACAAAAATCAAATTAATTTCGCGTAACAGTATCATTTTGAGTACTGAGATACAGCCATTAGATTACATTAGACATTTGCAAAAAAGTGACAGTAAAAACCAATGATAAAATGTTTGCGTAAACAAATTCCGTAAAAAACAAGCATCGTTCATTTTTCAGTTTTTGTAGTTGTTTCACCTTTTTTGTTTGTTGTTTTCATGTTAAGTGCTAAAGAATGTATTAACCTACAATAAATGGGTGAAAAAAAGATATTTTATGCAGAAATCTTCATTAAAATTAATATTAACGTAGTGTGCGGAATATCAATCAAGTTTCTACGCATGATTCAAATTCCGAACACTTCATTTTCAAATGTAAGTTTATCGAACTTTTATGTTATAAATAATTGAATAATCAAAACCCTGAAATTTTTTGGGTTATACCCTTCATTTTAACATCATTTACAGGTATCGATACAGACTATAATATATAATATTAGACATTTGCAAAAAAGTGACAGTCGAAACCAAGGATAAAATGTTTGCGTTAGCAAATTCCGTAAAAAAACGAGAATCGGTAATTTTCCAGTTTTTGTAGTTTTTCAACTATTTTGTTTGTTGTTTTCATGTTAAGGGCTAGAAATGGTAAGAATATACAACCCATGGATGAAATAAAATGATATTTTATGCAGAAATCTTCATTAAAATTA
Source organism: Toxorhynchites rutilus septentrionalis (assembly GCF_029784135.1). Lineage (NCBI taxonomy): Eukaryota > Metazoa > Arthropoda > Insecta > Diptera > Culicidae > Toxorhynchites > Toxorhynchites rutilus. The sequence goes on along the minus strand of NC_073745.1, from coordinate 208,744,638 downwards.
GTGTTCGGAATATGAATCAAGTTTCTACACATGATTCAAATGGCGAACACTTCATTTTTTAATGGGAATTTACTGAACTTCAATGTTATAAATAATTCAATATTCAAAACCCTATCATTCTTTGTGTTATAGACTTCATTTTAACATCATTCAAAAAAAATGACAAAAATGGCATTCGGAATTTGAGACAAAAGTGATTTAACATATTTTTAGTTTTTCACCATGAATATGTATTTGTAAATCAATTTATTTTATTGTAGTCAAATGAAAAAGTAGGCTCTATTGTTTAAAAAAATCAAATTAATTTAGCGAAAGAGTACCATTTTGAGTAATGAGACACTGTTTAATCCACCTAGAAGTGATATTGTGCTTTTCAGCAGTATAAACGGACAGACTAAACGGACTCAACTATTTTGCTTTTGGTTCCAGTAAGCTTCTAAACAGTTCACCTTTGGCAATATGATTTATAGACGCAGTGCATTCCTAAGGAATAGAATAAACAGAATTTTCAGAGTCCATATCAACCCCACTGGCAACAGTCCGTTTCACCCCACTGTTAAAAAAGCAAAAAAGAAAAAAAGACAGATAATGCGTTGGAAACAGATAAAAACAGTGTTATAACACAACGAGATTTTAGAGCATTTACGAGAAACAAGGTCACTCGAATAGATAGAAAGTTAACCTGAATGGTAAATAATGCTGAATGAAAACAAAATAAATGTAAAAAATAATTAATATTTTGTTAATAATATTGAACATCACCCGACTCAAAGTCAAACAAGGAAGAATTTCCGTAATTATTGAATTAAGCTATCTACGTTTGTTAAAAAATATCTATAAAATATTTTTTTTCTGTACTGTTTTCTGTTTTTGTACTGTACTGTGAACTTTCAGGTATTAGAGTATTTTACGTACATATTTTTATCCTAGTGTGTAGGTGTAGTGGGCAAAAATGTCGGGAAGAAATGGGAAATCGATTTTTCTTTGTTTTTTCAAGAATATTCTGGACTAACACAATTTATCGCTAACCAACTCAATAGTAAATCCAATCAACCTTATCAACCAGCTTTCATTTGGTTCCAAAAATGTTCCTTTAGGACCTTTCCACACAAAGATATTTTAGTTTGAATGAAAAATTACCCCTTCGTCTTTGATGATGAATAATTTAATAAAGAACCATGGCACCGCACTTCGAAAAACAATTTTGAAAACTCCTATAAATTCCACACAAGGATAATTTGCAAATTTGACGAAAATTTTTTTTTTAAATTAAAAAAATATTTAAAAAATCGGCTGACCGTATCAATATGAAACGTTCACAGATGTTTAGGGAATACACTAGGCTAAAAATTTGCCTGCAAAGCTTACCGCGATATTTACAGAATTACAGTGGAGTTTATAAAGCACTATAAACATCCTGTTTTTGGTACTTTTTTAAAATCTATGTAAAAAATTAAAAAAAATTTTTTCGTCATAGTAACAAATCGATTTCTCATTTCTTCCCGACATTTTTGCCCACTACACCTACACACACCAAGATAAATATATCATCCAGTTTCCTAACGTTTTTGATGGTAAATAAAAACAATAAACATTCGATCCAAATACTCGCCGAATGTTTGGACCGAGTGCATTGAATCGAACATTCACTTCAGCACATTCGTCACATCATTTGTCGATTCATCGAGCCAAATGTTTGAGTCCAACATTCGAGTGAAACGTTGTACGAATCGTGTAGCGCCCGCATTAGGCCAAAGTACGTGGAATAAGAAGGTAGTCTACTCCCTGCTTTGTTCAAGTGTGGTAGGCAAAGGAAAAAAGCAAGAAATAGTAATAAACCATCGATCGAATCTATATAAATTTAAACATTTTTTAATTTTTCAAATTATTATACAAGAACTGTCTCCAAAAATGTTTCGAAATGACGAAATAGCAGTTTACTTAATTATTTCAAAATTTAAAACTGTAAAATTATCGCACCTGTACTATAAAAATAATGCAATCCGATAAGCAAATGTGTTGAGAGGTTATATCGAAGCAGTGTCGTTCCCGTTCCGATCCATGGAGCGAATGCATGGGATAACTGAAAACGTCTCCGATTAGTTTATCTCATTCGAAATTATTCTGTTCCGGCATCGCGGGACGTGGTACTTCAACATTTCGCTGAAGTAAACAAAACCTGTTCAGTATGAAATCGATAAAAAACCACATAAAAACTTACTTGCACTGAAAAAGCGGTATATTATCGTGTTTACCGTCGGCACGACTTGCGATTTTGTCTCTTTTCAGGATTTTTGGAACTTTTAAAATCGAGAAATATTGAAAAAACTTCAGTACTTCGAACTAATTGAGGATTTGTTATTACTAACTTCGTTGTGTGTGTAACACATGCGCTCTCCGTGTGTATAAACAGGAGATATCCCTTACCTTCTATTCTACGTACTTTGGCATTAGGCAAGGCGCAAATTGAGACGCATATAGCGCGAGTAACTTGGCGCGATATAGCACCTGTTTTTGTGGCGAATGAAAACAGATAGAAGGGCGCAAATTGGCCAGATGACACGAGATGGGGGAGCGCTCGTGAGACACGACTCGCGCGACGCTGTGGCTGAACCAAAGTTTCTCGTGCTGGTCATGCCGGTTGTGGTAGTTGTGTTGGTGAACAATCATATAGCGCCGTAGGTTTGACACTGTATGGCTGTACTGGTCGGGTGATTGTGTTAGTAAATAAATATATCGCGCAACTCTGTGTTAATCAGTCATTGTATGCGAGTGGCATGTTATTTACACCAAACTGCGACTCAATATGCGCTCCACCACGCTACGTTTGTGGCACGTATGAGTCGTGTTGGTAGTCTCGCGTTCGCTTACGAGCGCTATACGCTTCTCAATTTGCGCCTAGCCTTACTGTATTCTTGAAGGCGGACGAGAGATTCATTTCTAGGTGAGCGAAAAGATGAATTACTACCGACTCGGTGGTCATTCGACTACCCGCCAATTCATTTTCGTTGTTTTTGTTTACATTATTTCGTTCGAGAATTCGGTTCAGTTTCTAAATGTGTGTGATAAAAGTGGTTAAAATCGAGTGAAACGGCCTCAGTTGATCCTTTGGAATTCGTTTCTCCGTTCCAGCATTCGTTGCCAATTGCTTTGGTCTTATAAAACTCATGTAGCAGCTTTTAAAAACCAATCCATCATGGAAAGAAACTTGCATTCTGTAAAGAAAGTGCTTAGAATATGCGTTTTATCCATAGATTATGAGCAGCTTTGCATTTTGGTTGGACGATGACGTAAATTTTTATTCGGATGCAGCCAGACCTGGGCAAATTGGGATTGGGGTTGGGAAGAATTTACGTTCGGTAGTCCAATACTGTTAAGCGCTGCTGTTGTATCCGTCCACACTGAAGGGAAAATTGATCTCGAATTGTTCGCTGCTTCAGCCAATTTGAGACCTCTACAGCCGAAAGATTATCCTCTATTCTCTGTACTATCTTCTTGAATTGTTTCCGGTTTATCACGTGTAATCTAAAATATGTCAACATGTATATTAAAAATCTTCAAATTAAATTAAAAACTAGCACTTACTTTTTAGCATCTATTCTTCGAGTGAGTCGAAAGCTAATGAGGATACGACTTCAAATCTCAAAAAGTGAGAGCTTGAATCAAATTATTCCCCTACAAAAATACCGTAAAAGTTCATTGATGTTCATTCGAGGCGTGCTTCCCGACTCATTCGCTGGCCATAAAAAAATAACACGAGTGACTCAGGCTATCTCACGTCCTTCGCGGCGTGGAATAAACCCAAATGATTCATGATAAACATTGCGCTGCTGAGGTGTGAATACGCAAGTACATTTTTTTTCTTATCAATTATTTTCACATTTTCATGGCATTTATGCTTTATATTTTTTCATGTTAAAATTACCTGCTTTATTTTTGAAGTTTTCCATAGCCCGTGCTCATTTCTAATTTCTAATTTCATAGCCCGTGCTCATTTCTAATTTCTAAAAATGACACAGCGAAGTCTACTCATTTTACTTCGTGTTTTTGTTGTTATCTCATGATGTTTAGATTTAATCTTATTTGTCAACAGGAGATGCGACAAAACTCAAAATCTGATTTGTAGGAATTTTTCCTACTTCATTCGGGTAAATGTTGCATTCTGGTAAATGTCGCATTCGGGTATTTGTTACATTCGTATGTGAATGTGAATTGGTAAATGTATGTGTTACAATCGGGTAAATGTGCTTCAGGTAAGCGTATTTCAGGTGAAAGATATTCGGATGAATATGACACAACCTGATTTCGTACGTTCTAAACGGTAAGAGGATTCCATCCAGGAAGATGTGTTCCAAGTGATGAAGATGGTTTGTAATAACATGGTTTGAAGATGATTTGTAATAACATGGTTTGTTTGTTCAGAGACATTCATTTATAAGGATTCAAGATAAGCTGTCATACAGGGACAACAAAAAAATAAAGGACGGTTCTGTGAATCCTTTTCCTTTTTACATCGTAATCGAGTCATTTTTTAAACAACTTTAACTTGTTTCCAGAACATTTTTGATATTTCATATGTCCTCGAGCATAATTTGTGCACCCGTGGCCGAGTGGTTAGCGTCTCACATTATCATGCCGGGTGTTCGGGTTCGACTCCCGTCCTGGCCGGGGGATTTTTCGTCAAAGTAATTTCCTTCGACTTGCACTGTAGTCACGCGTATTCTAGAGCTTGCCCCTCGGAATACATTCAAGGCGTGTTATTTGGCTTAAGAAATCTAAACTAAGTATTAATAAATGACGCTAGTTAATGCATAGGAGGCGATCTGGCGTAGTGGTAACATCCATGCCTCTCACGCTAAAGATCACGAGTTCAATTCTCACTCCCGACATTCTTCCAAAAATGGAAGTAAAAGTGACGAACCAGCCAAATTGAGTTGAAAATCACTATAATACAGATAAAAAAAAAAAAAAAAATTAATGCATACGTTGAGACGGCAAAAGTTCCATAGGGAACGTTAACGCCATTCAAGAAGAAGAAGATGTCCTCGAGCAAACGCCGAACGCTCGCAAATAATGTATTACATTTTACGTCTTTTTTATTTCTCCTGAATATTGTCCTTTATCCGCTCGCTCAATAATCTTCTGAGAACGGCTACTTCCGGATCTATCAGTTACATGACTGAAAATATTATGCTTCATCTTCATTATAAGAAGGGTACATTGGTCGCGAGCTTCCCTGCTAGCCTTCAATAAAGCACGCTCAAATAATCTCGAAAAAGTATTCAGAATCGTGAACAAATTATGTTCTATCCATGTTCTATTTCGTAGTGAACTTATTGTGCAAGCGAATACACTGCGTTTCACAGCTATAGAACCACTCATTTTTTTTCCGAGTTTCCAGAGATATGTAAGAGGTCGGTTGAATTGAAGTATATGGTGTAGAATACAATAACAATCTCCATTTATAAGACAGGGCATTTCCACTTTATTGTTGTGTTCAGGCGCGAAACATTCAAAAAACAAAAATTTCAGTGTTTCATAACTATAGAACCAGATGGAAAAACTCTCATATTTCACAAACATAACGTCAATTTGACATGAATTACGATAGGTTTCTAATTCATAGTTCATCTTTAGTTCTAAATCAGTTCAAATAACACATTCGGGATGGTTACGACCATCCTGCGCCATGTTGTAGTAAGTATCTCGTTCTACGCAGAGGATACTACTCGTTTAAGTTCTTCAAATGACTCATACTGCTTGTAAGCTGCATCTACTATTCGTCCGATCACTCCTCACAAGTTCCTGACAGGGTTTTGATTTGGTATACAAGCTGACCAGTCCAGAATCTGAAGCCCCTATTCATTAAACTATGCCATGACCTTCCGGACTTTATGAATTAATGCCAAATTACTCAATTATCAAATTGTTTTTGATGTAAAAACAGCAGTAAATGATTCTGTAGTACTTCGTGTTGCACTTCTGACTGTTCATTCGTGTTGCTGGTAAGCTACCTTTACCAGGCCTTTTTGGTAAATTTGAAGAGCTTAAACGAGCAGTTTCCTCTGCGTAGAACGAGATACTTACTACAACATGGCGCAGGATGATCGTAACCATCCCGAATGGGTTATTTGAACTGATTCAGAACTACAGATGGCCTACGAATTAGAAACTTAATTCAAGTTAAATTGACGTTAATTTTGTAAAGGAGTGAGAGTTTTTCCATTTGGTTCTATAGTTATGAAACACTGGAATTTTTGTTTTTTGTATGTTTCGCGTCTGAAAGTTGAAACGGCTAGTCATATAAATGAAGATAGTTATTGTATCCTACACTATATACTTCAATTCTTCCTTCTTACATATCTCTGGACACTCGGAAAAAAAAGGTGGTTCTATAGTTGTGAAACGCAGTGTATAATGCTTGTTATACACAAATCACCTCCATAAATTGATTGCATCAATATAATCAATGTGAACGCATGGTGTTTAAATTTTGAAAAAATAACAGATGAAATACCGCAGTCAGAATGTAATGAACAATTATGTATCATTATTATCGCCAAATTAGAAAGATAAATTAAATAAATTAAATACCACGGATGAGTCTCCGTTGAAGTTATTATAGCTAAAGCAAGCGTTAGCATTTTCCCGTGTCGTCAATACCTTGTATGGCCATTTTCCACAAATTGTTGTGCAACGTACAGCCGGGAGGAAATTACAACATCTCCTGTTAACTACAGACAGTGACCCTCAGGTGAACAACGCCATTGTAGTAATCATAACAATGATTATATAGAAAAGCAATCCCAAACCTGACAATATCCGCCCTCGAGAACCGAGAAGGCATCGACACGATAAATGGATGAATTGCGTGTGGCATACCCACCGACAACGGTATAACACCCAAACATACAGACCGGAATGCTGAGAATTGTGTGACTAGAATAATTTTCGCTATGATTATCGTTCGGCCCCCTCCGCATTTGTTGGGGGCGTCACAGGCCAAACAAACCAGTCCAGAGTCTGACCGCTGGCAGCTGGCTCTTCATTTTCGGTTGCTGTCGTGACTTGACTGCCATTCTTCGTCCGGGAGCAGAAAGCTACAAATCCCAGCGGACCCGTCCGTCTTCGGGTACGGAAGTCGTAATCAGGTTTGACTGGACTAAGGATGGCGTACAAATTGAATTTTTGATAACAAAATTGGGCGGTTGGAATGCACAAGTTAGCTATGGTTGTGGTGTGAGGTTGACTAATTCAGCATTGTGGGTCAAAAGCGTTTTTAAAGCACAACACTAATCACGTTTCTAAAAGAGAGCATCCTGATTAGGCTACACCTTTAACACGTTTAGCCACCGTTGACATCGGTATACTTGATTCTTGGGGACCGACACTGAACTTTTTTTTAGCATCATTAGGACTGACAGTAACAAAGCATGAAATAAAAAAATGGCTTTGCTTTCGGATGTGTCACAAAATGTGACAACTTTTTAGTGGAATTTCTTCCTTTTTTCTTTGTACCGTTTTGTCTCATATTCCGAACAGTCTCAAATTCCGAACACTTCATTTTTAAATGTAAATTTACTGAACTTTTATGTTATAAACAATCGAATAATGGAAACACAGACATTCTTTGAGGTATAGGCTTCATTTTGACATCATTTACAGGTATCGATACAACCTATAATTTATAATATTGGATATTTGCAAAAAAAATGACAGTCGAACCAATGATTAAATGTTTGCGTTAGCAAATTCTGCAAAAAAACAAGCATCGTTAATTGTTCAGTTTTTGTGGTTTTTTCAACTGTTTGTTTGTTAGGGGGTTCCAAAATATATATTTTTATCAAGGCTCATATGGCGTTAGCCTGACAGGGCCGGAGTTCAATATTTTGACAGTTTTTCTTATTATCTATGTTAGTAATATGTAACCGATTACTCGCGGTCGGCTCGAGGTTAGTATTACAAGTGTTCTCGTAATTGGGATGTTGCTGTCTCCAATGCTCTGTACGTGTGCCCGACACGGGATACTTCCTATTGGGATGCAGCTGACCATTAATCAGCAACGCCCCCCTAGTATGTACCCCATATCTAGCGTGGTGCGTCTTCTTGACTCGAGAAATCCAGGATAGAATGGTCACTAACCGGCGCAATCATCAGCTCGTGTAGAGTTGTCATGAGCGGTACAACCTTTGGCTCTTGTTGAATGATCAGTGGACTGCACAACCTTCGGCCCGTGCATCTGTAAAGAGTGTGTGTATGTATTGCCGCGAATAAGTAAAAGTTTATCGTTTGGATAGGAGGTTGACATCGGCGTTTCTGAGGAACAGGTATAGATGAAGCAGAAGATCAGGGTCACGGCTACCTAAGATATCCCGGACGGGGATATCCGATTGTCTGCCTTGTGCTCTCAGTGCTCTAGAGAGCTGAGAGCGAGCAGCATGGAACCGGATACACGACCAGACAACATGCTCGATGTCGTGGTAGCCATCGCCACAATCACAAAGATTGTTTGCTGCGAGCCCAATGCGATAGAGATGCGCGTTTAGGTTGTAGTGATTGGACATAAGCCGAGATATCACGCGAATGAAATCACGACCTACATTCAATCCCTTGAACCATGCACTCGTCGAGACCTTAGGGATAATCGTGTGTAACCAACGACCGAACTCATCACCACTCCACATGCGCTGCCAACTTACGAGCGTATACTGACGAGGAATGTGGAAAAATTCATTATAAGCAATTTGCCTTTCAAAAAGTGTGCCTTCTGAAGCGCCCACCTTAGCTAGCGAGTCCGCTTTCTCATTCCCCGGAATCGAGCAATGAGAGGGAACCCATGCTAAGGTAATCTTGAATAATTTTTCGACCAAAACACTCAATAGTTGTCTTATTCTTGTTAGGAAATAAGATGAGCGTTTATCAACTTTCATTGAGCGGATTGCCTCTATTGAGCTGAGACTGTCTGAAAAAATAAAATAGTGGGCGATGGGCAATGTTTCAATGATCCCTAATGCGTAATATATCGCACCCAGTTCAGCGACATACACGGAACAAGGATCTTTGAGTTTGAAAGAGGCACTGGAATTTTCATTGAAGATGCCGAAGCCAGTGGACCCGTTTATGTATGAACCGTCAGTAAAGAACATTTTATCAGATGCAACTTTCCCATATTTTTCCGAAAATATCAACGGAATAACATTGGAGCGTGGGTGATTCCATGGATTTTTTGTCGCATGGACAGATCAAAAATGACAGAGGAATTGCAAAAGTATGGGAAGCAAACTTGTTTGGAGATGCCTGGTGAAGGGTGCACGTCGTGGGTAAGGTACTCACGGTATAAAGACATAAAACTTGACCGAGGAGTCAGTTGGAGTAGATTTTCGAAGTTATCAATCACCAATGGATTCATGATCTGGCAACGGATGAGAAATCTGTAGGATAATTCTGTGAACCGAAGAGTAAGCGGGGGTACTCCTGCCAAAACTTCGAGACTCATCGTATGTGTCGAATGCAAACACCCCATGGCTATACGCAAGCAACGATATTGTATCCTCTCCAGCTTGAGAATATGAATCCTGGCAGCTGATCGGAAGCAAAAACTGCCATATTCTAACACTGACAATATCGTTGTTTTGTACAACTGAATGAGGTCTCCTGGATGGGCACCCCACCATGTTCCGGTTATTGTTTGGAGAAAATTGATTCTTTGCTGGCATTTCTGTTTCAAATACGCAATGTGTCTCCCCCAGGTACATTTAGAATCAAAATATACACCCAGGTATTTGAAAAACATAGAGTGTTGGATCGTTTTGCCGGATAGGTGAAGCTGGAATTGGGCGGGTTCGTGCTTCCTAGAAAAAACGACCATTTCAGTTTTCTCCGTAGAGAATTCAATACCCAGCTTGAGGGCCCACGTGAACAGGTTGTTCAGAGTATCTTGCAAGGATTTTTGCAGAACGGCGGGATTAGTACCCGTGATGGAAATAACTCCATCGTCTGCAAGTTGTCTCAGCGTGCAGTCTCTAGTTAGACAATCATCCATATCATTGACGTAAAAACTGTACAAGAGGGGGCTTAGGCAGGAGCCTTGTGGTAGGCCCATAAAACTATAACGTGAAGATTTCGAGCTGCCATGAGAGAAAATCATGTGCTTTTCTGACAGTAAATTATACAGGAAATTGTTGAGAATTGGTGAAAGTTCACGATTATGAAGCTTCTCTGAGAGAATTTCCATGGAAACTGAATCAAATGCCCCTTTGATATCGAGAAAAACGGAAGCCATTTGTTCTTTGCGAGCAAATGCGATTTGAATTTCAGAAGATAGCAGCGCGAGACAATCATTTGTCCCTTTACCTCGGCGGAAGCCAAACTGCGTATTTGACAGCAAATTGTTCGTTTCAACCCACTCGTCCAAACGAAGTAGAATCATTTTCTCTAACAATTTGCGAAAACATTGCAATCGGCCTATACGAGTTGTGATCGCAAGCCGGCTTGTTGGGTTTTCGTATGGCAATCACTCTCACTTGTCTCCAGTCATGCGGGACAATATTCAGCTCCAGAAACTTGTTAAACAAGTTCAGCAAACGCTGTTTTGCCAAGTCGGGAAGATTCTTCAACAAGTTGAATTTAATCTTGTCCGACCCCGGAGCTGAATTGTTACATGAGAGGAGGGCAATTGAGAATTCTACCATCGAAAAATTCTCATAATCGCATTGGAGCGGAATATCGCGTACGACGCTTTGTGCAGGAACAGCATCGGGACAAACCTTCCTTGCAAATTTGAAAATCCAACGGTCAGAGTATTCGTCACTTTCATTGGTATGGTTCCAGCCACGCATTCTCCTAGCCGTATTCCAAAGAGTACTCATAGCGGTCTCCCTTGACAAACCATTGACGAATTTCCGCCAATATCCACGCTTTTTTGCTTTAATCAGACCTTTTAGTTTGGCTTCTAGAGCTTGCTACTTTCGAAACCATTCCACTAATCCAGTTTTCCTGAATTTTTTGAAAGTTTTCCTGTCCCACCAAAGTGATGGAGGACGACGTCGGAAAGTGGTAGCCGGTACACGTTTCTTTTGAGCTTGAAGTGCGCTATCGTAAATCAAACTTGATATAAAATTATACTCTTCAAGGAGAGGAAGTTCATGCATCGAAATGATTGCTTCAAATATTAATTCTGCAAATTTTCTCCAGTCAATATTCTTCGTGAGGTCATACGCAATATCGACTGACTCACTAGATTTTGATTCATTGGCGATCGATAAAATTATTGGTAGGTGATCACTACCGTGGGGATCTTGGATTACCTTCCATGTGCAATCCAGGGATAATGAAGAAGAGCAGAGAGATATGTCTAGCATGCTTGCCCGTGCAGGAGGGTTGGCTATCCTAGTTGCTTCCCCAGTATTTAAAACTGTCATGTTGAAGTTGTCGCACAGATCATAAATCAACGTGGCACGGTTGTCATCGTAGAGTGACCCCCATGCTGTTCCATGGGAGTTGAAGTCACCTAAGATTAACCGCGGCTCCGGCAATGCCTCGATAATATCAAAGAACTGATGGCGGCCTACCGTAGTCCTGGGAGGAATATATATCGAAGCAATGCAGAGTTCTTTGCCATTGATTTGTATCTGGCAAGCGACAACTTCAATGCCTGTAATCGATGGGATAGTGACTCTATAGAAGGAGTGACGTTTTTTGATCCCCAATAGTACGCCACCAAACGAGTCGTTACGATCTAGGCGAATAATGTTGAAATCGTGAAAATTCAGCTCGTCGGCTGAACAAAGCCATGTTTCACAGAGAGAAAATACATCACAGTTAGAACTGTGAACTAAAAATTTAAATTGGTCTAGTTTAGGGATGATGCTTCTGCAATTCCACTGTATGACAGTGGTCAAATCCTTGACCTCTTGCGCTGAATTAGGCATCGAGGGAAATGAACGCTGCTAAAAAGCCACATTTTTCTTTCAAAAATGTTCTCACAACCGGAAGCAAACATAATACTATGCTTTTAAGAGGATCATTTATATTTAAAGCATTTAAAATGTTATCCACAAGGTCTGAAAGCGCAAGCAGGCCAGGTAGTGGCTGTTGCTTCGACCGCGAAAATGGAACAGACGTGTTCGTTGTTGTTCCGGGAAGTGCTGAGGACCCCTGGTTGGTAGCATGACCACGTAAACCGGGAGGTACTTGCTTCGGCCTATTCTCAGCACGTTCAGTTCGAGGCTTCATTCCAACTTGGGAAGTTTCGGTATTCTTTCTGGGGAGTGATGGAAAAGATGTAATTTTTCTTTTCCTGATGGCACCCTGCGATGTACCGGAACATCCGGCATTGGGAGCGGCAGCAACAGGCTCGTCGTTCTGCAGAATGGAGTAGGGATTGTCCTGTGTCGTTGGCACGGAACTCTTAAGCATTTCTGCAAAAGTCCGCTTGGAACGTTCCTTTAAGGAACGCTTGAGTTTTTCCCCTCGTTGTTTGTACACCGGGCATTGAATAAGATCATGAGGAGTCCCGCCGCAATGAAGACACTTGTGCTCTTTCGCGCAAGGATTCTCATCATGGCTCTCTCCACAATCTGCGCAACGTTTTTTATTGCAACAATAGGCGGCCGTGTGACCGAGTTGCATACATTTGTTGCATTTCATTACCCGGGGTACAAACAACCGAACAGGTAAACGAAGTGCACCTATTGCAACGTAGTTTGGAAGGGCGGAACCCTCAAAAGTCACACGAAAAGAGTTTGTCCGATTGAGAATTCTTTTGTCATTTTTATGTGACACAGATTTCAGTCGATCGCATGCAAGAATCTTCACAGTTTTTAGTGTGGAGTTCTTGAAGCGACCGACACCATCGATTATCTCTTTTCGGGTCAAACCCTTTTCGGTTATTACGCCGTCTATTTCGACATTGCAACAGGGTACGTATACACGATACTCAATCGCAAAGAGGTCGCAGCGCGTTATTTTGTTCGCTTGGGTCCTGCTTGAGACGACAACTCGTAGTTTGTCTGGCCCCATCCGTGTAATTTCGATAACGTCAGAAAAATGTTGAGTTAGTTCCTTCGAGATGCGAATGACATTGAGAGGTTTGGATTTTCGTCTAAAGTACACAATGAATGGGCCTTTGGAGCCTTCAGGGTATTCTTTAGGACGAAAATCCTGTTTTTCGTCGATTTCCTCATCTTCGGAACTATCAACTTCGTAAACAGAATTTTCTACCTCAATTTCTGCTTCATCCTCCTGCTCTTCAGGAGGAGGTTCGGTATCAGAAATATTCAATTGCGTCAACGGGGGGTCCTTTCCGCCCTCAGCCATATTAGAAAAATCGGCCAACTGTTCGATATGAACAGAATATAATAATTATCAAAATGAATAAGTAAAAAAAATATTATAAGGTTATGCTGCGGATAGTATTTATATTAATTTAGTTTATTTATATAAAATTCTAAATTGAAAAAAAGTTCCAATAAAATTTCAACGGTAATGTAACCAAGAAAAATAGACACCCCTAATGCCAACGTTTGCCGATTTGGTAAACACACAGATGAACAATGGTGTAAATCGAGCACAGATGGTAGAAGGAATGATAGGAGGACAAAAGAAAAATAAACTTATACTTGCCGCTGCTGTGTGGCGTGTGTGATGAATCTGTCTGAATTGTATCCTCTGCGTCTCGGTCGCGCACCACTTTGAGCTTCGCTCTACTCGCAAGCGCAACCGATGAAAAAAAAACACAGTCTGATTCGATGTGGAAAAAAACACCTTTGTTGGATCGTTTCGAAAACCTGTCCGATCTACTTGCGAGTTATCGAACGAAAAGATAACTCGCAAGTAGATCGGACAGGTTCTCTCCCCCTGTTTGTTTGTTGTTTTCATGTTAAGTGCTAGAAATGGTAAGAATCTACAATAAACGAATGAAATAAAATGATATTTTATGCAGAAATCTTCATTAAAATTAGTATTCGGAATATGAATCAAGTTCCTACGCGTGATTGCGAATTGCGATCACTCCATTTTTAAATGCAAATTTACTGCATTTTAACATTTTTTTGTTAACATTTTAACATCATTTACAGGTTTCGATACCGATATAGCGCCCTTGGTCCCGAAACCATGTAAACTATAAAAAACAATTACAATCAATAATTACAAAAGCAACATCCATTTTTTATGCGAGCATTACATTTTTCTACAGAAGACTAACTAATTGAATTTAATTTGATACATCGATCATATGAATCGGTCCAGTAGTTTAAAACTTATGATTTTTTTTAAATGCATTTATGCTGTTCGGAATTTGAGACAAAAGTGTTCGGAATATGAGTCAGTAACAAAAATGGTGTTCGGAATTTGAGACAAAAGTGATTTAACATATTTTTAGTTTTGTACTATGAATATGTATTTGTAAATCAATTTTATTGTAGTCAAATGAAAAAGAAGGCTCTTTTGTATCAAAAAATCAAATTAATTTTGCGAAAGAGTACCATTTTGAGTAACGAGACACTGTTCAATGACTATCAAAGCTTAAGTGTTCGGAATATGAGACAAAACAGTGTACAATAAATATCATTGGTAGCAGAAACCGACACTGATATTGTGCAAACGCTCTTGATAGGGGAAAAAGCGCAGCAAGAACATTTCGGGGCTCAGCATTTTAACAGTATGTCACTCATTCAAGAAAGAGCTAACAATATGTTTTGTTTCAAACTCATTAAAACTTTTACCGAAACACTTCCTTTTAAGGAATAAATTTACGGTGATGATGGTGATGTTTATTCTTTGGCAGTGACCATGAATAGAATACGTGATTCCAGATGGCTTTGAAAACATGAATGCTAGCCAATCAAATTTTGTGATTTCAAGATTTCGTCAAAACTGAGCTTGAATTCATAAATTCCTGTGTTGAATGAGGAGAGGAAATGAATATCATCAAAACATCGCTTCGCCCCATTTCGACCAAACATTCGTGATTAAGGAAATTCGCATTCATTTGTGTTAATTAAGTATAGTTGTTTCGTTTTTGTTGGCCCTTATTAAGCACTTTCCGAGAATGGCTATAGAAAATTTACTCTTTATTCTTTGATTGACGATACTTTTTGTAACACAAATAAGCAACATCGCTGAAACTGTGGGTGTCGAAAGCGACAATGAATGTAGTGGTAGTATAATTCAAGAGATCGAATGGTGTGCCACCCTTGTTTTCCACAGGATATCCGGATCATATATAAATTAAAATTAATCTGGTTATGGAGCATACCTGGCCATAATCAAATGAAGTCGGTGTTGCCGTTTGAAAAATGAAATAAAGATACACAGCGAGCTGTTCGCGATATAATTATTTTCAAATACTCGGATACTTTTGTGCTTCTCTTGAAAGCTGATTGACTGTTTAGGGGAAGTGGGGGCATAGTGGTCACCTTAAGGAATATGCCCATTCCCAGCGTCCACATACTGCTTCAATTCCCGTTTCTCGAAGAATATTATAGTTCAACTCATTGTTGTCCAAGAAAACAAACGGCTTTTACTAGAAAAATTCAAAATAGAACACTTTTCATCATTAGAAAAAAAGATGAAAAATCGAACTTTTTTTTGCTTGGTGGTAAAGTGGTGGGGGCAAAGTGGTCACCCGCACATATCAAGCTAAATGGGAAAGATTTATGCGTTTTTTCGTCCAAATTTGTTCAATTCATATTCGATATAGTAGGTACATGTATGAAGTAAGCTTGGTCTATTCACCTAGAGTCTCAATTTGAATTTTCTCATGCATACAAAAACGTAGTAGGAAACACATAACGTTCCGCATAATGAGGCTTGGTTTAGTTGGAGTTGTATATTTATTCAGGGACAAAACCACAAAAGGATTATCTTCAAGAGCAGAACGTAATGCCGTATATCAGCTTTAGTAAACAGAACATTGTAAGTTGTTATTCACCTATGAACACTTTGCCCCCTAACATCAAAGTAATTTCTATGCTCATTAATCACTGAGAATATGAGAATATGTGAACAGTCTGATGATTTATCCAATATTTCAGTTTGAATAAACTAAATTCCACGAGATAGATACCTTAGATACCATGCGCACAGAACTACGGCCCAATGGCTATCGAGAGAGCAATTTCTGTTTATTTATATTTGATTTATATTTTAACACGCGACAGCTCTACTGAAGTACAGGGTGACTCAAAAGTCATTAAATTCTTCAAACATAAGGTGACTATCAATACGGCATCTCTAGTCAATAGTTATACTACCAAACGAGCAGGTGACCACTTTGTCCCCTATGGTGGCGATCGATGCTATCCAGAGAGCTAATGTTGTAGATACCAGTTTGTTTTACTCGTGACCAAGAATAAAGAATAAATGCTACACGGCAGTCGCTACCTATTTCAATGCTACATTCGAAGAAAACATTTCTGGATCTTCCGCGTATTACACGGGTTATTTTTTTTAACGGAGGGCAACTATTTGTTGATGTTTTTTGAGGACCCTATGTTCAACAACAAACGAGCTCAGAGAAAAATGAGAATGGGCATGCAGCGTTGCCAATGTTCCAGTTTAAATGGATTCTTCCTGTTTTTTTCAACGATCCAGTGAAACAGTTAAATCCTAAAATCTTTCAGTTTTTTGAAAAATTATCCAGTTTTATCCAGTTTTTTTATATATGTGCTTCAGTTTTACCCATTTGATGCTAAATAAGTTCAAGGTGTTTATTTAATAAAATAATACCTGCCAAAACCCTTCCTACCCCATGACCAGTTTGGTTTTTTGACATTTATCGTTCGATCGATCTGAGGTGTATTTACCTTGGATCGAACTTTCTTTTCTTACGCACTCTACTTAGTGTTATTTTTTCTCCTGCTTACACTTCCGAATCCAATACGGCTAGCGCTCAGTGCGCGTGGTGTCTTTCAATTTATATAAATATCAGATGTTCTAGGTCCTCCAAAACATTCTGAAGATTATAACACGAAATTTCACCTAAAAGGGTTATACTGCCCGTATGCTATTGTGGCTTTGAGTTTATATAAACATGAGATGAATAATCATTCTATAGTTCAGAAGATCATAGAGTTAATTTACTCCATTGACTTTATTTGATATGAATATAAAACCCAAGTAACCTTGCTTTCTTGGATTTTTAATTCTAAAACGCAATAATACTATGCATGATCAAAAATCTGCTGTTTGATGCATAGTTGGTAATAAAAAGAGATAATGCATACTTTGCATCAAATGCATATGTACTATTATTTTGCAAATATGTACACAAAACCGTCAAACGGAAGGTAACGTTGTGTACCGTGCATTGATTTATCTTCTGTACTACAATTCTGAGTGCGAAAAAGATAGCAACGAAGATGATTACAAAAATTCGCGTCAGAAGAAAAAAACAGAGGATTGAGGTTAGGTAGGATGGACTGATTTACAACCAGAAACCGTGTCTCCATGCACCTCAATTAATTACATTGTCTAGCAGTTTTGCGACGATCTTCTATAAGTGATTTTATGAACATGAAGCAATAAAAACGTGATTTTGAAAGTTTTACTCAAACAAGACCGTATTTTGTAGAGAAAGAAGAAAAGATATTGGTTCACACCAATATTCGAGAGGTGGAAAACGTCAGTTTGACCTGCTCGAATGATATGAATAGTCAATAGTTTATTTTGGAGTTTCATGAACAACATTTTAAGACAAGTCAAGGCCGATCTTTTTAAAATAAAACGGTGTTACAGGATCCAGTTTTCTTTCAGTTTTTTTTAGAAACGATCTCCCAGTTTTTGAAAAATATTAACCCTGTGGGTATGTGTTAGCTCTGTCTCCTCTTTCTGCTAGTATTTTTTGTTTTGTTTATGCTCAGTTTTACTCAAAATTTCGTCGAAACAAGACAGTTCCGCGATCTGCACGGAAAGTTTTCGAACCCGTGACTTCCCACGTATTTTGCCGTTCGTCACTATTTGGAGCCTTCTGGTATCTTCTGGCCTGGAATCTTTCTGTTTTTCTGTCTTTCTGTCTTTCTATCTTTCTGTCTTTCTGTCAGTGTTTGCCAAATGATCCATTCACTGAAAAAATCGCCTTCGTTCGTTCAAATATGATCATACACAAATCATTTCCCCCAGCGGCATCCTTTTGTTGTTACGTACTGCAAATCACGACACAAAAGAGAACGAG
Organism: Toxorhynchites rutilus septentrionalis; assembly: GCF_029784135.1. Lineage (NCBI taxonomy): Eukaryota > Metazoa > Arthropoda > Insecta > Diptera > Culicidae > Toxorhynchites > Toxorhynchites rutilus. The sequence continues at coordinate 208,726,463 of NC_073745.1, read as the reverse complement.
ACAACTCTGCATCGGTTCGCACTTCATGATACACCGACACGCAAGCAGAACCATCATACACGCTTTCGGTGCAGAAAGTTTATTTTCTTCTTTGCCTCTTACATATGCATATCGATCTCTCCATGCATCATGAAACAGCAGGATCGTACGGACTACGCAAAGCCAATGATTCATATTCAGCTAATGTAGCAGATCCTGATGTTTAAGTCTCAGAGAGTGCAAACTATATGATTATTTAGCTCGATAGAGGCTAAGGTAAGGGTAGACAGATCATATTTTCCGATTTTAACGCCGCTGTCCCTTGAAATATGTATATTCATATAGACCGCAAAGTTTTACTGGCAACACCGCCCTGACGTAATTTTTCTTGTATCATTTATTGCTTTGCACTTGTCTGTGCAGTGGGTTTCGCTATAGTAGAGCGGGACGATATATGCGGTTCAAACTTGTATGCAGGCTTCGAAAATGGTCTTTCTGTCTTTCTGTCTTTCTGCTACATTCGAAGAAAACATTTCTAGATCTTCCGCGTATTACGCGGGTTATTTTTTTTTAACGGAGGGCAACTATTTGTTGATGTTTTTTGAGGACCCTATGTTCAACAACAAACGAGCTCAGAGAAAAATGAGAATGGGCGTGCAGCGTTGCCAATGTTCCAGTTTAAATGGATTCTTCCTGTTTTTTTCAACGATCCAGTCAAACAGTTAAATCCTAAAATCTTTCAGTTTTTTGAAAAATTATCCAGTTTTATCCATTTTTTTTATATATGTGCTTCAGTTTTACCCATTTGATGCTAAATAAATTCAAGATGTTTATTTAATAAAATAATACCTGCCAAAATCCTTCCTACCCCATGACCAGTTTGGTTTTTTGACATTTATCGTTCAATCGATCTGAGGTGTATTTACCTTGGATCGAACTTTCTTTTCTTACGCACTCTACTTAGTGTTATTTTTTCTCCTGCTTACACTTCCGAATCCAATATGGCTAGCGCTCAGTGCGCGTAGTGTCTTTCAATTTATATAAATATCAGATGTTCTAGGTCCTCCAAAACATTCTGAAAATTATAACACGAAATTTCACCTAAAATGGTTCATACTGCCCGTATCGAAATCCAAACACTGCTTTCTATCTTTCTGTCTTTCTGTTTTTCTGTCTTTCTGTCTTTCTGTCTTTCTGTCTTTCTGTCTTTCTGTCTTTCTGTCTTTCTGTCTTTCTGTCTTTCTGTCTTTCTGTCTTTCTGTCTTTCTGTCTTTCTGTCTTTCTGTCTTTCTGTCTTTCTGTCTTTCTGTCTTTCTGTCTTTCTGTCTTTCTGTCTTTCTGTCTTTCTGTCTTTCTGTCTTTCTGTCTTTCTGTCTTTCTGTCTTTCTGTCTTTCTGTCTTTCTGTCTTTCTGTCTTTCTGTCTTTCTGTCTTTCTGTCTTTCTGTCTTTCTGTCTTTCTGTCTTTCTGTCTTTCTGTCTTTCTGTCTTTCTGTCTTTCTGTCTTTCTGTCTTTCTGTCTTTCTGTCTTTCTGTCTTTCTGTCTTTCTGTCTTTCTGTCTTTCTGTCTTTCTGTCTTTCTGTCTTTCTGTCTTTCTGTCTTTCTGTCTTTCTGTCTTTCTGTCTTTCTGTCTTTCTGTCTTTCTGTCTTTCTGTCTTTCTGTCTTTCTGTCTTTCTGTTTTTCTGTCTTTCTGTCTTTCTGTCTTTCTGTCTTTCTGTCTTTCTGTCTTTCTGTCTTTCTGTCTTTCTGTCTTTCTGTCTTTCTGTCTTTCTGTCTTTCTGTCTTTCTGTCTTTCTGTCTTTCTGTCTTTCTGTCTTTCTGTCTTTCTGTCTTTCTGTCTTTCTGTCTTTCTGTCTTTCTGTCTTTCTGTCTTTCTGTCTTTCTGTCTTTCTGTCTTTCTGTCTTTCTGTCTTTCTGTCTTTCTGTCTTTCTGTCTTTCTGTCTTTCTGTCTTTCTGTCTTTCTGTCTTTCTGTCTTTCTGTCTTTCTGTCTTTCTGTCTTTCTGTCTTTCTGTCTTTCTGTCTTTCTGTCTTTCTGTCTTTCTGTCTTTCTGTCTTTCTGTCTTTCTGTCTTTCTGTCTTTCTGTCTTTCTGTCTTTCTGTCTTTCTGTCTTTCTGTCTTTCTGTCTTTCTGTCTTTCTGTCTTTCTGTCTTTCTGTCTTTCTGTCTTTCTGTCTTTCTGTCTTTCTGTCTTTCTGTCTTTCTGTCTTTCTGTCTTTCTGTATTTCTGTCTTTCTGTCTATCTGTCTTTCTGTCTTTCTGTCTTTCTGTCTTTCTGTCTTTCTGTCTTTCTGTCTTTCTTTCTTTCTGTATTTCTGTCTTTCTGTCTTTCTGTCTTTCTGTCTTTCTGTCTTTCTGTCTTTCAGCTTTCTGTCTTTCTGTCTTTCTGTCTTTTTGTCTTTTTGTCTTTCTGTCGTTCTGTCTTTCTGTCTTTCTGTCTTTCTGTCTTTCTGTCTTTCTGTCTTTCTGTCTTTCTGTCTTTCTGTCTTTCTGTCTTTCTGTCTTTCTGTCTTTCTGTCTTCCGTTCTTTCTGTCTGTCTGATTTATATGAACTCGAAAACTACATAACCGATAGACATGAAAATTTGTATGTTATGATAGTTTGAGACCCCTCCCCCTCTTTAAGGGGGAGCTGCCATACAAATAAAACACATATTTCTGCATCACTCGAGAATTAATCAAGCAAACGAAATAAAATTTGGCATGTGGAGGTTCTAGGATGCAACAAATGTTTCTATGGTCGTTAGATACTCCTCCCCCCTCTCTTAGGGGGGCTGCCATACAAATAAAACACAAAGGGCCTGGCCGGGTAAGGGAGTAAAAAGTGCCCCCAAACCAAATCACTAGCTGTATGGCAAATATAGTAAAGGATATTAAATAAGAAATTTTGGTGGTTTATTTGAACCCCTATGTGGTTTGACGTAGGATCTATAGTGAAAAACGTACTTTTCGTTAATTTCACGCCATCCTCAAAAGATCCGAGATAAAAATTTGAAAAAAATACTGAATGTGCATCTTACTACGATGTATCAAAAAAAATTATCAAAAAAAAATTTCATCAAAAATTTTAGTACTAAAAAAAATAATGAAATCTTGAAAATTTTTTTTTTGGGATTTAGAGATTCAGTACTACTCTAATTCATATTTTAATGTGTTTCTACGGCTTTTCTAGATATGTGTGATTTTTTTCAGATTTTTTTCAGTGTTGCGCGGTATCAAAAAATTTTTTTTTTATGTTTCCAAAGAGTGGTTAGGTAAGGGAGTAAAAAGTGCCCCCAAACCAAATCACTAGCTGTATGGCAAATATTGTAAAGGATATTAAATAAGAAATTTTGGCGGTTTATTTGAACCCCTATGTGGTTTGACGTAGGATCTATAGTGACAAACGTACTTTTTCGTGCATTTCACGCCATCCTCAATAGATCCGAGATAAAAATTTGAAAAAAATACTGAATGTGCATCTTACCACGGTGTATCAAGAAAAATTATCAAAAAAATAATTCATCAAAAATTTTAGTATTAAAAAAAAATTATGAAAATTTGAAAATTTTTTTTTGGGATTTAGAGATTCAATACTACTCTAATTCATATTTAAATGTGCTCTTACGGCTTTTCTAGATTGATAAATATCGTCAAGCTGTTTTTTTTTAAATATCTAATAATAAAAATAAAATAATAAAAAAGAAAAATACACAGTACAAAAAAATGTTATAGATTTTCTGGCATTTCGAAATTTTGAAAAAAAATATAACTTTGAGACCACAAATTCGATTTGTTTTTTTATTTTAATCTTTCAATTGAAAACCACGAATACAATAAAATAATCGATTTCAAAAAAATAAAAATAATAATGCAGACGATGAAGAAAATTATTTTGTGTCACACAATGCTCTTAAAAATTCAGGAAAAATTACGCCACATGTAGAAAAAAGACACATACGAACGCATTTAAATAAAAATTTGAGCAGGAGTGGGTCTCAAAGTTATATTTTTTTTTTCAAAATTTCGAAATGCCAGAAAATCTATAACATTTTTTTGTACTGTGTATTTTTTTTCATTTTATTTTTAGTATTAGATATTTGAAAAAAAAAACAGTTTGAAGATATTTATAAATCTAGAAAAGCCGTAAGAGTACATTTGAATATGAATTAGAGTAGTACTGAATCTCTAAATCCAAAAAAAAAATTTTCAAAATTTTAATATTTTTTTAGTACAAAAATTTTTGATGAAATTTTTTTTGATAATTTTTCTTGATACACCATGGTAGGATGTACATTCAGTATTTTTTTCAAATTTTTATCTCAGATCTATTGAGGATGGCGTGAAATAAACGAAAAAGTACGTTTTTCACTATAGATCCTACGTCAAACCACATAGGGGTTCAAATAAACCACCAAAATTTCTTATTTAACATCCTTTACAATATTTGCCATACAGCTAGTGATTTGGTTTGGGGGCACTTTTTACTCCCTTACCTAACCACTCTTTGGAAACATAAAAAAAAAATTTTTTGATACCGCGCAACACTGAAAAAAATCTGAAAAAAATCACACATATCTAGAAAAGCCGTAGAAACACATTAAAATATGAATTAGAGTAGTACTGAATCTCTAAATCCCAAAAAAAAAATTTTCAAGATTTCATTATTTTTTTTAGTACTTGATGAAATTTTTTTTTGATAATTTTTTTTGATACATCGTAGTAAGATGCACATTCAGTATTTTTTTCAAATTTTTATCTCGGATCTTTTGAGGATGGCGTGAAATTAACGAAAAGTACGTTTTTCACTATAGATCCTACGTCAAACCAGATAGGGGTTCAAATAAACCGCCAAAATTTCTTATTTAATATCCTTTACAATATTTGCCATACGGCTAGTGATTTGGTTTGGGGGCACTTTTTACTTCCTTACCCGGCCAGGCCCTTTCAATTCATTAGTTTACAAAAATTCTTCAGATTATCATTAAACTCACAATCTTGGTGATCATTACCAAAAGGACAAATGATGAGTTCCTCTCTAACGCCTCTAAGTTATTCCTGTTCTTCAATGCTCAGAGCAGTTCTGTTGAAAAAATTGTTTGAGTTAGCAACAGCTGGACCCATGAACGTGCGTTTAGTAAGAAAACGTGAATGTGATAACGAAAAATAAATTTTGGGCGGGACGAAGTTTGCCGGGTCAGCTAGTTTTACTATAAAAGAACTGAAATGATTGCCGATTTAGAGGTTCGGAACAATTGAAAGAAATCACCCTCTTCAGAATTGATGGCAGCGGGATTTTCAAATGTAATTTATAATACCTTGCCGGAACTAAAACCCAAATACATGTATTATTAATTCCATCGTTCACTTGAGATGCAACATTCTGTACAACTTCGCTTGAATGATTCCACCAGACAGCCCGGATCGCTGTGTTTAGACATCAGCTTAATTCGCATTTCTGCGTTTCCATTTGAATGAAAAACAGCAAACCCGGTGAAAGCATCTAACGCAACATGTTTGGAGTGCTTCTACGTGTAAATAATTTATTTCGCACCTACTGCTAATCAGATTCACATAACTGTCCGTGTGAATGGCACGTGGGTGTCGTGCCAAATAAAAGTTGATTGTGAAGAACATATGAAATGTACCTACAATCATTTATGGCACTTTGTTGTGCTCGTGCTGGGAGCATCCCAAATGTTTTATCTCTCCTGCTTGGCTTATTTGCACTGTCATGTATAATTTTCCACTTTTCTCCGACGAAGATTATTCGGAGCAAGTACGGTATGGCAAGAGGGAAAGTGCTAAACGTGGGATTTAATGAAGATAGTAGATTGCTCAAACAGCTGCAAGCAATTTTGTTTCGCCAACATTGGTGGAATTACATTCGCTAGTTGCTTTCTTTTTCCCAAATGTGTAAGCTGTCTGATAGGAAACATTGCAACAATTGGCTTCTGTCTGAACGTTTCTCATCACTGTATAGCCCCAAAGCAATTAGATCGGAATGGGATAACTCAATTCAACACGTACCAGCTTGATGAAAATGTTCCCAGAATCACCGATGTGAGGCGCTCACAGTAACCCATTTTGAGTTGCAGCATAGTAAAATTCATGGAAAATAAATGAAAGTCGCAGATCTGCGCTATTCCATTTTTCTCCTGAACTCGATGTGTGTAATACTTTTATTAATGCCCCATTCGTTTTCATACTCCGTAAGTTATATGACTTCGCCACTTCGCCAATTCATGAAAAAAATTCATGGACAAGAGAATTGCTACTTTAATCGTCAAATAATTAATGGGAATTTATAGACTACACTTACCGGGGTACCGAAATAATGGGCACTGCATGATGCCACTTTAGCGATCTCGTATGTACCCTCGGTCAGCCAGGAAACAAAGCGTCAAAACACTGGGAGCATACCCTGAAGGTCACAGTCCTCCATAACGTGGAACGAACCAACAGAGCCAGCACATGAATTGAACTTGGAATGCTTCATTCACTTACGCTTGAAGGTTACATTTTTGTGCTGGCCTGCCATAAATACACCCCAAGTGAAAAAGCACCTTATATTTCAATTTAATGACTTCCACGGTGGCAACGGCGAAAGTCAACGACCAACGTTTTTTTTTTTTTGGTTTTTGCGAGTGCAAATTATAGGCTTTCGACGTTCGGATAGTTGCCAACGTAGCGGAGAAGGATTTAGAACCTGCATCGGAAGAGAAATATGACCATATATGTTTACAATATTTGTAACATGCGAACGCATGGTAGTTTGTCTAATGAGACCGTGTTTTACCTTATCGAAATTTGAAAATGAACACTAATATTCGGCTTCATTTATGAAACTTACCCTATATGTAAACTTTTCGAATCTTTTGATACATTTTGTACAATTCAATTCAATTTGAATCACAATTAAGCCCATCCTATCCAAATCACAATTTAAGTATCCAATCTGAGAATAAGTTGTTTTCAGTAGAATTTCCCAATTTCCCAAGTGGATTTACTCGTAATATTATGGCTATGGGTTGTATTTCGTATTTCGGTGTTGTTCCAATCTTGTGGATAAAACATATTACAACACAATACTGAGTGCAATGCTGCCATATGCAGAATTCTCATTTAATTATAAACTTTAGACTTGGTGTTGAAGTACAAAAAGAGTGATAGAAGTTTCGAACATAATCATTTCATTTTCTAAATGATTCCGTCAAACTAGGTCATATGCTGATTTTTTTTATTGAATCCACTCGACGGAGAAAATGTAAGAATGGCGAACGGTGCAATACATTAGAAGATTCCTCGGACTCATCAACAAACAAATGTCTCTCGCAATTATATACTGCATGATAGGTAGCTTTGTGTTCATACCTTTCCGAGCTCTAGACCGGACATTGAACATGTTAATTAATAATCCACTCTGCACCAGTCCAGAGGACGAAAATCGATTTCCAATTTAGCTGATTCATCATCATTTCCATTATTGCACTTCGGTTTGTCGTCTGTCTCTTCAGTAACTCGATGTTGGACATCGAATGATTGAACAATAATGCAATAATGCCAAAGCGCCAGATAGCGTGCAGTGTTTTTTTTTTATAAACATTGCACAACAAATGAATGGCTTACGTAAATCGATGGGTTATAACGGTATCGTCAAACATAGATCGTGTGGAGGTCAAATATAGAATCAATGATGTTCATTTACAAAATCAAAAATAGAAGCAACATCGGTCAAATGTGTATGATTCTAATTTAGACAGCCACTGGAGGGTTTTGAAGAACCCATAATAAAACGAATAACACACGCTTGTGCCAACCCTTATAATAAAAATCAATTAATAGCAGTTCATTGTGATGTTTAACATTTTCTTATAAACAATAATACCGTAAACCGGGGGCAAATTGATATTTCCGAAAGTTTTTGTTAGATGTATACCCAATTATTTTTAAAATCAGTACTGGTGCTAAGGCCACAAAACGTTATGGAAAGTTTTGTTCAAAAGATCTTTGAGCGTTGATTTGGAAATTTTTTAGCGGAAAATTTGAAAATGTAGCTTGGAGTGAAATTGATCAATCTATGTTTCTCAGGACTTTCTAGTACAGTGATGCTTCTGAATCCGGACGCTTTTTAATCCGGACACTTTTTCATTACATTCAATATCATGCCTAAACATTTTTTGCATCTCGAATTAATGTGACTGATAGTTACTATTGTGTCAATTTAGTTTAGTGCCAAACATAGTGCCTCGCTGATAACAAAAAAATGTAAAAAATCAAAAATCAATGTGAATTTCACAAACCCATGTCCGGGATAAAAACCACATTCAGAAAATGCTTTTAAATCCGGACGGTCAAAAGTTGACGATTAAATTTCCCATTGAAAGGGTTGCATAAGGATATGTTAGAAGACTTAGTATGGAGTATGGAGTGTGGAGCAAAGATTTTCAACCCGGGAAACCGCAAAACTCTTCGGTATACAGCACGGGGTCGATTATATGACCCGTTTGTATGTACGTGGGTAACTTTGTAACTTTGTCTGTAGCACTGTCCCACATTAATATAAATTTAACACCCTTCCTGTTGACCGATTGATTTGAATTTTGGAACACACCTTTATCTCTGCAGTAATTAAAAACTGCGTATTTCATGATCTTGAAAATCCAAAATGGTGGCCGCTATAAAATGGCCGATTTCATATTTTCTCTAAACCCCAACAATATAGGTATCAAACGAAAGGGCTTGACTAGTAGAACAAAGTTATTTATGAAAAGCTCAAATCCAAAATGGCCGGTTTGATTAGTAGAATACAATTATTGATGAAAAATGTAGATCCAAGAGAGCGGTCGCTACAAAATGGTGGATTACATATTTTCTCAGAACCCCATCAATATGAGTATCGATTGAAAGGGGTTGACTAGTAGAATACAATTATTGATGAAAAATGTAAATTCAAGATAGCGGCCGCTACAAAATGGTGGATTACATATTCCCTCATAACCCCATCAATATGGGTATCAAACGAAAGAGATTGATTAGTAGAACACGGTTGAAATGAAAAACGCAAATCAAAAATGGCCGCCACCACAAATTTTTAAAAAAAAATATTTTTTTTCAAAACTGCATCAATATGTGTATCAAATGAAGTGGTTGACTATTTGAACACAAATTCAAAATGAGCCATGCAGATATTCATTTTCTACAGTTTCGTTACATGTCTCTCGATTTTATTTTAGTCTCATCAATGCCCTAGATTAATGAAGAAAGGGGTGTGGTAACTACTAACTGTTACTTGCCTTATTATTTTCTAGCTTTTAGTACACCATCTGTATTATTAGTTTGTTTAATCACAATGAAACAGTTGAACTTGATAAGTGTTTTTTACTTATTTATTTTTTTACTTTTTAGTACATTATCTGTATCATTAGTACATTTCTCTACAATGAAACCGTTCAACAATTTCTTTAAAATTTTGGATTTTCGTTTTTCATAAATAACCGTGTTCTACTAGTCGATCTCTTTCGTTTAATACCCATATTGATGGGGTTCTGAGAGAATATGTAACCCGCTATTTTGTAGTGGCCGCCATCTTTGATTTGCATTTTTCATCAATAATTGTATTCGTTTGATACCCATATTGATGGGATGCTGAGGGAATATGTAATCCTCCATTTTGTAGCGGTCGCCATCTTGGATTAACATTTTTCATCAATAATTGTATTCTACTTATCAAACCCTTTCATTTGATACCCATATGGCGCCATATTGTAGTGGTAATCTTGTAAAAATAAAATAAATAATTGAATTAATAAAAAAAAATTGTACCAAACGTGTTTCCATTTAGTCCCGCTACTTATGACGAACCCGTTAATAAGTTCTACAGAAATAATAAATAATTTCTCTCAAAGAATTGCAAAGAAAACAAGTGGCCAGATTAAAAAGCAAAACTGTCCGGATTTCAAAGCATTATTAAAAAAGTGTCCGGATTTAAAATCACGACACGATAAAAGAAACTTCAAATTTTGAACAAATATAACATGATTTAGTGGAATTCTGTGATTCATAACTTAGATGAAGGCCTTCTAATACTATAAGAACGCTAATTTTTCATGCTATGATATGTCAACATTTTTTAGGAAGTAAAAGAAGTTGACCCGGCTCATGAGTTGTTGAGTCTGATAGGTAGGAACAGGTGGAGTCGCCCCCCTGATGTCGGTGATTGGCACTAAAGTGGCGGAAATAGGCCGACGAAAAATAAGCGAAGATAAAAAAAAATGTCAACATTTTTTAGTAGTTGAAGTTATGTTCATAAGCGCTTAAGCGTCCGTATTTCGAAGCATTACGATACCAAATGCACAAAAATCTATAGGAAATCAATTATTTCTTCACCTACGGTAATTTAAATAATAATTGAAGGGTTTGAGGATACAAAAATTTGATTGAATCCACCTAAAGGTGTGGTCATGGCTTTCCATAACTCGATTAAAACACTGGTCTGCAGGTCATCCGGAGATCATCCGGGTTTTCCTAATGCGGCCAAAAACCCTTGAAATGGTCACCAATGAGCTAGTTTTGACAAACAAAGACGTTCGATATGTCGCATGATAGGATTCGGTTCTAATCATTCGTGGTGCTTTTTTGTAAAATAGTTTTTTCTCACTTGTTTGAATAGTAATTACAAGTATTTGATTACTTATTTAATTCAACAACTATCGACTAGAAGTGAATTAATATGTTTAGCGTCTATAAATATTGTTTTGATGTGTTGAAAATATGGTTCTTCACAATAGTTAAAAATGAAAACGAAAATGCTATTCAGAAAAATATTAATTTTTTATGCAATTTTATAAGTGACTAGCTGACCCGGCAAACTTCGTCTTGCCCAAAATTTGTTTTTTGTTATCAATACCTTCAAACATTGACGTTTTCTTACTATGAGCAAGTTCATGGGTCCAATCGCAGAACTGTTCATTGATTGATTTTCTATTCGACCCCGTTGAATTTGCTTTTTACTATAAAATTCCTAGTATTTCTAACAAAACTCATCATTTTAATATCAGATTATTTTCAGACACAATTCTCGTTCAAGATTTTTCAACCACTTGTAAATAACATGTTTCTCCGTTACATGGAATAAATGTTTTATACGGAAAATATGATAGAATAAAGACAGCCCTAAATCGGACAATTCCTTCCTCGAGTTCTGCTCTTATCAACACATCCAGCGACAACAGAGAAAAAAAACAACGGGGTTGAGACGTCAAACAATGTTTTTACATTTTTTCTTCTAGAACCATAAAATAATTTTGCCAAATTGTTGTTGCCAGTTGCCAGTTGCCAGTTTCATGAATTTGCTAATATAAGAAACCACGTTCCCTGCCGAAAATAGAAACATTCGTTCCAGCTTTTCCGCAATCTGGTACGGTAGCTCTCGAATTTATTTAATCTCTTCTTATTTTGCAATAAAAGCTGTCTTGAACCGACCAAACTTTTAAGGATCCAATCTTTTGATTTCTGCCTGTCTATCCAGGTAACGCAACAAAATTCTCTTAGGTGTGGCATCTAGTTTAGCAGCAGCAGTGTAAACTCTTCTCATTTCAGTTTATCAAATCACAACGGTGTGAATTAATCGATCACTGAAAAGATACATTTGAATTATATGTCAACAAAATCACAGTGGGCTTGCAGGGTGCCCGGAACATCAATCAGTTTTTTTAGCGATGAGTTAATAAGAACACTTTCATTTGTTATATTTCATCAAAAAAATCTTCGATTGTAGACAAAGCTAATTAAAAATTTATACTTGAATAAAATTCAAATAAATAGTCTAGCACCAATAAGTTTGTTGTAATTTCATCACATTATGTAACCAGTTAGACCAACTATGTATTAATATCATCAAAGCAAAGAGAGAAAGTCAGAGCCAAAAGGCTGGCATCCTCATCCCAACCAACACTAATTGAGAGTGGTATGCAGCAGGGCTCAAATAGTCAAGTTTCTTCTGTTCTTTTCGCATTGTGATTGTGGTCAATTCTGGCATGCTGTCAACTTCCTTTTGCTTGTTCCACAATTGGCCTGATTACGAACGTCACTTCACGGTGAAAACAGAGTGAAATGCATACAAATAACATACAATTTATTTCGTTTTCACCGTGAAGTGACGTTCGTGATCAGACCCAATGTGAGTGCGGCTTGGAGTAATTCCTATGCTTATGATTTTCTATGCGAGCTACAAAAGGATGAAGACATGGCAAAACATTAGTCAGAACAAACGTTTGTTTTTGTAACCTAAATAACGATTTTTCTTTCTGTGGATTCTGCCTCAATTATTGTTTTCACAAATTTTGGCATTTTTTTTTTTCGTAAAATATGACAAGTTGGTCCAATTTTTAGGCGTGATCATAAAGTGCAATGATTCGTTGTGAAAATGAAAATATCCTAAAATCTGAACAATGACTGAACGCAAAACCTTTCGTCGCAACCATGAATATTTTCGGATTAGCAATCAGGACAGATGGTCCTGGTACGCATTATTGGTATGGTATAAATGCTTGAAGTCACCTAAAATCACAACTTTCATTATCATATGAACAATATAAATTACGATTGATTCAAAGTTTTCTGTTTTTCGGCTGATTTGGCGTGGAATTGCCATACAGTAGCTCATTGTCACCATGAGTCTCCATTTATTTGATCCATTGAAATTTAACTGAGGGAGATGTATGGTAGTTTTACGGAAAACCATTCGACATAATATTTTTGTTAGAACATAACTCGAAAACCCAAAACAAACCTTCCCAGAATTTTTAACCTGTTATGTAGAAAAGTCTAAGGTGAAGGTGGAAGCTAGCCACAAATGGCTGCCACAATGGCGCTCATTTCTTTCATCTCCCTCCCTCACCCCTCGCCCGAAAATCAATAATTTTGCGAAACAGTGTGAAGAAAATGATCGTTTTCGCACACTTTCCATCAAGTAATATCAACCAAACTCTTATCGATTACTCACAAGATATTAAATTCTCATCTGCTGTCGCACTGTATAGTGAAAAACGTCGGAAAACTCGAGCTAGTGCTCTGAAAGTTAAATTTTCATTATTCAATTTTCAATGGTTGGTTTTTTCAATGGCAATGGTTTTGTTTTTATTGGTGAAAGCATCGTTATTTTTTCGACACTGCACAATGGTCCAGGAGATGCATTTAAGTGGAAATTAGCATTTAAAGCTCGACAGTTATTCTCTAGACAAAAACTGTCTTAGACAAAGTTGTTACTCATGATAGAGCGCTCATTTTTATGTTGTCAAAAATAGGGTGACCAAAATTGTCGATGAAATAAAATATCTAAGTTATCTGATCTTTATTTTTATAGATAGAGGCAAACATAGTTCGACAATATTGTAGCTCCAATTATTTGAGACATCTTTGTAGAACAAAGTTTTTCTCTATCTCTTGAAATAACCGATATAACGCCTTTTTTCTAAATTACGTTAGGGTCATCATGAAAAAAACTGTTTTTGCTCTAACTTTTATATTTCAAATTTTACATGCAAACTGTTTCGAAAGACTTTTAGAGCTAATCAATACCAACATTTTGCGGAGCATGTCAATATATTAATCCTGCTCAAAGTTATTGATGAGTTTTCATAAAAAAAAACTCATGATTTCAATTTTAATTTACTCAAACACAAAAAATAAGATAGTTTTGAAAATCACACATCATATAGAGTGAAATATGATTTTTCAAATGCCGTCAATAAACTTTGTTTACGTTTGCCCCAGAAAGAATGACAAACAAATGAAAAGAGCATGTTTTTTTGCGAAGAAATATCAATAACTATGAGTAAAGTTGAGATATTGACAAGTTCTACATCGAAAAAACCACTCAATAAAATGTCATAGCGTTTCATGTCATGAAAATCGATAAAATAAAATTGTGTTGATATCAATACAATTATTATTTTTACGTTTAATGGGTCTATAATGTAAGTTTTAGCAACTTTTACATTGGTTAAGCAAATTGTATTGCAGAACTCGAAACACTGCCACGGCTGCCTATGCTTTCAAAAACAGTAAACGGAAAAGTATTACATTCAATCAAAATGCCTCGGCCAACAAAGAGAATGGTTAAGGCTCTCCAACGTGAATATGTGAAAACAATACGATCAACGAAGGAAAATATTAAGGAATTATCAACATCGAGTTACTATGCGGAAGAACTTGTTAATAACAAATGAGCCCCAATTCGCATGTGTTATAAATTTGCTCATGTTACGCTCACGTATAATCGGAATTTTACTTCATATGCAAATGCACCTTCTATATATATTTATATTTGCAATTGTTCATCGGAAAATATCGTTCATACATTTTACTTTAGTATTGAATTGTTATTTTTTTTATTCAAAGACTCGTGTCAATGAAGCGCTACACAGTCTGATAAATGAATTGATCTATTTACGTTTGCTTTGCTCTTCTCTCACAAACACTATTATCCCATTTTTACACGTGGTTTTACCTATACTACTACAATGGCTTCCTTCCAACTTCACCTTAAGCCTAAACATTTTAAAATATTAGGCTGTCAAAAAATTCCTGCGGTATTTTTTTTTTTGAATTTTCATTTATTCATAAAATTAGTTACAATCATCTGTTTTAAGTCAAATATGCGCCGTTTTGTTCGATGACTTGTTCCCAACGAGATGCCAACTTCATAATACCCCTGTTATAGAAGCTCGCTTCCTTATTGGCAAAAAACTCGGATAGCCAATTTTCACAGGCCTCTTTTGTCTTCTGATCTTTTGAACTTCTGACTACCTAGCTCGTTCGCCATGGACAAAAACAGGTGGTAGTCACTTGGTGCAAGGTCCGGACTACACGGCGGATGCAAAAGAACCTCCCATCCGAGCTCCCGAAGCTTCTGGCGCGTCACCAAAGAAGTGTGTGGCCTGGTGTTGTCCTGATGGAAGACAATGCGGCCTCTGTTTACCAAATATGGCATCTTCTTCATGAGTGCTACCTTCAAGCGTTCCAGTTGTTGGCAGTACATGTCCGAATTGAGCGTTTGGCCATAGGGAAGCAGTTCATAATAGATTATTCCTTGACAATCCCACCAAACACACAGCAGAACCTTCCTGGCCGTTAATGAGGGCTTGACCACCGTCTGAGCCGCTTCAGCGGGCTTCGACCACGACCGTTTGCGCTTCACGTTGTCGTAAGTGACCCACTTTTCATCGCCAGTCACCATCCGCTTCAGAAACGGGTCGATTTTGTTGCGATTCAGCAGCGATTCACATGCGTCTATACGGTCAAAGATGTTTTTTTGCGTCAACGTGTGTGGCACCCATACATCGAGCTTCTTTGTGAATCCAAGCTTCTTCAAATGGTTAATAACGGTTTGATGACTTATCCCCAGTTCTTGGCCGATGCTACGGCTGCTACTATGCCGGTCTTTCTCGGCTAATTCAGCGATTTTGTCGCAATTTTCGACGACAGGCCTTCCGGAGCGTGGCGCATCTTCGACGACCTCTACACCAGAACGAAAACGTTGAAACCATCGTTGTACGGTGGAAATGGAAACTGTATCGGGTCCATAAACTGCACAAATTTTATTGGCAGCTTGAGATGCATTTTTGCCTTTGTCATAGTGGTACTGTAAAATATGTCGGATTTTCTCTTTATTTTGCTCCATATTTGCGACACTATAACTCACAAACGACTTAACCAAACAAAACACTGTCAAGGACTATATTATAGCGTGCAAAAATACCTTTCCAACAAGCTATAGTATGACTCGATACAATGAATACAACTAGAACTACGCGCTTACAACGACACCTCGCGGAAATACCGCAAGACTTTTTTGACAGCCTAATATATGAACAACTTTGATTCCTTGAAATCCCTGGAAAATCGTTTTTTTTTTTGGGTTTCGTCTAAAATTTTCTAAGAAAGATTATCCAATTATCTTTCGTGGAAAATGAGTACATTCGACACAATCAACCAAACCCTTAGTCAGGATGGTGTACATTAAGTGAAAAATAAAATAATGCGAATCTGAAAATTTTCGACAAGGAATACAAATTTTAAGCAGAAGGGAAGCAAATTTTCTTCTGTAGCTCAATTATTTTTATGAAATTTTTAATTATAGGAGATGTAGTTTTGCAAATATTACGTCAAGATCAAAACTTTCAAAGTCTAGAAGAATTAGCCTGATAATTGGCAGTGATTCTACAAGGTATTAAAAAATCCATAAAGACATACGGATGATTTAAAAGCTATTAGGAAGACAGGAAAATGAGTTTGCTCGTCACTTTGGGAGTTTTTATGAATTTGAACTCATTGAAAATAGGCTTGCTATGGTTATAGGTAATATGATATACTTAGCTAAAAAAACCACGTGCAATTCAGAGCAACATAGATAACAGCGATTATTTTCAAGGTGAAAAATAGCCGTAAGTTAGACGAGCCATGCAATTAGATAGTTGAAAAAAAAACTTTCTCCTCACATTCCCACGATGTGCTAATGCACCTCCAGCTGCAAACTAAATTTCTTGTTGCAGCTGAAACAACACAAAAACGCTTATTTCATCATCGGCTTATTTCCACTAGGGCCTCGTTCTGCACTCAACGGTGTTATATATTTTTCCCTGTTATATATTTCCATGAATTACCTTTCGTCGGGTGAAAGAAAACACAAAAACGATGCATGTAGCAAAAGGTGTAACCGTTCAGTGGAGCAGAACTAATGCTGCAAAACAGATTCTGTTTGTTTACACTTACCGTTCGCCGGCTTGTAAATTATGGGTTAGTGATGTTTCATGGAGCACTTACAGTATAATCTTTATTGAGGTCTTGAACCACAGGAGGACAGATAAAAAAATGCTGACTTCCAGCATTGCCTTGCATGCAATTGATTTTCATGTAATTTACATAACCGGCGAATGTGATAATTTTATTAACAATTGACATTTGGATTGATAAAAGAATCTTTTGAATTAGTGTATCAAGACAGAGAATCCGTACATTGAAGTAAAACTATAGTAAAGGCTTCCCACATATCAGGATTTACTCTTCAGCTTCTTCGAACTAATCAGGCTAAACCAATATCACATCAAGACCCATCTTTGATCCCTGAAATTTACGTCGCATTGCCGTTTATCTAGAACTGAAAACAACGACGGAACACCAAGGTTTGACAGAAACTTTCACCTGGTCCATCAAAGAAACAACGGTCTCTCTCAATTGTCTAGTGTCAATTGTCTAGTTGATCACGATAATTAATAAAACAGTGCATCAGTTCAGTGGACGAAAATCGATTTTCAATTTAGCTGATTCATCGCCATCGCTATTATTACGTCTATGTTTGTCGTCTTTTTTTCAATAACTTCGTGTGAACATCGAACCATTAAATATTATCAGAAAAATCCCAAAGCGCTTGGTGGCGTGCAGTACTCAGTTTTATAAACATTGCACTGCAATGAATTAAACTTACGTGCACATGTATCAGTTATAACGATATAATCATATATAGATTTTATAGAAAACGCGTTTGTTAATATAGAGCAGGGCTGGCCAAACGGTAGTCCTCGGTCTACCGGTCGCCCGCGTAGGTATTCCTAGGCGCCCGCCAGCTAGTCTAGGATAGTGTCACCTCCAAACGCTATGGAATAAATCGTAGTGGTAACATCCATACCTCTCACGCAGAGATCCCGAGTTCAATTCTCACTCCCGACATTCTTCAAAAAATGGAAGTAAAAGTGACGAACCAGCCGAATTGTGTGTTGAAAGTCACTATAACTTCACAAAAACTTCGGATATTTTTATAGAACGCTTGAGGTATTCTATCCAATAAATAACTCTCTATTGAAAATTATGACGATCCGTGGTTTGCGTGGTTTTGTAGAAACAGTTGAAGAAGGTTGATTCATTATTGCTCTCGCAAAAACAATTCAAAAACTGGCCATATGACGCAATTTTTTCCCGTGGGTCATTGTACTGTACTGTATTGTACTGAGTATTCATCGCGAACAACATTCTCATTCCTTAACCACTTCAATTTAAATTTGACGACGAACAAAAATGTATGTGAGTGTGGATCAAACATACAGAAGATTTCTTTTTTTTTCTTTTTTTGAATATTGACAATGCTGCTGCAGTTGCCGAAGTTGCTTCAGTTGCCGCTTTTCTACCACTCCTATTGCTGATCTTAGATTTGATTGCTCCGCTTCTTTTCTGGTTATTCTTTTGGTTCTTTTGGTTTGGTTTTGGTACTTTTGGTTGATGATGTTAACTATTTCACGGCTAGAAAATTACTAATTTTTACACTGCAGGGCAGATTTTTATGCACAATGGCTGGCAGGAGAATCAAACAGGGGCGAGGCTTTCGATGCAGTGTTCCGCTTCTCTTTTTGCCATGCAACATGGCGCTCTGCTCATTCTCTTCCAATCTTCTATTGTATCGAGCAAAACCGAAGTATGTGATACCAGCATTAGCAAAGACTGTTATCTGCACGCTAGCTAGTACAAGACTGTGATTTGACTATGTCGAAAACGGACGGAACATAAATTGCAATATTTTCTCTCTCAAATCTCAAAAGCTTGGATTTTTTTTAATGTGAATGCGGATTCTTATAGTCTGAAGTGTTTTCTATCATATTCTATATTGGATGAGCAAAAAACTAAAAAACTTGTCCACCAAAAAACTTTGCGCAAAAAGTGTGGAATACGCCATCATGCCTCCACGTGGAGGCAAGACTGCGAATACCTGGAGGCAAGTTGGCGAATATGGTTTGGTCACCTAGAAATCAACTAAATGTAACAACAATTATTTATTTATAAGACAGGAGGACATAATGAGTACATATATGTTCAATGTACACATAAATCACAAACATATGGTTTGTCAGGATACATTCAATAACTGCATTCAGAATGAGCTGAATTGAAAATCTAACCTCCATGTCTGGATATTTTCGTGGATAGCGTCTCAAAGTTGATTCTGGCACACCGAACTGTTTTGAAGCACCCAGAACAGACGAACCATCTTCTATAGCATTCATAGCATTCTCCAAACTAGTGTTCGACCAACATTGGTCTTTTTTTCGCTAATAAGTTCTAACCATCTGCAAGATAAAACTAAAAATTAACATAATGTTGCAGTTCGCCAACTTGTCCCCGAGCGCCTTTTTCTATAAACAAAATTTGCTGAAAAAAATTCATAATTGAAACTCGCCGGAAACAAACAAATTAAGTACAATAGAGTACCTTTAACATGTATAAAATTATTTTGAAATTTTAACCTTCCTCATAAAGTGGATAATAAAATTATAAAAAACGGAAAAAAATTACAATATCTTCATTTTTCACATTTTTATTTTTCACTTTTGTTTGTGATTACTTTTTCGGCAGAGTTACCGAGTACAAAGTTTGGCCTTGTTATGATGCATCTTCAGTGAAAAGTAGGTGGCGTCATCTTGACTCCCTCGCCAACTTGCCTCCCCCTCCCCTACATTAGTGTGCCAATGGATATATGGGAAAAAAGTGACCCTCGATAATTCGATCTTGATTGAAAATGTTGATTCCCACGAAAAACTACCCTATGCCAAATATCAGCTCCATCGGATTTCATTTACTAGTGTCACACAGCGGTCAAAGTATGAGTTTTTTGAAAGCCGAAAAATCACCCAACAGCAGCAAAGAAATCGGGGTTTTCGAAAAAAAAATTGATGCCAAATGTCTTCAAATTGCATGAAACGTCGAGATCTACTGTCTTCTCGAAAAATGTTGATTTGCACGATAAAATACCCTTTGCAAAAAACTAGCACTTTCGGAATTCATTCACTATTGTCGCAGATGTCAAAATTTGAGGAAATCGGGGTGCAAAAAAAAATTTGTTGATGCCAAACGTTGTTGATGTGAAACGTCGAGATTTGGGTGATTTTTCGGTTTCCAAAAAAATAAAATTTTGACCGTTGTGCGAAACTTGTAATTGAAGTCCGATTGAGCTAATATTTTGCATAGGGTAGTTTTTCGTGGGAATCAACATTTTTAATCAAGTTCGCTTTGAAAATTCGAGATGGCCATTTTCATCGGCACTCTAATGTACATAATACGGAATTAGGATGGTCTGGAAAATCGCTTGTTTCACCAATATGCCCATTCTTTGAAAAAATCATCCACCGTGAGCCACCCATACGCCTCCATAATTTATTTAAACCAATGGAGACGCATGGGTGGTTTGAAGAGAAACACAGAACTTGATAGTAGAGTAGTGCGGGGCAAAGGTGCGCACCTAACTGTTGTCGTCCAATAACTCTTGAAATAAAAGCAAATAAAATTCAGTTTGCTTACCAAATTGTAACTATATATATATATATATTACCTTCGATACGTAGTACAAGAATTGCATGAGTTTTGTTTGTAGTTAGACAAAAACCTATTTTAGTACAAAATGGCAAATGCGTACTTTTGCCCTATAGTGGGGGCAAAAGTGCGCACTTATTGAATTGTACTTCTGAGGTAACTTGTAGCAAAAATAAATGCTTTATAATTACCAGCGGAAGAAGCATCATTACCAGAGTGTGTAGGCATCATCCAGTGGAGAAGAGGGGGGTGCTGTATGATGTTTGAAGGGTGGAGATGGGTGCTATGGTCGAACATACCACGTGGAAATTTTTAAGAGAGAGGAGACTGACAATATAAGATATCTGAAAATGTCCAACATTTGAAACAGAATTATCTATAATTCTATACTCGCGGTATATAATTTCTTTTTTGACATATAAACCTCATGTAGACTAAGATGCATCAATCCTGATACTGACTGCTTAAATCCGTTGCTCCGTTCTTGTGAGGAACGGACACCAAATCATTTTTTCAAATATACAGGGTTTTCCAACTTTAAATTCCGAAAGTAAATTGAATGAAACACACTTAGAATTCGAATTTCGATGAAACTTTTATTTCAAATTAAAGTTTGGTTTATGCCATTATGTGTGAAATACAACATCATTCAAATGTCCACCTAGGGCTTCCTCGCACACCTTGATTCGGAACAGGTAATTTTCGATGACTTTTCGGCCCATATGGGGCGGTATCTCGGTCATAACTTCACGAATGTTGTCTTTCAAATGTTCAAGAGTTTGCGGAGAGTTGGCATAGACACGGTCTTTCGCATAACCCCACAAAAAAAAAGTCTAGCGGGTTCAAATCGCATGATCTGGACGGCCAATTGGCATCACCAAAACGCGAAATTATGTGTCCCTCAAATTTCGTTCGCAATATGGCCATGTTCGGTCGTGTTGTGTGGCACGTGCCGCCGTCCTGCTGAAACCACATGTCATCCGTATCCATATTTTCAATTTGTGGCAAAAAAAATCCGTTAACATGCGGCCATAGCGCTCACCATTCACAGTTACTGTCTCGCCGTCCTCATTTTCAAAGAAATACGGCCCGATGACTCCACCAGACCATAATGCGCACCAAACAGTGACTTTTGGCGGATGCAATGGCCTCTCAACAATCACGTGTGAATTTTCTGAGCCCCATATACGGAAATTTTGGGTGTTCACATAGCCACCGAGCTCGAAATGTGCCTCATCGCTGAAGAAAATTTGATACGAAAATTCAGCATATTGCTGCTGTTGTTCGTTCACCCAATCGACGTATGCCCGACGCATTCCATGGTCACCAGGCTCTAATTTTTGTACCACTTGGACTTTATATGGATGTAGGTGCAAGTCCAAATGCAAAATTCGCCACAATGATGTGTTTGACAAGCCCAATTGCTGAGCACGCCGTGGAATTGAAACATTCGGGTCATCCTCCACACTCCACACAGCAACAACAGCAATATTTTCGGCCGAACGCACATTACGACGATGCACAGGTTTCACAATATCCGCTACGGATCCAGTTTGTTCGAATTTACGCACTATATTGGCGATTGTGTGCTCTGTAGGCCGTCCATGACGACCAAAATCCGTCCGTAATGCTCGAAAAACATTTGCCGGATTTTCATCATTTTTATAGTATAATTTAACAAAAATAACACGTTGTGCGATGCTAAAACGATCCATATTGTAAAATGGCAGACATTCAACTAACGATATGACGCTTTGGTTGACAGCTATGTCAAACGGTTGTCAGCGCAGGGCTGTATACTTTCGGAAGCCCGAAATGAAAAACCCTGTATATCAAGTTTATAAATACATAGTTACCTGCACTTGAGTTTTTTGAAACTCATTGTTGAAAAAAACAATATTTATTTGTGAAAACATAAACGAAACATAACCGTTATTGAATAAAATGCATGGTGAAAATAAAAACATTTTAGATTTGAAATTAATTTTGAATTATTTTTAAGCAATTGTTTATTTTTCTTCCTCATCTTGGATTTCGGTTCTGAGGATTCTGACGCTTTGCCTTGGAGCGCTGTTGCTTCGTTGCGCTGTTGTGGGGTTCGAAGAGACAGACAATGAAGCATGAAGCTAAAATCCCAATCTCTTCCTGCCAGTTTTACAACTTGGTTGATTTCGTGCTGGAGGTTGTTGTCTTCCGCAAAATCAAACGCCAGATGACGTAAATCTTTGATAGTCACACCATAGAAAACTTTGTGCAGTACTCTGCAGTGGTCCGCCAGATCCTCATACTGCTCTCTCGTAAATATTTGTCTGAATCGCCCTAGGTGCTCGTTGGCACATTCCAGCACAAGTATAAATGTCAATAAAAGAAGATTCAAATCATAAATCACTCTCTGATATGAGCCTCATCCTCAAAGCTGATTCAGAAATACCGAGGTCTGCCGCAATCCGACGCTTCGACACTCCCTCCCGAAGCCTCTTTCGGGCCGTTTGAGCATTTCTGGAGTGCATTTCTTCAAACCAGTTTTCTTCTTGTGGGTCAAAAAAACATTTGTACCAAACGTGTTCCCATTTAGTCCCGCTACTTATGACGCACCCATTAACAAGTTCTACAATAATTAATAAATAATTTCTTTCAAAGAATTGCAAAAATTAGAAAAAATTAAAAATTTGCTTGAAAACATTTTATAATTTTTTTCAGAGCAAAACTCTGGTGCGAACTTTTGCCCCACAGCAAATGCGCACCGTTGCCCCACAAGCAATTTTTGAAATATACGAATTTTTTAAAAAAGCCTTAAACTTTTTCTCAAAAACGAATACGCACCATCACCTACTATAGAATGAATGTTTCCTTGACAGTGTAGTTTCGAACTTCCCAGTTATTTTAGGTAAGTTAATCGTTATTCTCCAAAACTGAAAAAATTAGATCGAAACTTCGCAAAACTCTTTTTACCTCTTACCATAATTTTTTGCCACTTTCATGAAATGTATCTTGTTTAAATGTTCGAGCTGCTGGTGTAATAATGTATCAAACGAATACACTGTTGTCGAAATTTTATGCTCGTTTGCTTCAAAAAGGCCAATGCGCACTTTTGTCCCGTGCGCACCTTTGCCCCGCACTCTATATATCTAGTGTAAAAATATCTCAAGAACGAAGAAAATAGAATTACTTAAATATTGACATTTCATGTAAAAAAGACTGAACTTTTAGAACAAAATAAAGAAGTTAGGGTCTCTTCCCGTCCGATACTCAAAAATCCACAAAAAAAAATTACATTTGTTTGTTCGAACCTCATCATTATTTCGCAATCTCCTAGCATATGCACAATATTATCCTTCTATCCTCGTATTTTTGGATTCCTAAACCAGCATGCATTCAAATTTTCCCCACCACGTTGCAGAACTGGCACATACGACACTAACACACCAATATTTTATCAAACACAAGAATAGTACCTTCAGTGATGATAGAAAGGAGTGGAAACCTTTCCGTTTTCAATGAAAACACTAACTAAAATAATTATTATCCGTCATTAAAGTATATCTAGTTCTATTCTCACAAACATGCATCCTATATATTTCAACCTTGATAATTTTACGCTTCTAGATTAATGGAAACGCCCATTCCGGACAATTGAAATGTTCTTATGAAACTGTTTTCGTTTTATTTTCTCTTTTTCTACCACCCAAAACATTGGACTCACCACTCACCTACATGCGATGTTGGTATCCACTATCAATTCAACAATAACTCAGCAGCCCTACCATCCATGGCCAGAGGAACCATCCTCGGTGATATCAGAGCGATGCACAAGAGCCCGCATCAACTCGGCGATATTCGTTTCGTCCGAGGGCCGAGGATTCGATTCGATTGAATTCATCCGACGGTACGGCTCGCAATCGGTTCTGTGTCGAAAGGCACGCAGTGCCGAGAATGTGTCCGCATCGGAACGTCAGGTGAGTTAAAAAACAAGTCTCCAAAAATTGGTTTTGTGAAAAATGAATTTCAAAATTGTTATTGATACTTGATACCATTGATGACACCACAATTTCTATCCCACAGCGCCGCTATTCCGAGTATCCCGAATGGGAATCGGAGGAAAGCAAACAAAACTGTAGAGTGAACGGGAACAATAATAACAACAACGGTACCAGCAACAACCCACACCAGGACTCGATCGAACTAGTGGAATGTCACAGGGAGCCTAACTCCACACCGAACGTTAGCACTAGTAATCCGAAATGCGGTGGCAGCAGTAGTGGACACGTCAGCAGCAATCCAACGCCAAAGCTATCAAACTTGCCGACTCTGTCGGTGTCCGGGCCATCACCGCCCCACGAGGAGGAATTTTTGTAATGTACCATTTTCTACCATACAATAACACTTATTTGTACAGGAAGCTTAACAAAGCAACATACACCATCAGACTATTACAAATCGATAGCATACCATCCCGCTATTCACACTCCATCATTTTCACCGCACATTACACAGATGTATATATTTGTCTAGATTTGTTGGTATTCACCAAGCAGTAGTATAGGGAACCAGTCTAGAAATAGCATTAACATCTTATCATTGTTTACATTCAAAGACATGCCGCGTAAACCACTTGTGCTAAAAGCCTGACCCCCAGACGGAAATTGTCCCATTTATTGTATAACAAGATCGAACCGCTTACCCACTCCCGAGTAAACAATCCGGTAGAACAATGTTTACGCAATATTCCCCTCCTGTGTTACCAAAAGATATTGAGGTCCACCAGCCAAAAAGTAGAAGCAGACTTTGATCAAACTGTAGTCATTAGTATGTGATATATGTAGATCGAATTTCCTGTAATTGTGTAAATAGATAGATATTCCTCTGTAGAAGCTGTAAATGCTGTAAATGCACATCATCGATCTCATGATTCTGACATTTGATATATCTATATACACAGAGAGGGAACACTCCACGCAATTAAACATAATGAAAGGTGTAGAATTAATCATATAAAAACAAAAAGATGAGGTGCCTATACTTCATTACACAGAGGATGGAAAAAGAGAGGAGAAATAACAAAAAATGGGAAATTCCTTAAATGAAAATTGTTCGATTCGAAACAATTGATACATCTTTTATCTGCCGAGGTCTGATCAGAAATTCAACCGGATAACACACAGAGATGAACCAGCCTTCGGCTGAAAATCTCTTTAAAAAAGAAAGAAAAAGGAAAGACCGGATGACATACAACCCACAAGTATGAACTGCGTACTGCAAAAATGTATGTTGATATATGATGTGACACGAATCGATCTACACGTGTTGGATTGTACTGCGATCGATTTCATTCAAACCTCTCTTCTCAAAGAGGCAGAGTAAGTGGATTGCTTTTATGGCTTTCTTAGTAGTTTACATTTCCAAATGGATGCTCCATCATCAGTTAGGTCTATAAAACAACAAAAGGAGCATGAAACGAAAAAAGTGCGTTTTTAAGAACAATTTTCTGTTTCGGGATGTGTTATTTCGGTTTTTATGTGTATTTCTCATTCGTGTTGAGGTGGTGATAAAAGTTCAGTTCAAGTTAAAATGGTAATACAGTTTGAAGTACTCATTGTATTCTGCATGCTGTTATTCACTGCTCAGGTTAAATGACGAAACGAATGTGTACCAATGGAGCTTCTTTCCATTAATAATCACTACTGTGTCGGACGTCTGGTACTTGGTAATTGGAATTTAGCTGAAATTTCGAAATCTAAGCTAAATAGCCATTACCGAAGTAAGTCCATTTCCTCTTACCAGTCCGTCACACTTCCAATTCTGTCGAATATTATTCATATTAGCTTAAAATGTCAACTTCGAATGAATTCGAATCAAGAGCTTAGCAATGTTTCACTGGATTTCTCGGAATGCTTGCGTTCGAAATCGTTTCATTTGCTAATAACTAGTAACTCTTCCCTTATTCTCAAAGGCATAGGATACTCTCCTAAACATTCTCACGGATGCTTCATGCTTCAAGATCGTTAATTCTATTGAATTGGTTTCCGTTGACGTAGGTTGACACCCCAAAGATCCTCGATTGGGTTACAATCTAGGTTACAAGTGGACTAGTCAGGTCCGGTAATGCCCATTGCAATCAATCAGGATTCAAGCACTCACTGTCTTGGTGATACACAACCAGTTAACCCTAATCATCCTGTGAGAAACCAAAAATTCAAGCTCGCAAGCAACTTTTTATGGTATATAGAACTCATTTTTGTAGATATCCAGTCGTTTCCTTTCAATTTAGAGAGCGGAAATTTTCATTGACGAATTAAAGTACTCGAATAGGCTCTATTCATTTTCACCGTCAAAGCACATTCATTTCGCACACGAAGGAATGCTCACAGCTATTCTATTGAAAGTATCATTCGTTTATCTTCGAGGAAAACCCAAGGTCTATCCCACAACGTCTCTCGGAGATTTACCAGCGATGGCGGATAGAATTCATGCCAATCATGCTCAATAAATATGGTTTCAATTCGATTTTTGAATATCACGTTTAAAAACTTCGCCTCAGTTTGAATGAAGGTGGAACAAAAAAAGCTTCCACCAAGAAGAATAAATTTATGCTTTTATTGATTGTGCAACGTGAACTGCAGTTGATTCATCATGACGATTTGTCAATGAACGTGATATTGTAAGGCCCTGATTTGAATAACCCAAACTTTTCAAAACTCGAATTTGATTCTTTTCTACATGCAAACTAGCGTTGGCTGAAAACATTTCGTGCGCTTTCATATGCTAAAGGGTTGAATGACCAAATAAAAGCATCTGTTTGAAAAGCTTCAAAATGTTTGTTCGTATGGGAACAGACATCTCTATCCTTTTTCTTTTTTCATCTCTTTTGGGATTGTATCCAAAAAAAAAGTCCAAACGATGTCAACGAGGATTGATCCAAGGCCAGCTGATGTGCAAGGCTGTTTTACACGACCACGCTATCCACATAGCCACTGGTGCTGTTGCATCAACGCGTGATAATATTACACTTCATTATAGAAGAAAGTTGGATAGTGCTTTCTAAGAGTGAAAAGGAGAGTATAAAGGTGAATGTATATCTTTTTCGGTCTAGACCGTGTATGTGGCAAATTATGCGAGAAGCTTCACTGCAATGTGTCTCTTACACTTCATTCGCTAGACCTAGGCAATGGACCACCATTTCTTAACACGAGGAAAAAAGAGTCTCCGGCATTCCTACGTTCCTACGGCGTTTAGTGTTCCATTTGGGTTGGAAAAACGCATGTTTTTTGCCCTAAAAGCATTTGTCCATTTAATGAATATTATCGGTAAAAAGAGGGTCTAATTTTCCTCCATTTGGAAAATGCATAAGGTAAATGATTTTGGTTTGTCCAGTCGAAAATATGATCATGGTTTGCCCACTTTTTTGAATGCTCTAGTTCAGCGCTCCTGTGTCAAATAACGTATT
This sequence comes from Toxorhynchites rutilus septentrionalis, assembly GCF_029784135.1. NCBI lineage: Eukaryota > Metazoa > Arthropoda > Insecta > Diptera > Culicidae > Toxorhynchites > Toxorhynchites rutilus. The sequence goes on along the minus strand of NC_073745.1, from coordinate 208,698,704 downwards.
CTAATGTTTCATATATGTATTGAAACAAAAAAATTGTCTTTTTCATGATTTACATTAGTTTTATAATGTATTTTTACGGAATCACATGTTTTAAAGGACTATAAAATACACCTTCTATTTGTGTCAATGCGAGCTCATCCGAGCTCACTTTTAATCGATCACCAGATGATTATTTGGCACGTATTCAGACCTTTTCTGGAATCTAACACTTACAATTATTGTAAACAACATGCTTGCACACCATTTGTAACAGATTTACATAGCCAAACCATTAAATTAACGCATTTTGACGAACTCAATTCTGATCATGAGTTGTCCAATTCAATAATGTTATTTTGTCCAGTTTGTTTATTGTGTCCTTCGCACATAGCAAAAATAAAGTTTCTCTGTGTTGAATGTGTTGAGGGTAGCACTTTTCAAATGCCCAAGAAAAGGCAATATTCTGAAGAAAGCCTAAATTTTAAATGGATAAATATGATGACAGTAAACTCAAGCAATGATAAATGCAACATTTACTTTTGAATTCGAATGTTTTCATTCAAAAATAGTGATTTCTAAAACCGGACAAACCATGATCATTTTTTGGGCAAACCATGATCAGAGGTGGTCAAACCATGATCATAATTCCTTTTTAAGGAAAATCGTTAAAAACCATAAAAATTTGAATAATTTCAACACCTTGTGGTAGTATTAGCAACTAGAGACTTGGGGTTTTTCAACAAACCCAAACTCTTATCGATTATGTGTGATTTTCATGAGGAAAAATCGATTTGCATTTACTAGTTGCGTAAAAACACCCCAAATCGATCATTTATCCTAAGTCATTTTTTTCGGACAATCAATCCCTACATTTGTTCGCATAGCTTGACATAAACACCATGTTGCTTCGCCCATAGCATTAACATTTCCGACTTCGGTAGCATGACGTTTGGATTAATTTGTCAGAGACTGAAATAGATTTTTTTTTTCAAATTACATATTTTTTTAAGTTACATTGGATTAGCAAATCATGAATAAAATATGAAATAAGTTTTTAAAAAATTATCATTGTGATTTATCGAACACGAGTTAAATATTCAAAATAGATGTTCGCAAATCAATTAAACAGTTGAATTAGCAGTAAAATATTCATACAGCAGCTGTGATTAAATCGTCAAACCGTAAGCTGCATATCATAGTGATGACGTACAGTGCGCATGTGCTGTTCATTTATGTATTTGTTTATCATAAAAATAAGAAAATTGAACTGACTGTTTATTTAAAGTCTGGACGCTTTTTACTTACACCGACGGTATCAGTAAATGTTCAGTAAGTTGTATGATTCGATGTCGAATTTGAAGTGTAATAATGCTGACAAGCAATATTATTTTTTATTTGATCATTTTTACTATCACCTCGAGATTTAAAATGCAGAAATTGAAGTAATTACAACATTTTTCCCTACGTTCATCGCGGTGCAGAGAACAGAGAGTAATAATTATATGAAAACGGTTCAATGGTTTCATTTATTCATCTATAATAATCGCTAAGTAATTGGACACTATCATAAAAGGTCTGTTCGGTTTGGTTTAAAATATTTTCGAACAAAAAACAATTGGTTTGCATGTTGAGCTTACGCATAACATTGTTTAGAATGCGTAACAATGAAAAGGTCGATTTTGTTAATTTTGTCGCTTACAAACATAAACATAAAACATATCGAATACATAAACTTGAATTTTCAGTTAGTGTCCATCTTTCGAGTGTCCCTTCCCTTCGAGTGTCTTTCCCGACTCTATGAACAGTTTCATTTTTCGATAAAAATTTCTTATGGCGTATGTAATCTTCATATTCCAAATTTATGGTTTTACACTCAGAATGTTGAAATCAGATTAGTCACATATGCGAAAAAATAGTTCTTTGTCTATTCCTAATTATGTGTTCTAGATTTTGAATTACTGAGCTTGCAATCCAAATTTTAAATACGGATTTTATTTATACACTCGACAAAAAATACGGGAACCGAGAGCAACGTCGATATTTTAAGGTGATTTTTGAAATGTTTTTATTTCATTAAAAATAATCGCATGAAGATGATGATATCATTTGAAAGCTTCTTTGTTCATTCCAGGGTACGCATAGCATTTTGTATTTCTAGTATAATTTGCGATACAGTGTTTCCTTTAATTACCTTCTAACTTTGATCCCATCGGCTATAAGAATAACTAACGCATCAATATCAAACGTTTACAAAAAATTTGAGGATACACTAGATTGAAAATTTTCATGCTAACAATAGTATATACAAAAATGTTTGCCAAATTTCCTGTTTCCTGGTACTTTGGTTTTGATAAAATCGATGTAAAAAATATAAATATTTTTTCTCCAAAGCAACAAATGAACCGTAACCAGAGTTTATTGCAGTTTTTAAGATACTTTTTTGATTTGCGGTGCAATAACTATTAATGGAAACATTCATCATTAAAGACGAAAAGGTAATTTTCATTAAATTCAAAAATGTTCGGTAGTGAAAGATTTTACAGGAACATTCTAGGAAAAAAATGAAAGCTGATTAATAGAGTTAATTGGATTTGTTATTGAACTGGTGGGTGAAAATTTGTAATCATTTACAGAAGCTTTGAAGAAACAGAGAGAAATCATTTTTTCATTTCTTCCCGGCATTTTTGCCCACTACACCTACACACATCAAGATAAAAATGTGTACGTAAACTATTCTAGAACTAGGAACCTAAAACTTTACTTAATGAAGTAACAACGTTTCAAAAATCACCTAAAAATTTCGATGTTGCACTCTGTTCCTCTGATGTCGAGAGTAGATCTAATCTGATGCTTGAATCAGATGTTGTCGTCATCGCCGTTGCGCTTGAAAATGGCTTTTCGATTATCTCACGAAAGTCAAATTTTAAGTCAAAGATTGTATGTTTGTTATGTAGTGGCGAACAATCATATAATCGGAACCGGAATCATGATGTAAATGAATAATGCGATTACGCACTTAAGCGGCACTTACACGATCAGTAGCATTGACACTATCAGTAATGGCAATAGTAGCAAGAATCACATTATCATTATCATTATCATTATCCTTCAACCCTAAACGATCATTTTTATCGCTGGGAGAAATGCAGCAACTCTAGCCTTCATAGCCGTAAGAGAAATCAACACATTTTCGAATTGAAAATTATCAATCTTGTATCAAATAAACATCCCCATTAATAATTTGAATCTCGAACGAAACTTGTTTTTAGTAATGATTTCTAATTACAATTTCAACAATTTGATCTGTTCTTATAATGTCTTTCAGTAGTGGTCGAAGAAAGTTCAAGATAATATGTTGTTAGCATCCAATAAAACAATTTGAAATGCTTTTCATTGATCTGTTAGCAATTTAAAACTGTATTTTATCTTAGTAATTTTAATAACTTATGCTTGATTCATTACCATTTAATACCTTCGTAGATGTCGACACCGTATCTTACTTCACCCCCGTGTTTGGGCAATAGATGTCAACAGTGTATCGCGAATTAACATTTTAAGCTTCGTATTCCATCGTTGTGACGCGAAAATGATAACGGGTCGTTACCCAAGTCAGTTGAATCAAGTTACTATACGAGTACGGTTGCACTCTGCATAACCCGCGAAATAAAACTATCGGAAATAGACTAGTAGTTTAATTAATTAAAAACATTCAACGGTTTTTCTACTTCTACTAAAATTTGTCCGAATCCGCGTATAGTGCGCATTCAGTCAGTTTGGAAAAAGTAGTTTAGAGGAAAACACGTTTAAAGTTTTGAGTCAAGGTCGAACCAGATTAGATACTGCGGCAATAAAATGGTTATAACTCGGAATTCTAGAAAATCTTCCCAAGAACATATTCAGGAATGTGGAAAAAAATGTTTTGATTTTTTTCGGATTTCTAGACTGGAGGTCCACTTAGCAAAGAAACAATTCTTTAAACTTATTACAGAGCTCCTAGTGGACGGTTTTTAGCTCTTATGTGCTGGTTACACCAATAACAACAGTATATTTTTGCTAGACGATATTCAACTTCCACTGAGCTGATTTATTTGAACTTTGTTATTAATACATGCTTATACAACTCTCAACCGCATGAACAAAAACAGGAAGTGGGTTATATCTATGGTATAACCGCAAGGGTGACGTAGGACTATCGTTGATTTAGAGATCATTTGTATGAAGTTGAATCTGAATTCATTCTGAATGAATGAATATTTGGAGAACTTCGAAAACGAGAGCGTTACGTTGGAGGCACAAGGTTTTATGCATCCAATATTGGATACGGAAATATCCTACTGATGGGGAAGAATAATCTTCAGAAGCTATCCTGTTGATTGCGATTGATTGAAAAATCACAAAACCTAATGTATTTGGTCACAGTGTTACATGGATAGAAAACATTAAAATAAACTCTTTCATATGAATGTAATTTTAAATTCCCAGAGGAACTGGCAGATTATTTTCAGTAACGATTAGATATTTCCACATTTTCCTCGATATTGGAAGCCCACCAGTGGTTAATGCTAACTCGATAACCATCTGTTAATAGCACTTGATTGAAACATATTTGGTCACAGTGTTACATGGATAGAAAACATTCAAATAAACTCTTTCACATGAATGTATTTTTAAATTCCTAGAGGAACTGCCAGATTATTTTCCGGATCTTTCTCGATCCAAACGGAAAGAATTCCGTGCGTGTATGTGTGTGTGTGTGTGTGTAGCGGCTGCTTCGAGATCTTCCCGGGGAACCGTTTGTAGCATCACTCTCCTCCTGATGGATTCCCTTCTGGCCTAAGGTGCACAAACAGGCTCTTGGTGACACCGTTCATCCGCGCTTTCATGATAAATGAAGAGCTTCACCACAACAGCGACAACATGCTCCAATCGCTGTTCAATTAGAACTGAGTGGATTTCCGAGCGGCGCTCGCTTATATACCGATTGGTGATTTCAATAGCCTATTTTGAAAGCAAATTTAAGACTATTGAAACAAGTTTTTGGATCAGAAAGTAACAAGTATAGAACGCGTAGACATTTTATCTTTCGAATGAAGTGTTTATCATACCATTTCGTTCAGTTGTTTAGGAGCTATTAACACTCAAAATCTCGGTCTTCGGCGTAACGCTTTCGTTTTCGAAACATTGATTTTACACCCCGGTATAGAAATGAAAGACGTAGTCCTACGTCAAAAAAAATCTTATTATTTTTAAATAGTTACTATCGTTTTAAAAACGGGCTAAAAGCAATTCATTTTCTCAAAAGGCCGCCATTTAGTCTAAACATATGTTTTTTACTTGTCCGAGGTCATTCCATAGAGGCATTTTTAGTAATTATGAATCCATTGGATGTTTTGTATCAGATAAATAGATTCTTCTATGTTCTATTTTTTCGCTCGAAATTAGTGTCTCTACACTAGAATACCCCCTTAATATCGATCAAATCGATACAGATCAAGTCGTCTATATAGCCTTCACCCCAAAATTCATCGAAGGCTATCTTGCCCGGAATTCTCGACACCTGCGAAACATATAAACGAATATAGAAACCATAACGATTTGCTTCTCCAACAGCAATTTAATATTATGTTCACTCGTCACCCGTTTTTACATTATTTTACAAAATACATTATATCATCAATAAAAAATTAGCAAATTTAAAGATATTTCTAAACCATGTGGGTTGGAATCTAAAATAGTGAGGAAAACTAGTTAAATGCATTTTTTTTTCCATCCGTCAAGTCAAGTTTTTTGCCTGAAACATTCAAGAGAATCCGATAAAAAGCGTTATTTTGGTAAACAATTTTACGTGTGCAAATTTCATCGAATTTAAACTATAAAATGACAATTTTATCGAAATAAGCAGCATTCGGCACTAATTAAAAACAATTCAGCTCTGTGACAAATTGTTCGCATACAATGTCTCGAATGCGAATGAATAAAGCTGCTCATCTATGCTTACGGCTCAAAACACCGATCTCATGGGGTGGGAGATGTTGCGAATCCAAAAGTTATTCATCCCAGCCCGAAACCACTCGAGCCCTCCCGCAGGGGACAGCTGTCAAATGAATGGCCACTTCCAGCCAGGCAAAGAGCGTCGCAATCACCGAGCAAAATGATTTGAGTCCATTGTGCGTTCAAAAGAGGTCAAGAGGCACAGGAAAAACACCCCATAAACAGTAGTCTCTTTTCTTAGCAGCGAATTGTAGAAACAATAATAGCTTTTCGGGCGAAAAATAAAACAACGTTCCGACTCAAGGTTAGCCTCCTCGCTACAAGCGTAATTACAGCAAAAAATGAATATTCACACCCATCGCTTCCGGATAAACATGCTGTTTTTTGTTCAAGCTCTCAAAGCTTTTGCAGGAATGAGAACTCTTTTGATAATGGAACAGACATCAAATGATTTTGCACAAAAACTTCAAACTATAATTAAACGACTCATTAAACTGGACACCATGTGACACGAGAGTTGATTGTTGATAAATGTTCTAGACTCGCAATTCCGAATGTGCCCAAAAGATCCCAAATGAAGTATGTGGCTTGCGAAGGGTGAAAGACTGTGGCAAGTCACCACTCACATTGACCCTTGCTCGAGCAGCACATTATAAATCAGCTCATTTATCTTGCTTAATAGCTTAATTAGCATAGAATTTAATTAGGCGGTTAATCTGTCGCATTCGCTGTGGAACCAGCACGAAACCAGCGCATCGAGTGACCTGTGGAACTTAGATGCCCTGGAACCTCCTGGCTAGTCTAGCAAAGCACACAATGGAAAGGCATGTTTTTCAAAGCACTGCTCTTGTGTCTAATTTCATACACATATAGATAACGTCAAACGAAAGCAGTGAAACAGATTATGGTGGTCGCATATCTCCATTTATGACTTTGTAATATATGCGGTTGAATATACGAGTTTAAAATTGTGCTACTACAGAAAAATAAATGGCACATTTGAATATCGTTGTTAAAGGAGATAGTAATGAACTTAAATTCTATGTTTTGTCGAAAATTTGTGGTATCGGATGCAAACCTTTTTCATCCTTTCGATGGTCAATAAAAGATGATTGGAATTAAATTCAACAAATGGAAAATGCTTCCTGGAAAAATGAAAGAAATTAAGTGGCTTCAATTGACATAAACATGGTTTAATCTCGGTTGTTTCTGAAACAAGGAATCTTATATTCGCTACTGCATCTAGGATGTCTTTGTTGTCGTTACCCAGAATGATAAAAGCATAATGGCATTATTTTTCTCCGCTTCGGGTTGATAATTTCAACGCTCTTGTACCTGCCGCAAATGACTGGGTTGTATCCGTTTCGACCCTTATCATTAGAAAAAATATAGAAAGGGTTGCTTCCAAGATACGGCCGCATTGTAGGCACAGTACTACGAAATTATTCCATTCAAGTCGCTTGATTATCGCTTCGGATTATTGTAGAATAAAAAGAAATTTTAGAATTAACTCTTCAGTATGTGGCCCCTAAAATGACCGATGTTTACCTGATCAACCGATGCCAAGCCAACCGAAAACCATGTGGGATTCAATTATGTTTCAGGACTCAATATCAATATCATAGCAATTATCTATAAGGAGAACTTCCACCAATCAACACGAATTTTCGAAGAATTTCTTAATTTCGTATTTTTGATTTAGCCGGAACTTTGCCAACTTGATCGGCACTAGGTACGAAACCATTTTACGGTATTAGTTTTTTAAATACGATCACGACTAATTTTTGGAAAGGGCTTATGCTAAAATTATTTCAGAATATAAACTATTACGCTAAAACCGGATATTTGATCGAAATGGTATCTTAGGCAACGTCATAGATTGTAATTTTACGGTTCTGCGGTTCTAGAAAAAATGCAGACCGAAAAAAACTTAAAATAAAGTTTGAAAATGGAATATTTCAAAAACTACATTTTTTGAAATCTCAATCTTTAACACACTAAAGCCCATACTGTCTCCAACAATCATTTTTTCATTTTATCGTGGACAAATGAGAAATGAATTTTTTATGGCTTTTAAATTTGCATGATTTTTACAAAAAAAAAACTAGTTCTGCGTTGTTCTGCCATATAAATTATTTAAAAAAAAAAGTTTGGTTGGTGAAATATAACGAATATGTTTTAACCCTCTACAGCCCAAGTCCGCCTTTAGACGGGCTTCGTGGATTCTCTTTTCAAATTGTTCAGACATTATTTTCAATGTTAACCCCAACTAGAACGTCTTTAGAACATTTTCATCTATCACACATACACATTGTTTTTATGCTGGCAGCTTTCTGCTAGCAGTATTTTATGTTGAAAGTCGGAAATACCATATAAAAGTGGAGTAGATTTTTTTAGATAAATAAAAAACTTGGGCGGTAGAGCGTTAAGAGTGTTTTTGTGTTATCGTTCGGATTTCTAAAATTGATATGATTGATGATTTCCACTGCGAGTATACATATATCTAGCCTATTTTTTCGATTTTTTCTATCTATCCTAAGTATTCTCCAAAGTATTCTATCATTCTAATTTTGACGAAGACAAATTCAACGATATATAGACGACGCGAATTTGATCAGTCGTTCCCCTGTGATGATATGTTATACGTACGTGGGAAAAATCTTTTAATATTAAAATAAAAATATTTAAAGATTCTAACTCAAAAACTATACCTATACCGTCAAAATATGAAACGTAGGAGATTGAATCTATTCACATATAAAAATACAAAAAAAGATTTTAAATCTGAAAAAAAAAATATTTTTAAATTAAATTAATTTTTTCTCAAAAACATTTGTTTTTTTTTAATTCTCAGAAAAAATATATCGATAGTCCTTATAATTTCCAACAAGCTACCCATACATTGGAAGATAGACACTTTTACAGAGAAAAAGTTTTTCGTGTCTTTTTTTAACAAAATTAAAACTTTATAATTTAAACTTAAATTTTAAACCTCTCCTGATATTGTTTAAAGTCAAGATAGCAATATAGTGTTTTCAGCAAAGTTTAAGATATAATTGAAATATGAACTTTTGTTGAAGTCGTCAACTTCCATCTATTATAGTTTCTGGAATATATGGCATTTTAAAAATTCGTTGTTAGGAAAACTCTTCACCAAGTAACAGTACCAATCTTCCAATGTTTGGATGACTTGTTGGTAATTGTATGGGCAATTCATACATATTTTTTTCAGAACTAAAAAACATATTTTAGAAAAAAAATGAATTTGAATTCTCAAATTTTTTTTTTCGATGATTTTTTTAACTATTTGATATTTTTTTAATAAAAAATAATAAACTATTTATTATTTCTTTCAGAGAATGTCCTGTTACCTGTTGCATAGAACAGATATTAGAGATATTTTCATTTTTGTATTCGGTTCGGTATTCCTATTTTCATGTATAATTTTTGTGTGTTCGTGTTCATTTCACCCGAAAAATCATTACCAATTTCGCTTCACGTAAATGGAACACGAAGATCAATGTCGATTGTCGTGCAAATGTGGCAAGGCGGCCACATTTGCACAGCTCGATTGAACTTGAATTGCGACCCGTTCGGGTAATTCTGATTCGATCGGAATTCAGAATACAGGAGAATAGTTTATCAGTAGATGGGAAATTACATTATCCTTTTGCTCAGGGCGTATCTTGTCGTCTAACCAAACTAAAAATGTGCGTATAAAGTAATCCTTGCTTTTGTCATTCAATCGAATATATCCAGCAACATGTTGGACAGAATACGTGTAATGTTGTAACGAAGCTTATTAAAGACTTCATTTCTTTTGTTTGAACACACGTCCTATCATGACAATGCAAACGTTTTGGACTGGCAGACTGGCTGTGTCGGTGTTGCTCATGATAGCGTTTCGCAAGTGAATGTATTCTTCCCAAAATCGCTTCCGTTGTTTGTGTCATAGGAATAGGTCAGATAGGTCATAGGAATCGCAGCCGTTCGCTCTCTACCTTTGGTATAAGTTGATATGGATTGTTGGCGCAATTCAAGACATCATAGAATGACGTTGTCCTGCCAGGGTCGAATCATTAAACAACACACATAACCACACAATAAGAATAAAAGTGCACTCTCTTGTTTATTTCGTCTCCTCCAATCACATGTTCAAAGCTATTAATTCAAAATGAGTAATGATGAGTAATGATGTGATTAGGATAATTTCAATAATTTTGCGCTCATCCAAAAAGGCTTCCAGCTCCCCGGTGATGCGCCTAGCTTTAGTCAAATTGAGGTTACTTGTGTTGGGTGCAATGGAGCGGACGAAGTGCCATCTGTCATTTAACAACGTAACTAAATCAGCTCTGTTTGGAAAACGAGTGAAGGGTCGATTATTTGGATATTGTTTATACCAAAATACTAAAATCACGTTTTAAAATAGGTGATGGAGCTGAACCTTTGGGATTATATGTATTTTTAGGCCGAATTTATGCAAAAAAAATTTTTTTTTGTATAGACCACCCTTCTCGGTATTAACACTAGATTTACGGATGTTGATTATATAGCTATTTTTACTGAAGTAAGCCAATATGACTTACACAAGAAAATTGAAGTTTTTTGCAGAGAAAGTAGTTCTAAATCAATTTAAATGAAATGTTTATTATCAAGAAATTCATGGAAAACATTGTTTACATATAAACTCTGTTTCAAACACATTTTCCGCAAACATTTCTATTACATTTAGCACAATGGATTATCTGAAGGTTAACATCTGTTTCTTTTGCATGATTGTTGAACTTAACAATTCTTCCGTGCGTCAATAGCATTTCCGTCATTGGAATTGAAGTGTTCTCGACGTCTTCTCTATATTTACTTCTTAGCTTTTTAGCCAATTGGAAAATAAAATCTTTTTGTGAAATATTTATTTGAGTCGTCTCTTTATACAGTATACAAACATTGATAGCTACTAAATCTAAAATGTTTTAGAAAACTTGTAGAGGCCATCCGCTTGAACTTGCTTTATCGCTATATTTTCAGGTCATTTGGTTAAGTACATTAACGCCATACTTGAAGCTGCTTTTGAAACAAGTTTTTTATTTTTTTCAATTGTTATATTTTTATGTTTTGTACTCAGTACTAAAACTTTTTTATTAGGCTTGCTTTTCTAAATGGTCAGGGTACAATCATACTAGTGAAAAAAATTTCTGTGGTAATATTTCGTCCGCAGCCTAAATGTGGACCTGCAAGCTTTGCTACTACAAATTCGCTCAAGGGAATGTTTGATCCTCAGGTTTCATCCTTGCCCAAGTACGGTTTGTAACAAGCCTGACTATCCTCTATAAATTTTTCCCATATTTTTTTTAAATCAAGGCAAATTTGTCTGTATTCAACCTTTCACTGCGTTACGTATGAACCGAAGTATGTCAATAAATTTATCTCAAAACATTGTCTGGGCGAAAAAACCGGACCCCACTTCGCAGACCACAAATATGAATACTTCAAATTATTTGTCTCATGTGCTCCTCTAGCAAATAAAATTGCTATAAAGGCCAGAATTGTGATTCTGTAATCGTCCATTCCTAATTGTACAAAACTTGCCAAGGCCGGATAGAACCAATAAATTTCATGTTATGCGATTAATTGTTAAACCATTATATGAGTCAAATTGGCTCACAACCGTGAAAACAGGTATAACACTTTCGATAATGCGAAATGAAGAAGATATGTACGTTTGCACATATTTCATTATTTAACTAAAAACCAACGTATATTTTTAAAAAGTAATATTAATGTTTTATATATAAATAATGTTCAAAATTTTAATGAGTCAAATTGGCGCAATCCGTAAATCCAGTGTTAAATATATAATAATCGGTATCCTAGCGGTATCATATATAGTTAACGACTTATTCTCATGCGCACCAAGTTTTTTGGGTATAATTTCATTAAAATCGGTCGAGTCGTTTCGGAGGAGTTCGACCACGAACATCGTGACACGAGATTTTTATATATATAGATTTCCTACATTGCATTATTCAATCGAAAAATTGTAGGTGTTATAGTTTCGAATTTTTTTCGAAAATTAGAGTATTTTCAACTTTTTTTCCGATGAATCCTAACATGAAAACTTTAAGCCCTACCAAATGTTGATTAAAGAATGTTTTCATTAAAAAACTAGCTGACCCGGCAAACGTTGTTCTGCCATATAATTTATTTCTGGTTAGCAAAAAATAACGAATATATTTCAAGAGTGTTTGTATGTAATCGTTCAGATCTGTAAAATTGATCCAAATGATGATACATATGCGTACCTCTTATTTCCGAATTTTCCCTTTTTATTATAAATATCCTTGCATAGTCATTTTTTTTCTAATCATCTCAAATATTTTTCAAAGTAGTCTATTGTTCTAATTTGGGTTAAGATAAACTCACAAAATATATGGATGACGCAGATCTGATCAGCCGTTCTCCTGTGATGATATTTTACACGTACGTGGGAAAATCCTTCTTTTATATATAATATCAATAATATATAAATATCAAATCTTTAAAAAAAATTAAAAATTAATATTCTTTTTTCTCAGGAATATTTTATAAAATGCTGAAAAAAATATGTATGACTTGCCCATTCAATAACCAACAAGTTATCCATACATCTGAAGAAGGGCACTGCTACAGGAAAAAATTGTTTGTAACAACAAATTTTTCAAGTTTTCTTTGAAAAATTACTGTGCTGATTCATAACATTTCAATGTGTGGATTTGCAAACTTTGTTCTATGTTTGTTTGTTTTTACGTCAAAACATGTTCAACGCGAGAATTTACAGACGAAAATTTTACGAGTGAAACATTTTTTTCAGGAGCCTCCATCCAAAAATGCCATGTATTCCAGAAACTATGAAAGGTAGAAAGTTGACGTCTTCGATAAAACTTCATATATTAATAAGATCTAAAACTTTGTCGACGAGAATTTGGTAGGTTCAGAGCGAACTCGATTATACGAGGGTCACTATTTATATTTCGGGAATAGGAACAAAAACAAATAGTTAAGCTGTGAATATATTTTTATTGTTTTTCAAAGTACTCGCCACGATGATCGATACACACACGCATGCGCTCAAACCAATTTTCAAAGCATTTATTCCATTTATTTTTTTGAGCGATTGTCAAATTATGTGGGATCCAACGTGAACATAATTTTCGCACAACTAAGTGTTCATGTAAAATCGCATATATGCTGGAGTAACTAATGCTTAGGGATGCCTCAATCTCACAATAGGTTACATGACGATCTTGCTTAATCATTTCGTGCACAGCATCGATGTTTTCTGGCACTACAGTCGATTTTGGACGACCTTCACGAAACTCGTCGGACAGCGAACTACGACCACGACTGAATTCACTATACCAGCGATACACAGTGGGTTTTGATGGAGCTTCATCGCCAAAAGTCAAATTAAGTTGATTGACGCACTCTTGTTGTGATAATCCACGTCGAAAGTCGTAAAAAATCATCGCACGAAAATGTTCACGATTCAGTTCTATTTTTTTGCCGAGACCAAACTTTCAACTAAATATAAAATAAACAAATAGCGTCCGTATGACAAAATGTTCTGAGTACGTATATCGTCAAAAATGTCAAACTTTACGATGGAACCGTCAGATGGACTCACATGACATCAGTGTTGCCAATTCCCGAAATATAAATAGTGACCCTCGTATACAATCATCGGTTTTTTTCCACTGTATATAATCGAGTCAAAAAAAATCGTTTTTTATGCACATGTTTTTTTGTTTATTTGAATATAAGAGAAGAATGATATTTTAGATTCATCCCCAAAAAGTCATAAATCACCTTTCTCACACGAAAAAAAAAATAAATTTATCCAGAATCTCTCAGAAGGTGATTTTTCAATTTTGACGAAAAAAAATCCTTCTTCGCATATGGTCTAATTTCAACAATGAAAGAGAGCAAATCCACGCCAAATCACTCAAAAACAGCAAGTTTCAACCAGACCCCCTCCTATTTTTTTTTTTTTTTTAACTTGGTACTTATGATGAAAGCTACCCAAAATCACAATTTTCATTATAATATGATAATTCCGAACACTTAATTTTTAATTGTAAATTTGCTAAACTTTTATGTTATAAATATTTTAATAATGAAAACACGGACATTCTTTGAGGTATAGGCTTCATTTTGGCATATTTTACAGGTATCAATATGGCCTATAATTTATAATATTAGACATTTGCAAAAAAGTGACAGTCAAAACATGTCATAACAATGATAAAATGTTTGCGTTGGCAAATTATGTAAAAAAAACAAGCATCGTTAATTTTTCAGTTTTTGTAGTTGTTTCAACTATTTGTTTGTTTGTTGTTTTCATGTTTAGTACTAGAAATGGTAAGAATCTACAATAAATGGATGAAAAAATGATATTTTATGCAGAAATCTTCATTAAAATTAGTGTTCGGAATATAAAGCAAGTTTCTACACATGATTCAAATTGCGAATACTTCATTTTTGAATGAATTGAAATTCACTGAACTGTAATGTTATAAATAATTTGATAATCAAAATCCTAAAATTCTTTGAGTTATTGACTTCATTTTAAAATCATTTACAGGTATCGATACCGATATAGCGCCCTTGGTCCCGAAACCATGTAAACTATAAGAAACAAATAAAATCAATAATTAGGAAAGCAAAATCCATTTTTTTTTCTTGCGAGTATAACATTTTTCCAAAAAAGACTAGTTAATTGACTTCAATTTGAAGTATCGATCGTATGAATCGTTCCAGTAGATTTGCTGGAAAAATAATTACACATATTTTTAGTTTTACAGCGCGGACTCGATTATATACAGTTTCGGATTTATTTTCACTGTATATAATCGAGTCAAAAATAAAGAAAAATTTGATCGTTTTTCGTACAGGGAAGGAAGGTATTGAATTAGAGAGACTTTAAACTCTGAGAGTTCATTCGTCTCTAAAGTTTTCGTACAGTTTTTCGTGCAGTGTTTCTATCAATTAAATTTAAGCTTTTCAATCGCTCTACAAATCGTTCTTTGATACCCAACTTCTATCTATCTAAGTTTGGCTGCAATATCGGTATAAGCAAATCCTGGTGGAAATTCAAGCAAAATCTTCAAAAATCACGATTTTTACTCCACTGTACATATAAAAGCCACTTGAATTTCACCTAAACATTGAAAGGTAACATTTTTTCGTGAAAAAAGTCTTTTTTTGAAAAATAAAAAATATTTTTTTTTTCGAGTCCAAAATTGTATATAATCGAATCACATATAATCGAGTCTGTATATAATCGAGTCCGGCTTATATTATATTTGTAAATCAATTTCATTGCAGTTAAATTAAAAAGAAGGCTCTATTATGTCCAAAAATTAAATTGATTTCGCGAAAAAGTACTATTTTGAGTAATGAGGCACTGTTTAATGGCCTTGAAGGCATGAAGGTGTTCGGAATTTACAACACAAAAACGACGGTACGACTGATTTTTGAAAAGGATGTATTCGAAATCATTGATCTTTCTTTCAAAAAATTCTCACTCAACTCAAAATTCAGATGCCTAATTAAAATATGATGTTTGACAAAGTTGTTGGAAAATCAAGTAGCTATTTAGAAAAAATAACATTTAGAATACACTGTGAATACACAATCTTGCTCATATTAAAAAATACATATATATCTCAAAACACCCTCCCCTCCATTTTTTTTTGTATATCTACGTAGATGTATTTCATTTTTTCTTGTAATAAGTTGCATTGAAATATAAAAAAAAAATCAAACTGTATATAATCGAATCATATATAAACACGTCTATATATATAATCGAGACTGTATATAATCGAGTCCGACCTGTACTATAGATTTAAACCAACTTGCGTGTAATAAAAATAATTTTTTCTATTTGTCCGGGATCAAATACTTTAACTTTATTTTCAATTTCGGCGAAAAAAATACCTCTGGAATGTTTGTTACACCTGACGAAACGCTTACTGTAGACTTTTTGTCAGTGTTTTGAGCCATGTAATTCGACATGAATGTCATAAATCACCATGAAACAATGGAGTTATCACACTTCAAATAAATCTTTCCATTTAACAATGACAGCCAGCCATTACCTATCGAAACTTCAGAGCAAAATTACCCTCTTTTAAAAAAAGCGTATCACCACGTATTAATTAGTTCACCAATAATTAACCCACTCCGACTGCGAAGTTAAAATCAGTACTCTCATTCGTGTTGATATCTATTTTGGGAACCATCCCCCTTCATCGCCCGCACCAAAACCTTCGCCTCCCTGTGACCCTTTTTCGAACAAATGTGCGGTTTGGGTCTGGAAGCCATTATTGTCTCTTTTGTTTGAAGAGGGCTAGCTGCACACAAGTGAGCCCACAGGCATTAGCTGCCAATACAAACAAAGCCACATAACCCCTGCCATAGATGTGGGGAAGGCTAGCATGCAGAGTGGTCCAATTTTGGCTCGGAGAGATTTTTCACTTAGAAAGGAACTCATTTATTTCGATTCATAGGATGCGTCTTTCATTTTGCAGGGAATAAGCAAAGAGGTTGAGATGTTTGGAAATCAACTGAGGTTCGAACATTTCAAAGATGATATCAGGAGTTCTCAATGACCTTACCGAGTTGTCTAATTTTGATAAAAAAAAATAGCTCTAGATTAGCATATTCCGATTCAAATCCTATCGCAAAGGTTCGCATATCAATAACTAATATGAGCTATCTATTTAATTGTAAAAAATCCACAATTTACGTTCACATCTCACCTAAAAATGCCTCGTTGTTTATTTATGTTATTCCCATGCTTAGTCATTGACACAATCCTGGATGGATAAACAGTCGCTTCTCACATGTGATCGAGTCTATAATCGAGTGTAGTTAGAGTACCATCGTTTTCAACAGTAGGTGGTCCAACACGCAAACTATGTGCTTTCAATTTTCACGCAATGTGATAAATGACACCATTGAATCGGAACGACACTTCATACACGCTTCCGTGTGTACATCACCACTACACATTACACTGTGCCATTTACGACAACAAAAATTGGTGTAGTGCCTCCTTGTGGCTGAAGGATGCTGCAAGTGATAGAGTAGTTGTAGCTTGATACTCCAAACATGAATCAAACGATCAAATTACACTGCACAGACACTGGAGCAATGCAATACTATAAAACGCAAAACTCGAGCACTAATACGAACTATTTTTTTCTTTCTTTCTTTCTTTCTTTCTTTCTCATCCAACGATCAAAACACAAAACGGCCATCGAACAAAAAAATCGAGTAGGTTATAATCCCTGTTGTACCCAACACCAACACGAGCGTGTCAAGATTCGAACAATCTTCCTCCTCCCATCCGGCGCCAAACACGTGTTGCAGTGTAACGGGTTATCTGCTAAGCGTGAATAAAACGGTTCACTATGTAGGATAAGTTACGTTGAAAAAAAACTTTACGTTAGATTGGTTCACAAAGTCTGTGCACTGCGAACCAATTCGCGAACCTTAGCCGATAATCGAACGAACTTAGCTTTAACTACGCCCGGTACACATCCTATGGTTTTATAACTACAAAAAGACTCGTATTATAAAATGCACACCTTATTAAGAAATAAAAACAAGTAGGACCGGATTCCTCCTAGAATTCTGTTAGTATCCGAAAAAAAAATGAGTGCAAATAAGCGATCATTAGTATGAGTTCATGAATGGAAGAATTAGGCTTCGAATGATGGAATCGAGCAAACATCATTCTAAACGATGATGTATCATTTTATATGCCAATGAAATAGGAACCGTCCTTCATGAATTATCTACACATTTCGAAACAACAGTAAATATGCTAACGTCGTGTGCGTGTTGATTCGAATTATTTACGGTGAGATTTGCTGAACGAGAGTTCGTCGTTTCATTTCTATTTAAGGTCGATTTCAAAATTAACAAGATCAAAATTAATAAATTTTAAGTTTTTGTCAAAATCTGAAAATAGTAGAATTTTGAATATTTTTCCGAATGTGTTATTCATTTTAACTGAAGATGTTTTATAATCAGTTATTACTCATTCGAAAATCTCTTTTTATTTCTATTTTCTAAATTCTAAATTTTATATTTATTTCTAATTTCTTTATATATTCAAAACCAGAAGACATTGTGCATTTCCACACATCTATTCGATTCCTTAGAACATAAATTGTGATGGTAAGAATAATTTATTATCACGATCGTAATAATTTGACAAGCAACTCACAGTTACAATGAAAACCTTGATTGTTTGTCCGCAGCTGCATAACCCTTGCTTGATCAGGAGTTCTTTTAGCAAATTTATCAACAAAAACCAATTTGAACCTACTTGTGATATTTCCGCGAACCGTTTCCTCGTGGAACTCTGCTGTCAAATCATTCCAGATCATAGTGGAAGCAACTTTTAAGAGAAGCCTGGGTATGAAGAACTTAGGTTCAGTTAATAAGCATAAAAAACTTTTCAATCTAAAAAAAACTTTTTTTCCAACTTTTATGACTTGAAAACTATGTAACTTCATATGGCTTCCTTGTTTTTCCCTCGACGCACGTAACCATTGGGAATGCTTAGATCCTCAATTAAGTTTCTAGCATGCGATCCAGACCCTCATTTTCCATAGATACCACTCATTCAATCCGCTCTTAGCCATCTCCAACCATGACCATTGTGCTTGCTTTCAAAACTGTAGCTAGGATTTGAACGTCGCAACGAGCGAAACAGCAGTCGCAACTGCAACCAGCCTCGAATACATTGCATGACCTTATGTCGGCATTCGCAGGATAGGCGGTACCTGGACTTATTTATTATAATTAATTTCACATTTTCCTTCTCTGTGTTGTTTTGTTTCAATCTTTTATTTCGCAGCCAAAGTTTGCCCTCGTTGGAGAACTGTGTCGACAGGGAACGATACTGAAACGAGGGAACGATACTGTTTGTGTTCCCCAATTGCGTTTCCCGTGCTCCATAGCAAGAGGGCGCGCTCATTACCGGAACATCGCCCAGATAACGGTTCAGTATGGGCGATAATTGCTCTTTTTTTCTCATTCCGAATACAGCGGTTAACAAATACAACAAAATACACGAGCACAGAACAACACCGCAGCAGGATTCACACAAGCATACAAAAACTACACCGACGGTACACTTCATTCTCCCCAGGAATACTTATCGCACAACATCGCTTGAACTATTGATCTAATTGTTTCTGAAAGTGTCATTATCTGAATGAAAATAATTGAGTGAACATCTGAAAACGTCAAATGTATGTAGAAAATTCCAACGAAATATTTTTATTCATTTATTTATGCATCGCTAATTATGAAAGAAGAAATTATCTCTTCTTTTTGACGTGGGACTACGTCTAACCGGGGTATATGGGGGGTAAAATGAAAACCGAAACACATAACATGCAGGAAAAAATTAAATATTCCAAATGCTTATAACTCGAACATTTCTTACTGGATAGGAAAGATGTTTGCATCAATCAATACGGAATATTTCTACGATTCTATCGCATTTGATAAAATGTTGTTTTTCATGAGATGACCAATTAAATAACTGTGAATTGCCAAGCGTTATCTAAACGCCCCAACTGCCTAGTTTTGATTGGCCCGATTAACGGTTTCCCGAACACAGACTTCAAAATCAATGTACCCGTGGGAATCCGCTTAGCAAATATACATGCAAGTATGCGGTATTTTTGTTCCAACCGAGTTGTGTTTTCCTAACACAGACTTCAAAGCAATGTGCCTGGGGGAATCCGCTTTACAAATACATGAAAGTCGAGGGTATTTTTGTTTCGACTGAAATGTGTTTCCTTAACACAGACTTCAAATCCAAGGAGCGTGGTGAAATTAGCATTGCAAATACATGTAAGTCGAGAGCATTTTTGTTCAGACTGAAGCGTGTTTCCCTAACACAGACTTCTAATCCATGGAGCGTGGGGAAATTGGCAAAAGCAAATCGGGGGCATTTTTGTTCCGACTGAAATGTGTTTGTATAACACAGACTTCAAAACCAAGATGTTATCATACCAAACGTAAAAGGACTGTCATTAAATTTACTTGTAACGAAGAACATAATCTATCACAATGCATGAATTGATCTTATAAGGCATTATACAATCTTTTTACTCTACTTTTTACTCTACTTTTTACTTTACTTTTTTTCAAAATCATGAAGCCTGAGGAAATCGACATTGCAAAAAAGAAGCGAGCTGCAGATACTTTTGTATTCGCTAGAGTTTCTGCAAATCGTAATGGTTCCGTAACACAGACTTCAAAATCATGAAGCCTGCGGAAATCGGCATTGCAAAATAGATGCAAACTGCGGGTACTTTTGTACTCGCTTGCATTTTTACAAACCGAAATGTGTTTTCCCAATACAAAGTCCGAAACCATGAAGTACGAAAAATCGGCATTGCAGATACATTCAAGCCGGTAATACTTTTATACCACCATGCATTCTTTAAACTCCGGAATTCGTTTTGCTAACACGGCCTACAAAAGCGGGTACAAATGCAACGCTTTGGCTCGATTATTCAAGACTGCATTGGAAGATATCTCTTCATGTCGCCTAATTGAAGAAATACAATTGAATACTAAGCCAACGGCGGTCCTACGTCAACCTTGCGGTTATATATCCATCCATAGTTTTTCAATTTTATATACGAATGCTCAGGTAGTGACACTTAAACAACTGTAGTTTGTGAACAAATAAACGGAATGTCATGAAACTTCACATATAAGCTAGTGACAGATGAACCTCTCAAAATTAATTTTGTTCATTTTACAGGTTGACAGATGCAATATCTGACGTCTAGATGGTGGAGAAATGAAGCGTATGAATGCTTTGAGTGTAGTTAAATACGATTGAAGTTGTCTAGTGATTTGTAATGTTTTTCCTATCGCGTCAACTACGTCAAACGCTTTTGAATATTCAACTTGACTTCCCTATATAGAGCACTCATGCAGAAAATCTACTCAAAGCTTCCTTGACGTTCTATTAACCACTTACCATTAACTTAACTAGAATTATCCTTTCAGCGCACCTCTTCCCTAGCTAACGATGCCATATTGAACCCTGCCGCTATCCAGCGATCCACCAGAATCTCTGGTGCAAGAATGAATGATGAAAAATCCTAGCGCAAAATATACCCCCACTAGTTCGAATCCATGATCGATTGTAGTATACGTGAACATTCAATATTGGCACTGTTGCTTTTATCAAACAAGACGGTTTCTTGGACATGGTGTAACAATCTCTACCCCTACTCGTGATAAAACATTCCATTTTGTCCACATTGTTCATTGCCAATGGCACAATTGCAATCTCGATAGGACAGCCGCTTTGTTCAAAATTATCAGAGAGAGCGCAGTGTTTTTGCTGGCAGCGAGAACATGCTCCAACCACTACACAATCACAACCGAGAGGATTTCCGAGCTGGCTCCCGTTTACATACAGATTCTTGTGATTTCAATAGGCTTTTTTCAAAGCAATTTTTTCGGGTCAATTAGTAACAAATATCGATCGTAGACATTTTCATTTCAAATGAAGTGATTGTCAGTCATGTCATGTCAAATGATTGTCATATCACGAGTTCAATCGAAGAAATCGCTTGGACTGAAATATAAAAATATTCATTCAAAGAAGTTTTGTTTTATTTTTTGTTATTTTTTGTGTTTATTTGCGAATATTCAATGTCGAAAACGGCTTTATTCTATATCTTACTTTGGCTTGTGTATTATTCTTCCGAGGGAAAAAGTGAATCATGCAACAACTATCTTCTGTCAATTGTTCCTACTAAAGAATTATTCAAAAAATTTGGATCAGTGCGGTGAAAAAAAACAAGAAGTAAGTTTTATTTGTGATATAACCGCAAGGTGGAGGTAGGACTACCGTTGACTTAGCAATCAATAAGTAACAAGCATATCGCTCTTAGACATTTCATCTTTCGAATGGGGTGATTTTCATATCTCTTCGTTTAGCCCGAAAAGAATTATTAGCGAATTATGCGGCTCCGTTCAGCACAAAAGAAATGGGAAGGAGAAAAAGCATAGAGTTTGGCGAGCTAACAAGGCCATTCTCATATCACTTCGCAATCACAGCTTTCTACATCTTCTTCTTCTTCTTGTTGAATTGTAGAGACTTTAAATGTGTGCAGTTCATTTATCTCTAGCCTTGAGAAGGGCTCTTGTGGACAACTCAATCCAAACTTTTTCACCACCTGCCTTGAAAAAGACACTTCATTGTCGTTCGACGCTCCTCAGCAAACCGTGTCCGTTCCCGCAAACATCAAACGACGTTCTTGGAATGATTTTCCGAGCGGGCATTAGTTTATATACAGATTTGTGATGTCGTTCGTCTGTTTTCAAAGCAATTTGTAAGCCATTGAAAAAAGTTTTCGTGTCAATAATTAATAAGCATATAGTTCTCAGATACTTTATCTTTTGAATAAAATGGTTACAATCCGCTTCGTTGAGCTGGAAAAGAATTATTAACGCTCAAATCAGGAATCGATACCTCCTCGAAAATGCTCGGCACAAATAATACTTCCCTCCCCGCCAATTAGTATCATCGGTTGAATGTAGCATTTCATTTCCTTCGCTATGGAATCCATAGTCAGCGTCATCATCTATCAACAATCTGTATCAAATTGTCATTCACTCATCGTATTTCGCTAAACGCTTCGTTCGATCGGTTTGCAGAAAAGAAATAAAGTTGGGAGAGAAGAGCATAGTGTTTAAGGTGAAGGTGGAAGGAAGCCCCAAATGGCTGCCACAATGGCGCTCATTTCTTCCATCACCCTCCCTCACCCCTCGCCCGATGTGCAAAAAAATCAATAATTTTGCGAAACAGTGTGTAGTAAATAATCGTTTTCGCACACTTCCCATCAAGTAATATCAACCAAACTCTAATCGATTACTCACAAGATATTAAATTTTCATCTGCCGTCGCAATGTATAATGAAAAACGTCGGAAAACTTGAGTTAGTGCTCTGAAAGTTAAATTTTCATTTTTCAATTTTCCGCAATGGTTTTGTTTGTACTGGTAAAAGCATCGTGATTTTCCGTCACTGATGCCAGACAACATTATCGAAGAGCTATAAGCATCGTTTCATCGACACTGATGCCAGACAACATCAACGAAACAGCTATAAAAACCACTCAATAAAATGTTATTCTTGAGTCATAGTGTTTCATGTCATGAAATTGATAAAATAAAATTGCGTTCATGTCAATACAATTATAATTTTTACATTGGTGAAGAAAATTGTACTGCAAAGCTCAAAACTCTGCCATGGCTACCTATGTTGTCAAAAATAGTAATGGGAAAAGTATTACATTCAATCAAAATGCCTCGGCTAACGAAGAGAAAGGTTAAAGCTCTCCAACGTGAATATGTGAAAAAAATACGATCAACGAAGGAAAATATTGAGAAATTATCAACTATAATCAACTGTTAGATGGTCTGCTTTGGGCTCCTCAAACACCTTGGTTTTCTGAATTCACTGAATACAATAAGTTCAAATTTGTGACTTCCCGTGGTGTTGCTACAATGTAAGATCGCAATTCTTTCCTTGCTATTTTTATGCCCTGAAACATTCTTTCAGTCTCAATGGCTAAAGTATAAGTGGAAATAAATCGCATGTGTTAAATTGGATCATGTTACGCTCGCGTATAATCAGAATTTTACTTCATATGCAAATACACCTTCTATATATACAGCCATTCCATGCCAAACCGATGTAGTGGTTCTCAGATTTTCGTAAAAAGTGGTAATTTTGTTCTTTATCGCAAAACATTAGACCCGTATTTTCTAATTTTTTTATTAGGGTGCCCATTTCTATTTAAGGGTTGTCCAAAAAATCAATGTTTCCCTTTTTTTTTCCAAAAATGGTTTTTTTTAAATTCATATCTTTTGAACTACTAAACCGATTCAGATGATCGATATATCAAATTAAAGTCAATTAGCTAGCCTTTGACAAATGACAAATATGCCAATTAATTGATTTCTAGTCGCACAAATCTAGTCTAGTCGCACAGAAATATTGAACGAAGACTGAAAACATGTTAAATTTGAAAAATCATAACTTAAAAACGAAAAATAACACGTGTCTGATTTTTGAATATGCTATGTAACAAAAACTCAGCTTTCAATAAAAAATATAAAAAATATATAGCACCCGTGGTCCCGAAACCATGTAAACTATAAAAAACTGATACATAATTACGAAATCAAAATCCAAAAAAGACTATCTAATTGGATTCAATTTTATGTGTCGATCATCTGAATCGGTCCAGTAGATCAAAAGTTGTGAATTTTTGTGTTGGAAAAAAGGGGGAAAAATTGATTTTTCGAACCATCGATTAATTTTGAAAAATCATAACTCAAAAACGTAAAAAACGCCTCTCTGGTTTCGACATATGTTATGTGAAAAATCCCCGGCTTTTCAGAAAAAATATAAAAAAATATAGCGCCCTTGGTCCCGAGACAACGGAAACAATATAAAACGAATACAATCAATAATAACGAGAACAGAATTCGAATTCTCTGCAGATGTAGTATTTTTTTCAATTTGATATGTCGTTCATCTGAATCGGTCTAGTAGTTCAAAAGTTATGAATTTTTAAAAAAAGTCATTTTTGGAAAAAACAGGAAGAAGTTGATTTTTCGGATAACCCTAAAATGGAAATGGTCACCCTAATGAAAAAATAAAAAATAAACGGGTGTAATGTTTGCGATAAAGAACAAAACTATCACTTTTCGCTAAAATCAGAGAACCACTATATCGGTTTGGCATGAAATGGCTGTATATTTATATTTGTAATTGTTCATCGGAGTTCAATACATCGTTCATACGTTTTACTTCAGTATTGAATTGTTATCTTTTTCAAATGTATTCTAAGACTCGAGTCAGTGAAGCGCCACACAGTCTGATAAGTGAATTAATTTATTTACGTACCAAACCCAAAACAAATAGTGTGCTTTGCTCTTCTCTCACATTACCCCATGAAAAAACGTGGTTTTATTTCTACTACCACAATGGCTTCGTCCCACTTCGTCCCTTCCCTTCGGCACGGTAGACGGGCAGGTTTACCTTAAGGAGTGCCTACAGAAGCGCTTACTACCACTATTGAAGCAGCACGAGGGCCCGACCATCTTCTGGCCGGATCTCGCTTCGTGCCACTATTCAAAGGACGTGTTGGAGTGGTACGAAGCCAACGGGGTCACCTTCGTGCCAAAGGAAATGAACCCGCCCAACGCGCCGGAGCTTCGCCCAATGGAGAAATATTGGGCGATTATGAAGCAGACCCTGCGGAAGAACCCAAAAGTTGTCAAATCGGAGGCGGACTTCAAGAGAAAATGGATTTCTGTTCAAAAAAAACTACAACCTGACGTTGTACAGAACCTTATGGACGGGGTAAAGAGGAAGGTGCGAGCATACGGGCTTGGGCTTGAAGTATGAATAAAAAGAAAATGCCAAAAGTTGTTTAATAGTTTTTATTTTACTGTCTAAAATTTTCAAAAGGATCGGTCTACTGGGCGGATTTCTACAGCGTTTTATCCGTGATGCAATTTGATGTGACACACCCTTTATTTGATTTTGTGTCTTTGAAAAACGTATAATTATGACATAATCGTATAGTACGAATTTTGGTTGATTTTTTCAGAGTTAATTTTTGTGGAGACAATTGATGATGAATTTATTCAATGTACTTAAGCGCTACAAGTTATCATGAATTTGTAAACAGGACTCTTCACAAAGCCGGAGGTTAAAGACAGGCAAATCACGAATCCAGTCAGAATTGCGGGTCACTACGAGCATGCACTAGAGTCCAGTAGATTCTCTCATGACGAAAACTAATGTGAACATGCTGATACTGTGAAATTGTTATCGCCGTTCCCGTTCCCGCGCCGTAATCAAAAAAATTGATAATTTCATGGACATCAGCGAAATCTTTGAAGAACTATTCTACCCACTCCCTATTACTCAAACGCATACTGCCGATAATGGTAATTCGATGTACAAAATTTAATCTATAATTAATAATTTCCGATTATTTTTTTATTTTAAATATTTTTGGAACATAATTTAAGAAAATATGAGTTGTTTTTCAAACGGCAGCAGAATAATTCAATTTTTTTTTTTCAATAAAGACTACGCCAACATTATTATTCAAGTAGAAACAATGAATGTAATGATGATAAGGTTTCGCTCAAACTCTGATCACACCATTATGTCCAAATACATGTATAATAGATGTTACAACAGATGTATCTATGATAGTACAAGATAAACAGACCTCCCATTCGAATACACACTTTCCACAGAGAAACGATTACCAGTATAGATATGAACAAAACAAATTCGTTGTACTCAAGTGATCCATATTTACCAAAAACCAAAAAATCATTAACGGAAGAAGAAAAACATTCAACCATAAACGGGACCATACCGTGTCTTGTTTTAGATTCCCTCCAGAGCTTAAGTGTAAGGATCGACGAAGGAAACGACAAGCTAACTAGTGAAAAGTTTTAAATTTTTTTTAGAAGAGTTTGTAGTCGGTATCAATAGTAAAATATCAATGAAAAAGACAAACAACAAATCGATACCCCACTTGATGTCAATGTGTCCTATTTTGAGGATTTCTCCTAGTGTTACGTATCAGATCAAAGAAGTTGCTATTCCGACTAAAAATAAAATGAATTTTCTATGAACATTGAATTTTATGGCAAATATTAAATATTATACACAATAAACGTAGTGGATACATCTCTATATATATACATAAATTTAGCAATTGGAGCTAAATATCGAAACGAATGCCGAGCAAGGAACGATTCTACTTATCATCCCCAACAAGGATACCACACTATATTACGCCTTATTACTCCTGGAGTTATCTGATGTTAGAATGACAGTAATGAAACACCACTATATATTGTAGGCTCATGGTAAAGATAAAAATACTAAATATGACAAATATGAATGTGTTTCTTTTTAACTTTTCTCTCAAATTCCTAACATATCCTGACTCTTTCAATCTCAAGTTCTATTTCCCCTCAATGTTATCGCCTGTTTACCATATCCTATCGATGTTGATTGTCTGTAAGTCTCCTTCATTTCGACAGTCATGTTTCGCTGTTAAAACCCAGAACTCAAATGCCTAAGCTCATCTAGTAAAAACCTGTACACACACACACACATCGAGGACCACGTTTGATACAACATTACATTTTTTGTAGAGCCTTACTCAAAGCGATAATATTTTATCATCACACATCGTGCTATCATTGACAAAATGAAATCTGATCATGATATCATTTAATTTATACGCAAAATTTCGTAGCAAGCAAACGAAATTATTACGACTATAAGCTATAACCGAACTGTTTAAGAAGAAAACAACTATAACAATTACGCAACATGTAGATGAAATTAAGTTAACCAATTGGAGTCGTTTATAAACTGAGTAGATTTTTTGTAGAATCAAAGATTGTCACAAAACTCGAACGAAATGTAGAAATTTAATGACCGTATATGAGCTGCATCTTTAAGACTAATGTAACTTTTAATAAAAACAAAAAATTTCGAATTACAACTATATATCGATTCATTTCTATCACAATCCCCAACATAAGGCCACCATTCCAGGGGGAACGATGAGCAATAATAACGAATAATCAGCTAGGAGTTATCAAAAGCCATTTTTCCCTCCACCTGTTCCGAAGATGTCACCCGGAGTGCACTAAAACCAATTATGGTTCCATTTGGCTTATCGGCAGCACAAAAGCACGCCCAATCTTAATTAGTTCTTTTGATCCCCGAAAATCTCTCCAATGAATGTGCCATGGCAGCCATTGGCTTTAGTGTTGCCACAAACGTACCACACAAACGTCGCGCGGATGGTTTCGGACACTGCGGTGCCGATGGTAACCCACGGTAGAGCGGACAAAGTTTCCAACTCTGGCGAAGTTCATTATTCCGAGCATTGCAAGCAGCAAACTGATAAGTTGATGACAAGTTTGCAGCAGCAGCGGCAGCATCACCCATCGGATTTCCAACGAGAAGAGAAAACATTATGCCGAAAGTTCATCTCGAAGCTCGGTGTGAATGGTTTGCAATATGTATTCGAAAAGAAAAACCATCTACTTGAAAGGTAAGTTGCGGAGATATACCTTTGCAGTGTATTTATCGTGTTGGAATGAAGTGAAACGTTATTACGGAAAAGTTGTATTTTATTCGAATTGTTACCATGAGTATTATGAGTATTATGTTATGAATAACTTGAAGGAAGATTTGGTAGTTCCCCCAGGAAGTTTCATGAGTGTCGTATATTAGAGAAAATAGAACTTCAGCTACTGAAAAATTAGGCATTTTTTTGTCTTCAGAGTGAGTAGCAAACATGAATTTTACAGATTATGAATTTATAATTAACTCTTTAGTAGCTCTGGGGGCCTTTTTGCAAGATTTTGTTGTAACTTTATGGTTTGTAACTATCGTAGCTGTTGGCACGGGCGCACTTTATCACAATGAACAATTCTCGTGTAACTTTCGAAATCGAGTTAATGGATGCACACTATTAGTTTTCAATCATCGAATGTGTTACAAAAAATAATGTTCAAGTACCTATCCTTTTCACCTTTTAATCACCGATACAAAAAATGTTTAATGTACAGATTCGGATTTTGAGCATTCGTCTGTTACTTCGGACGCCATTTTCTTCCGACGCTCGAAATGTCCCAATCAAAATCAACACAAAATTATTCTTCGGTCATTTAGGGTTTTTGTTTCTTTCAGGTGTTCTTATCGCTTTAAGCGCAATTCAACGTGTGTTAACAATAATACACTGCCTTTAGCACGGAGTGCTGGTATTTGGATTGTTGTTCAGTAGTTATTTTCATATTTTTATCATGCAACGTAATTTGTCCAATGTACAAACGCGGTCAGTCAAAACGACCAATGTACAATTTTTTGCTCTGAAGCATCAGCTGTAAACTTAAATCACGGAACAACAGTTACGGTTGGTTTTTTCAGAGTCATTATTGACTGTTAGTGGTGAAAGGAAAAACGGCTGGAGTAGATAGTGTTAATGCTAGAGTTATTCAAGATTGCTTTCATGTTATTGACTACATCTTGCTGGACCTTATCAATAAATCTTTACTTACTGGGCATGTACCTCAGGTGTGGAAGGAATCCCTGATAGTCCCTATTCAAAAGGTTGCTGGAACGAAGAGTTTCGTCCCATCAACATGTTGCACACATTAGGGAAAATATTGGAATTAATTGTTAAAGGCCAGCTGTTGGAGTATTTTATTCATAACACTTTGCTAATACCAGAACAATCGGGATATCGGGAAGGTCATTCCTGTGAAACCGCATTCAACTTGGTGTTAGCAAAATGGAAAGATAATTTAGAATGTAAAGAGACCGTCATTGCTGTTTTCTTGGATCTAAAACGCGCTTTCGAGACAATTTCTAGGCCCTTGTTGTTGAACAGGATTAAGCGCTTTGGAATTACGAGTACTGCATATAAATGGTTTGAAAGCTATTTGTATGACAGAACTCAACGGACTATTTTTAACGATTTCATTTCCAGCCCCGCGTTGTTGATTAACGGTCAGCTGCATCCCAATAGGAAGTATCCCATGTCGGGCACACGTACAGAGCACTGAAGACTGCAACATCCCAATTATGAGAACACTTGTAATACTAACCTCGAGCCAACCGCGAGTAATCGGTTACATGTTACTAACATAGTTGTAAGCAAACATTGTCAAAATATTGAACTCCCGACCCCGTTAGGCTGACGCCATATGAGCCTTAATAAAAATATATATTTTGGATGAAAAAAAAAATTCAGCCCCGTAGGGAATAATCTTGGAGTACCTCAGGGAAGTGTATTAGGGCCCATTTTATTTATTATGTACATTAATAACATGCGACGAGTTTTGCGGTTTTGTGATATCAATCTTTTTGCAGATGATACTGTATTATTCAATGCAGCTAATGATTTAAATCAGGTCGCGTCACATTTAAATGGAGATTTGCATTAAGTAGTAGATGGATGAAGTATAAGCAATTAAAATTGAACATAAGTAAAACGAAATCTATGGTAATCTCGCGAAATCGTTCAAATGAAACGTCTCTATTGTTATTGATGATGAGACTATTGATCGCGTTCGGGAAATTAAATATCATGGCGTGATTATTGATGACAAACTAAAGTTCAACACTCACATTGACAATGTCATCAAGAAAATTGCCAAGAAGTATGGAATCTTATGCCGATTGAAAAACGATTTAGCTATTTGCAGCAAAATACAGCTATACAAATCAATCATCTCTCCTCATTTAGACTTTTGCTCTTCCATTTTATTTCTGGCCAATGAAACACAAATATCGAGATTACAGCGTTTGCAAAATAAAATAATGCGGTTGATTCTAAAATGTAACAGATTCACTTCCTCATCTTTAATGTTGGACGCTCTGCAATGGTTATCCGTGAAGCAAAGGATTGTTTATTTAACTATGGTGTTCATTTTCAAAGTAGTTAAAGGTTTGCTGCCAAAGGGCCTGGCCGGGTAAGGGAGTAAAAAGTGCCCCCAAACCAAATCACTAGCTGTATGGCAAATATAGTAAAGGATATTAAATAAGAAATTTTGGTGGTTTATTTGAACCCCTATGTGGTTTGACGTAGGATCTATAGTGAAAAACGTACTTTTCGTTAATTTCACGCCATCCTCAAAAGATCCGAGATAAAAATTTGAAAAAAATACTGAATGTGCATCTTACTACGATGTATCAAAAAAAATTATCAAAAAAAAATTTCATCAAAAATTTTAGTACTAAAAAAAATAATGAAATCTTGAAAATTTTTTTTTTGGGATTTAGAGATTCAGTACTACTCTAATTCATATTTTAATGTGTTTCTACGGCTTTTCTAGATATGTGTGATTTTTTTCAGATTTTTTTCAGTGTTGCGCGGTATCAAAAAATTTTTTTTTTATGTTTCCAAAGAGTGGTTAGGTAAGGGAGTAAAAAGTGCCCCCAAACCAAATCACTAGCTGTATGGCAAATATTGTAAAGGATGTTAAATAAGAAATTTTGGTGGTTTATTTGAACCCCTATGTGGTTTGACGTAGGATCTATAGTGAAAAACGTACTTTTTCGTTTATTTCACGCCATCCTCAATAGATCTGAGATAAAAATTTGAAAAAAATACTGAATGTACATCCTACCATGGTGTATCAAGAAAAATTATCAAAAAAAATTTCATCAAAAATTTTTGTACTAAAAAAATATTAAAATTTTGAAAATTTTTTTTTTGGATTTAGAGATTCAGTACTACTCTAATTCATATTCAAATGTACTCTTACGGCTTTTCTAGATTTATAAATATCTTCAAACTGTTTTTTTTTTCAAATATCTAATACTAAAAATAAAATGAAAAAAAATACACAGTACAAAAAAATGTTATAGATTTTCTGGCATTTCGAAATTTTGAAAAAAAAAATATAACTTTGAGACCCACTCCTGCTCAAATTTTTATTTAAATGCGTTCGTATGTGTCTTTTTTCTACATGTGGCGTAATTTTTCCTGAATTTTTAAGAGCATTGTGTGACACAAAATAATTTTCTTCATCGTCTGCATTATTATTTTTATTTTTTTGAAATCGATTATTTTATTGTATTCGTGGTTTTCAATTGAAAGATTAAAATAAAAAAACAAATCGAATTTGTGGTCTCAAAGTTATATTTTTTTTCAAAATTTCGAAATGCCAGAAAATCTATAACATTTTTTTGTACTGTGTATTTTTCTTTTTTATTATTTTATTTTTATTATTAGATATTTAAAAAAAAACAGCTTGACGATATTTATCAATCTAGAAAAGCCGTAAGAGCACATTTAAATATGAATTAGAGTAGTATTGAATCTCTAAATCCCAAAAAAAAATTTTCAAATTTTCATAATTTTTTTTTAATACTAAAATTTTTGATGAATTATTTTTTTGATAATTTTTCTTGATACACCGTGGTAAGATGCACATTCAGTATTTTTTTCAAATTTTTATCTCGGATCTATTGAGGATGGCGTGAAATGCACGAAAAAGTACGTTTGTCACTATAGATCCTACGTCAAACCACATAGGGGTTCAAATAAACCGCCAAAATTTCTTATTTAATATCCTTTACAATATTTGCCATACAGCTAGTGATTTGGTTTGGGGGCACTTTTTACTCCCTTACCTAACCACTCTTTGGAAACATAAAAAAAAAATTTTTTGATACCGCGCAACACTGAAAAAAATCTGAAAAAAATCACACATATCTAGAAAAGCCGTAGAAACACATTAAAATATGAATTAGAGTAGTACTGAATCTCTAAATCCCAAAAAAAAAATTTTCAAGATTTCATTATTTTTTTTAGTACTAAAATTTTTGATGAAATTTTTTTTTGATAATTTTTTTTGATACATCGTAGTAAGATGCACATTCAGTATTTTTTTCAAATTTTTATCTCGGATCTTTTGAGGATGGCGTGAAATTAACGAAAAGTACGTTTTTCACTATAGATCCTACGTCAAACCAGATAGGGGTTCAAATAAACCGCCAAAATTTCTTATTTAATATCCTTTACAATATTTGCCATACGGCTAGTGATTTGGTTTGGGGGCACTTTTTACTTCCTTACCCGGCCAGGCCCTTTGTGATCGAGTTGAAAGAGGAAGTGGCTTTCACAGTTATAACACAAGAAACGCGAATGAATTGAGAGCACCCAATTTCTTTTTTTTTTACCCTCCACTGACCCCCACACCAGAAGGCTCAGACAAGGAGACCACTGGTCGTGGACACTTACTAACAGAAACAACAACAAAAAAAGAAAGCATGGAGAATCTAATTGTAAGCAACAGTGAATTCCCAGTGGAACTTAGTTCCTTTGAAGGGATTCACTACAGGAAAAACTTATATAAAAATGGAAAGATTAAAAGATTTAAAAGTAAAAGCATTTTTGCTTCAAACGACTACACTGAACTAAACAACAATAAAAGAAGACAGGAAATTGTTATAAAAGCAAGAAAAATTGTATAAATTGTGAGGCGGTTAGCACAATTAAAGAATATATTCATTCACATTTCTAATCATATAGTGTTTCAGCTTGCATTTGAAAACTCTAATATTTGTGACGGCTTTCAAGTCATTAGGAAGTGCGTTATACTTTAATGGACCATAACTCATGATACGTCTAAGACCCAAGTTTGTGTATGCTCTGGTTCTCAATAAATCATTGCCATTTCTCGTATTTGTGAGGGTAACCCGAGTCGAAAAACTTATGTTGTGATGAAATCTAGGATTGTGTAAGCTGTTATGAATAAATGCGATTGTTTGAGTGTCGCACAAACCTATAACTGGTATAATTCGGTGATGTAAACATGTATAGAGTGCAATTGTCGGATATAATACTGGAAGATTGAAGATTACTTTTACACACCTATTCTGCAACGTTTGTACTTTTTTAAGTTTAGATTTTGCAGCATGACCCCAGACAATTATAAAATATTGAAGGATGGAATGGATACACGCATAATAAAATTGCAACAATGCTTCTTTCGGCACGAAACAACGCACTCTTTTCATTAGGCCACATAGACTCGAAACTTTTTTCGATACATGCTCTATATGAGAATCCCATGAAAGACAGGAATCTAAACGAGCCCTAAGTATTTGAAAGTTGTATGATATTTTGAGATATTGAGTTATTTTTTTTTGCGTGGCGAGTGAAAAATCATGTATTTCGTTTTAGTTAGGTTCAAGGTAAGATGATTGCCGCTGAAGTATTCCAGGAGAATCGCCAAATCTGATTCTATGTCTGCGAGGACTGATTGGATATTAAAACGAGGGTAAAATAAAGCTGAATCATCCGCAAAAAGTCTTGATATTCCATGGAGCTTCAGATTACCAAAGTCATTGATGAAAATCAGGAAAAGTAGAGGACCTATATTACTTCCTTGTGGAACTCCTATACTGATCTGTCGTAAGCCACTGCGAACACCGTTTATTGAAACAAAATGTTTACGATCAGATAGATAGCTTTTTACTAGATTATTGGCAATTCCCCTTACGCCATAACGATGGAGTTTTTTCAAAAGAATTTCATGGTCAAGTGTATCAAAAGCTTTTTTTAGATCGATAAATAATCCTCCCACGATCTTTTTCTGGTCAATTTCGTTGATTAGTTGATCAGCTAGTTCGGTAATAGCAGTCATTGTTCCACAACCTTCCCGGAAACCGTACTGATACTTGTACATAACATTGTTGGCATTTAAAAAGTTAACCAGACGGTTGGTTAGAAGTTTTTCCAAGATTTTATTAATGACAGACAACGTTGAAATTGGTCGGTAGTTCGACGGGTCGCTCGCATCTCCAGATTTAAACACTGGTAAAACCTTGGCAATTTTCATAGCATTGGGATAAACACCAGTTGTGATTATTTTATTGAAAATTTTTGAGATAATTTCAGAGAACCGGCCCATGTTTGTTTTCATCAGGTCTGCTGGAAAGTTGTCATAACCCTTGCTTTTTTTAGGGTGAAGTTGGCTTATCAAGATGCTGACTTCGCTCACAGTAGCAGGTCTCAGAAAAATAGAGTTAGCAACAGACTTTACTGTTTTCAAATAATCAAAATTATTGTCAGGTAACTGACTGGCCATATTATTACCAATACTGGAGAAATAGTGATTGAAAACTTTTGCAACATCAAGATCTGAATCTTTGATTTTGCCATCAATTTTCAATTTAATTCTGGCACTAGGTTTAGAGCGACCGAAAATTTCAATAATTTTTTTCCACACGTTGGAATGATTAGAACTTCTAAGGATATTTTCATAATGTTCTTTTTTGCACTGCTTCTTTAGAATTTGGACTTTTTTGGATATATGAATTAGCATTTCTCTAACGTGTATATCATTGGGACAGCTTTTCACTTTTTTAAGATAGTTGTTTTTTATCTGTATCAGCTTCCAAAGACTATAAGTCATCCATATGGACAATGCTCACCTTTAATTTTGACGATTTTGGTAAACGTTTTAGTACACTCAGATAACAAATTATTATAGGTTGTGATAAGAGTATTCAGTGTGTCATCCACATCGTTAGTGACTTCAAAATCATGTAAAAATATTGAAAAAAGATTTTCGAGCCTTATACGATCTACTATGGTTATTTTCAATTCTTGTTTACTTCTTCCATTATTCAAAACGAAAGATGAGATAATAGGGAGATGATCGCTGATATCACTGAAAATGGAATGATTCTTGACATGTGCTTCACCAAATTCGTTGTATTTCAAAGGAATAAATGTGTTCAACTCGATGCCAAGACATATTAAACGTGCAACAACACTTACAGAATTTAAGAGGCACTGTATTTCACACGTGAAAGCTGTGTTTCATTAACAGCCGACCGATATATTTTTAAATTTTATGACGAAGATTGTTACTAACGATGTTTTATACGAACGGATAATTTAATGTGGGATTTTTTTTGCAGTTTGTTTTTAATATTTTCAATTAACCTGACGAATTTTATTTAAACGAATTATATTATGCAAACTACTTAATTTTTTAAATTATCTTTTTTTTTTATTTGTATTTATGTCCTCTCTATTATGTGCGTCATGATCCTGGTGATGATGGACTAGATGGACTTTATTTTTATTTTGTTGTTTTTATATTATATTATTTTTAAAAAAATAAAGGTAGTCTACATAAGTTTGAGCGTCGCGCGCTTAACACAGATATAAAGAATATTAAATTGAAAATTTTCTAAGTGCCGGTCTAGAAATGTTTCGTTAAGGAAATTTCCTCGATTTCTCTGGATGAGGATATTCATAGTTAATCCAATACAAGGCTGGCGGTCGGGCTTGTGCTCTGGGGGGCCACTCGGCTGCAAGGGCCTCGTCAGGACCGTATCGGCTCTGTGGCGGACATTACTGAGTATGTGCTTGTCATTTGACATTGCAATTTTTTGAATTTATATCTGTAAATAAAATCAGTTCGTTGTTTTTTTGTTTGCCTAACTGATTTCAATGCTGAAAAAATAACTAAATTATCTTTTAGATAACTCGTCTTGCTCCAATCTCTGTAGGGGAAGGAGGCGGGACCATCATCATCATCTGATGATGATGATGATGATGATGGTCCCGGTGGTCATCATCATAAAGTAGTGATAAAGATCAATTCCCTTCAAAACAATTCGCGGAATAATTTACCGATCTTCAGCTTAACTATTCTGGTTTGTGCATAGAAATATACGAATTCAGTGGTGTTAAGGGATACGAACTTTGAACTATTACTATCCGATTCTCTTCTGTCGTTAACCGAAGCCTAGTGATACGGAACGGTATAGCGGAACTGCGGTTAAAATGAACATGCTAAGCATTTTCTTCAATTTTTCCTAAATTAAATGACAAAACTCAAAAGTAACCACATCTATTCGAAGAATAAACCATTGTTGTTGCGAAGAATGATTTATACGAGAATTCATTGTTTTATTAGCAATTTTATCTTCACTTTTCGGATCATCATAATACCAACTCATTCAACAGCATGAGGATAAAATGATCATGGGGTGGTGGTAATATGAACCACATGTGAGGGTAAAATGAACAGAATTTTTAATTCATTCGAAAGATTTCTATAGGGCAGCAATCAAAACTGTTAACTAATGTAAAACAAATTTATACATTTTAAAGACGAATATGCTCAAAAACATTAAATATTTTTGCAATTATATTTATTCTAACAATTCAAACAAATGATCAATTATGTCTGTGCCAATTTTAAAACCGGAGGTAGCAAATTATTCATAAGATTCATATCTTACGCTACTAGACAATAAACAAACAAACAAACAAAACAATTAATTCATTAAAAGTTATGGAACTAAATTCTGTTAGTAATTATTGATTTCATCTATGTATTCTGTCGACATGAAATCATTGCTCAGTTACGTCCTTGACCATCATAAGAATCCGAGAAGAGTGCGCCACATAGATCGCACAACACATCTCCAAAATTTCTACCTTGCTTCTGTTTCTTGGTTCGTTCTCTTGGTGCAGGTTTTCGTTCTTTTTTGATCGCCTTGATGACATTTTTTGCTTCCGACATAGCCAATTCTTGACGATATTGATTGATTCTTTGTTTTCAAGAGGCTTTAAACTTTGCAGTTCATTCGCCTCTAATTCTTGACGATAGCGTTCACCAGTTATCTCAACCGCTCGCTCTGACTTCATCTTTCGCTTCGTAGCTATCGAGGCTGCCAATTTTGGGAGCGGTAATATTTCCACTGGAGAAAAGTTGAATGAGGTGTTCGGAGGGGCTTTAGAATTTGAACCGATTGCATTGATGTTAGGTTCATAATTGTTTTCAGCAAATTCATGGACATCTGGAGTAAGAGAAACGATAGCACTCGGCAGGGAAGTTTGTTGTACCGATCACCATCGGATTATTTACCATCATTGATGTGATAGTAGTCTGCTTTGGTTGATCCGTTACCTCAGATGGAGCGAAGCCTTCATCGGTAAAAACATCTCGGTCAAATGGTCAAATCGTTCTAACCGCTAACAGCCACACCTACCGAAGCTGCCTTCGAGAAAGCCACACCCAACAGTTCAGAAACATTGTATAAGCAGAAACATTGTATAGGCAAGTAATCAGGCCTGGGGAATTGATGCATGAAGGCATCGCAAGCATTCGCAAAATAGCTATTAAATGGCTCCATAAACGCCACATCCAATGGTTGCATTTTGTTACTGCAGTGTGGAGGCAACACTAGTACAGTCACAAAACCAGCACGAGCCTTTTCTGCATATGCCAGGTTTTTGGTGTGTGAACTATGTCCATCGATAATCAATAACGCAGGATTGCTTTCTGTCGGCTTGACATAATCGATAAGGTGATCAAACCAGTCCAAGACTGTATCGCTGTTCATATATCCGGATGGGTTACAGCTGAATTTGGTGCCACTCGGAGCACCTTTTTTCAATGAATCGTGCATTCGGACCCGGGGAAAGATCACGTAGGATGGCAAATGTTGTCCCGTTGCGGACATACACATGACCACTGTGGTTAATACGCCTCTCTCACCCGAGGTGATGGATTCAACCTGTTTTTTTCCTCTCCTGGCAGCAATTTTGAGATTTTTTGGAGGAACCTGAGCATGAAGTCGAACAATTAGTTTAAGTATAAATCCAACAAAATAGGAATATTTAACGCATTTATTCCTGTTTCGTCGGAATTATATTAGGCTGTCAAAAAAGTCCTGCGGTATTTCCGCGAGGTGTCGTTGTAAGCGCGTAATTCTAGTTGTATTCATTGTATCGAGTCATACTATAGCTTGTTGGAAAGGTATTTTTGCGCGCTATAAAATAGTCCTTGGCAGTGTTTTGTTTGGTTAAGTCGTTCGTGAGTTATAGTGTCGCAAATATGGAGCAAAATAAAGAGAAAATCCGACATATTTTACAATACTACTATGACAAAGGCAAAAATGCATCTCAAGCTGCCAATAAAATTTGTGCAGTTTATGGACCCGATACAGTTTCCATTTCCACCGCACAACGATGGTTTCAACGTTTTCGTTCTGGTGTAGAGGTCGTCGAAGATGCGCCACGCTCCGGAAGGCCTGTCGTCGAAAATTGCGACAAAATCGCTGAATTAGCCGAGAAAGACCGGCATAGTAGCAGCCGTAGCATCGGCCAAGAGCTGGGGATAAGTCATCAAACCGTTATTAACCATTTGAAGAAGCTTGGATTCACAAAGAAGCTCGATGTATGGGTGCCACACACGTTGATGCAAAAAAACATCTTTGACCGTATCGACGCATGTGAATCGCTGCTGAATCGTAACAAAATCGACCCGTTTCTGAAGCGGATGGTGACTGGCGATGAAAAGTGGGTCACTTACGACAACGTGAAGCGCAAACGGTCGTGGTCGAAGCCCGCTGAATCGGCTCAGACGGTGGCCAAGCCCTCATTAACGGCCAGGAAGGTTCTGCTGTGTGTTTGGTGGGATTGTCAAGGAATAATCTATTATGAGCTGCTTCCCTATGTCCAAACGCTCAATTCGGACCTGTACTGCCAACAACTGGACCGCTTGAAGGTAGCACTCATGAAGAAGAGGCCATCTTTGATAAACAGAGGCCGCATTGTCTTCCATCAGGACAACGCCAGGCCACACACTTCTTTGGTGACGCGCCAGAAGCTCCGGGAGCTCGGATGGGAGGTTCTTTTGCATCAACCGTATAGTCCGGACCTTGCACCAAGTGACTACCATCTGTTTTTGTCCATGGCGAACGAGCTAGGTAGTCAGAAGTTAGCCACAAAAGAGGCCTGTGAAAATTGGCTATCCGAGTTTTCTGCCAATAAGGAAGCGAGCTTCTATAACAGGGGTATTATGAAGTTGGCATCTCGTTGGGAACAAGTCATCGAACAAAACGGCGCATATTTGACTTAAAACAGATGATTGTAACTAATTTTATGAACAAATGAAAATTCAAAAAAAATACCGCAGGACTTTTTTGACAGCCTAATATATGCGAGAAGGAGAAAATCTCTTCGCCTTCACAATATCTCCAAGAAGGCCGAAAAATGCGTAGACTGTCGGTTTATTAAAACCTCTGGCCCGAGCAGCCGAAGTTGATTCCGGTTTCCTGTACGACACTTTCGGATTTCGCTTGAGAAATCCCTCCAACCAGTATCTTCCAGTCATTTTGAGTTTGTGATTAAAGTTGTGCTCCAACCCGTTTTTCTCTCCGCCATTTCATAAGTAAACTTGCGAACGTCATTCATAGTTACACCATAAAATCTTGCTTCCAAATCGAAAAGATGATCCGCCAGCTTCTGCTCTTGTTCTGGCGAAAACACAGATCTTCTCGAACCGAGCCTCTTCTCCTTCTGCGGAGATGCAATCCACCTGGCGAGAGTGCACCTTGGAATGTTAAATTTCACGGATGCACACCTAATCAACATCCCACAATCGACAGAACTCTTTGCCGCGGCCATCTGTTCATCGGTCCAGGTTTACCTTTACGTCGTTCTTCTGATGTAGACCAGAGGCTTCTTGAAAGAGAGAATGAAATTTCCGCTGTTCATTTTACCAACACCATAGGTGGTTCATTTTACCCGCACAGTATGCATAATTTTTAACAAGTAAATTTATCGAATAAACTTCTTAAAATACTTACTGTTTTCAACAACTTCTTTCAAAAACGATCCACAACAATATATTCACAATGATTCGTACGAGGTCTTATTTTACACTTCGTAAAACGATTTAGTTTTTGCTTATTATTTTCAACATTTGACAGTTTCATGCATAACAGGGTGTCTCGAATAGATTCATATGTTCTAAGGATAGAATGATTAAGAAGATCCAATTGGTTTTCAGTTAAATTATCGAAATTTGACCACCGGTTCATTTTACCAACCCTGTTCATTTTAACCGCTTTTCCCCTACTGAGAAAACATTTAGAGTGTTCGAGTGCGATCAATAGAGGCTTATATACAAGATGGTAATGTGCTAGGGTTTGCGCTAACAGTACCCTTTCTAAATTCTATTTTAAGGCTTAGCCGCAGCAAGTGATCGCTGTCTAGAATAATTTATGCTTCTCTCCTCTAAACATGAACCTGTGCCATATGCGGAACCGACCTGCTATACCCAGGTAACCAGTAAGCACTTAGAAATGGTCTTAAATCAGCACTGTATCCATATATAGAATACTGAATAAATGCTTATCAAGCGCTATAAACCAATATAGGGTGAATATAATATGCTGGTTATAACAGTATTCTTCTTTATTTAGATCTACGGCACACTGTTTGGAATGAGAAATAATTATTATATTAAAATCACCTTATGAGATTCGAACCGGGATACTTCTGCAACATGTGTGTTTCTCTGTTGTGCCTTTGCTATCTGGATCACTGTTGATATAGATTTTTTTTATCCCATCCGTTTATTAGGCTCATTTAGCAATTCAGCTGTCACAGAGCCGAATTTATTCGTATACATTTTTATGTTAAGATAACTATTGATGTATATTATTTAGGCTTAAGATTCCTATCCATCGATAAACATTTGTTTTTTTTTATGTATAACACAGTAGCTGTTTAGGCCTAAGAATATTCCAATTCTATCGATACACAACACATGCCGAGTATTCCATTTCTATCGATACACAACACATGCCGCCTTTTTCGGCGTTAGAATATTCCTATTGTTCGAATGTTCACAGTTGGACTGTTCACAACGGGACTGCTGATATGAGGCTTCCATTGCTGTGTTAGAATTAGCACCAATTACTGATGCAGCAGATCGTAATGTGAGCGGTAAGGGACTGGGATTACCGACACATGATGATTGTTGCGTGGACGTAGTAGCTAGAATAACACACAAAGATGGTCAGTTGAGGGGCCCTGAGTTATTAGCTTATGATCGTTCGCTTAGTAGCGGACACGCAACCAATTAGGCTACGAAGACCCCCATATTGTTGATATAGATGAATGAGTTGAAAATAGTCATATTAAAACAACCGCTCAGGTACCTGCTCAAAAAGATCATGTATGAGCGGGTTTTGCTGGCCGGCTTGGAAGCATATTGTTGGCATAAAAATATCCATGTTATGTTTATTTTGAGACAAACGCTTGCATCCAGATATCTAATGCTGAATGCATGAATGTTTTATCCTAATGTTTATAAGCATTATATGATAGCACTAAATGCGTATATAGGACATTCATTAATGCTTATTTTCATTAATGTTTATATGCATTAATAATGTTGATATAAGGCCTATAAGCATAAAAAAACAGATATACTGCCATTTGGCAATAGAGATGCTGAATTAGGACTACAATTGCGCTTAAAGTTAATGCTTATGGTTACCCGGGTATGTTGAACCATGCCACAAACGCATACTTTTCAAAAAATCATTTTCCATTGTGTTCCTGGTTATTCCAGAATTCTCGGAAACACAGCTACTGGCTTGCAAGGGGAAAGAAGAAGAATCTCGAGACATTCTCTCTCCTCAATCGTTAGATGAAACATTAGATCTGCCTAAGCTGGGATATAGCCAGGATAAACATTCATCCGACCTGTCTTCGCAAGATCAAAAACATCACACTTTCATGACTCGAGCAAAACAACAGTTTTCAGGATTGTCGGCAGAACAAAGATGCTTAAGCCTGACGCAATACAGCCTAAGAGACATTCTCAGCCGAGAGATAACGAGTTTTTAGTCTCCAATTACCAAGGAGATACCTGCTGTTCAATAGTTAGCTTCGAAGAATGTATAATTTTATTCATAGTAATAGGTACATAGAGATATTTCTATCGATTGATGCAAATATCACTCAGGTCCATAGAGAAAAGACGATGCTTTTGATTCGTGTGTCACGTGTATGTCAGCATCTCTCGGATCTTCGCTGCTTCTACTGAAGAAAATTGGACTGCTGTTTTGCAATACAGCGCGGACTCGATTATATACAGTTTTTGATTTCTTTTCACTGTTTATAATCGAGTCAAAAAAATTTTTTTTATTTGTTTTTCTTTGCATGTATTTTTCGTTTTTTGAAAATGAAAGAGGAAATAGATTTTTGATTCATCCCCTTAAAGCCAGAAAACACCTTTCTCACATGAAAAAAAATTAATTTATCCAGATTATCTCAGGATGTGATAGACGATCATATTTGATGGAAAACGCATATGTTCGAATTTCAACAATGTCAGAGTTATAGAACTTTTTTTTTGTTTCGGACTCTGTTGCCTCAAACTGGTTCTACAATAAAAAGTACGCTACGGAAGACGATTCTGATGCTGTCATTTGAAAGATGAAAAAATTTAGTACAGGATATAGTAGTGGAACAACCATATTAGTGAATTTTAATAACATTTTGGAAGTGAAAAACTTAAAAGTTAATCATTTTTAATGTGTTATTAGTAATTTTATCCTAAAAATTTATATTAAACTAGATTGTTTTTATCAATTCAATTGAATTTCTTTACCTGCTCTACAGTTTGTTCTTTGACGCCTAACTTCTCTCTTAATCTTTCTTAATTAGGCTTAATATCGATATAAACAATTTCTGGTGATAATTCAAGTAAAATCTTCAAAAATAACGATTTTACCCCACTGTACAAGTAATAGCCACCTAAACTTCACCTTAACGTTGAAATGTTACATTTCTTCTTGAAATAAGCCATATTTGAATTATCAAAAATATATTTTTTTCCAAACTGTATATAATCGAGTCCGACCTGTATATTGCACTTATTCCATTCCTGTATCGAGCTATGTGTGTATCAGCATTAGGGATGAATATTATCCGCTCTCTAGCTGGTTAAAGTGTCTATTTCATAATTAAGTCTAAAGTTATTCTGCTTCGTAATCATCTGCTTCTCCGTTTTGACCCCATAATTATTCGAGTTAGGTGGGTAGGTGGCTTTGGGTATAATGTTTATCTTCAGCCGATCCATCTCCTCCAGTGATCTTCTCGCCGATCGTTATTCACAGAGAGATCTCCTTCAGGAACTTGGTGTGGGAGATATATTTGACATCATCGATTATCTCCTTGGTGGGGGTAGTAAAGACAGACCAAAATGATCACCAAAAATTTATTTAAATGGAGTATATGTGAAACCATTAGGTAAACTGACCAGACGTCCCGCGTTACGCGGGACAGTCCCGCATTTCAACAAAATGTCCCGCGTAAGATTCCGTCCCGCGAAACGTCCCGCATTTGGCAAAAGAAACGAAAATGTCCCGCGATATCAATATATTTCAGTATCACAATTTGATCATGTTGATTTTCTTAAATGGATGAACCTCAAAAAAACTTTTATTTGGCAGAATGTTCAAGAGCGCTTTTGATGCATCCAAAGATTAATACGTTGAGCTGGTTTCATCGCACCGACATTTTGGTTTAGAGAGTGTCAACTGGAAGCGACAGCAACAAAATTGGAAAATGATTTTTATAAAAGTCCTGTATTGATCCGCAGGGATCAACGTGAGTCAGACGAAAAGTTCATCTTTGGTTTCCTAGCTCGGTCAGGGCTTAACGCTGGGCGGGCTTACAGAAGTTGGCCGGAACCTGAACCATGGCCGAAGAAAAGATGTATATCGCCGTGTTATTTGACCTTGTCGTGGTTTTGGTGGTCGTCTATCTCTCTATTTTGGCCATTCGCCCAAAAGTTTTCTATCGGGTGCAGCTGGGGAATGTTGGGAAGGTTAGTGGTCTTCGCGACAATGTTTATCTCCAGCCGATCCATTCTCCAGCGATCTTTTGGCATAATGGGCTGATCCCAGGTTCGGCATGAAGACCACATCACCTTCCCAACTTCGGCAAGCACTTCGTACTATATATCTCCCCGTTCACCATATGACTCGAAAGATGAACGGCCATTCCCTTCACGTCTGTCAGAAAAGGACCTTCTTCGAGAACTTGATGTGAATGATATATTCGACGTCATCGCTTACCTGGGGAACGTAAAGTACCCGGTCCCCTGCCATTCGTTGAATTCTAGCATCAAGTACATCTCATCTTTCATTATGAGTACGAAAAGAAGTTTTTCACTTTTTTCGCCGGAAAGAAGTTTTTTACCAGCACCTCAAGCTACTCCTTCTGGGTGATTGCCTGCTGCTCAGATACGGCCGGTCTCGTCTGACGCTTCCGCATAAAAATGTCCATTTTGGCCAGATTCTTCTCCACCGTTTAGCCGGTTGCTTTGATCTCCCGGCTTAAGGAGCGGCAAAGAAATGATATTGTAAATAGCAGATCGGCTATATCTGGCGGACACAAAGTACCTGGATGTCCAA
The DNA here is from genome assembly GCF_029784135.1 of Toxorhynchites rutilus septentrionalis. Lineage (NCBI taxonomy): Eukaryota > Metazoa > Arthropoda > Insecta > Diptera > Culicidae > Toxorhynchites > Toxorhynchites rutilus. The sequence continues at coordinate 208,653,813 of NC_073745.1, read as the reverse complement.
CTCCTTCGCTGTGGGGTGGAGCTTGCAGTACTAAAAAATCATCAAGTTGCTTGACAGTGCTGCTGCTGTGAATCAACAGCCTTGAATCATTTTTGTTCTAGACTTAATAAACGTAAGATTTAAAGAAAATTTGTTCCTATAAATTAAATTTCATCGTCATCCGAAATTAGTCCGTATGCATTCAACGTTAACACTACAATCGATGAAAGTGAATTGGAATTTTCGAGAATTCCATTCGGTAATTTGAAGAAAATTGTAGAATTTTAATCGTGCTTTCCAGGCGTAAATGCTTTGATTGAGCGAGAGATTTTCGGGCGTAAACAAAATCTAAACCACCGAAAAATCACAACTGAGTGCCGATACTCAGGAAGAAATAATACTGATCAGTTTAGACTCGCTAAACTATGGTTTATGTTCACATAACGTATATACATAACGTTTTGTTTTTTGTGTCCCGCGTTAGACCTCTGACCATCTGGTCACTTTACCATTAGGAAATAAATTAACTCATATTAGTTATGTTTTTGCAAAGTTGGTTTATTCTTCTAGACTAAATGCTCACACCTTAGACTTAACGCTACCCATCAAATCCTCTGCAACGCTTGCGTCATCTTTCTTAAATTAATTAAGTAATTGAGTAATTAGTAGTCTATACGTTCAAAACGAAGACGAAATAAAAATAAAATAAAACAAATGAACACTTTCATCCACTCTATCATCAAATTCTGGTTCTTTTTGAAAACCCTCCATGTTTCCGAAGCTTGCCCTTCATAATCGCCCAGAATTTTTCTATTGGGCGACATTCTGGCGAGTTTAGCGAATTTATCTCATTCTGCACAAAAACGACATCGTTGGCTTTTTACCACTCCATCACCGGTTTCGCGTAATGGCACGAAACAAAATCCGGCCAAACAGAGTATCTCCATCGTAGGGATCATAGGAAGGCCAACAGGAGCTTTGATAGTGCCGGTTGTTATGTACGGCTTCCTCAATTTGGCCGCACCCACATATCGTCTGTCACACCAAGTACTTGTTGGCAAATTGACTACAATTGACAACCTTCTTCTCCTTCAGAACTTCTCCGGAATATCCAGGCGGAAATTGCCGACAAAAAAAAATCAAGGCCAGGGATCTGCTTGGTGGCCGCTTTAATGTACGTCTAATCGTCCATTAAGATACATTTCGGCTGCTCCAATCACACGCGGCACAGCTATCTGGCACAGGATTTGACCCCCGTATTCTATTTATCGGTTCGGTTAGGCGCCTTCCTTACCATGAAGACATGAAGTCCGTCCAGATTCATTGTTTGCTGGACAAACCATACGGAAGAATTGACCTTCGTGGCCATGTCCCAAATCGAAAGGTTTGGATTGCGCTTGAAGTATTCCCTCACCTTCCTTGCCTTCACGGGGTTGGTCGTCTTCGCTGTTCTTCCGCTGCTAGCTAGCCGATTTTGAACGATTTTACCACACGGGACACGGTCGAATGATCGATTCCCAACTGTGATCCACCTGTGGGATTGGCCTGGATTTCCACGAACGCGTCCACAATGTTCTGTCGAAACTCTTCTTACCGTCTTATCTATCTGTAATGGTAAAATGGTATTACACTTTTAACAAGTTTCACCTAAAATTTACTAAATTTTTACCCATACAAGAAAAAGTTATACACAAAAGAAAGTGATTCATTTTTTTCGGGTACAATTTTTATCATTGCTCCGATGGTTGACGTGTGACCAGACTAGACAGTCTATTCCAGAGACAAAAAAAGTATGCCGCCAGAAAAAAAATAATGAAAAGCATGTGACTAGCAATAACACTTTCAAAAATGAGGATAGAACTGTTTTTTGAAACAGAATCACAATTTTCACAAAAAAGTGCACGTAGATCGTATTACACACGAAGCGCCTGTGGAAATAGAAAAACGCTGTATCATTTCATCGAATTCCATCCAATTGCACTCAATTCTGCCCAATCGAGAAATATTGGGCAATTGTAAAATAAAGGATTGAGAAGAGTGACTCGGGATATAGCAGAATTAAATAGATGATGGAATAAAATAACAAGTTTGTATGAGAAATGGTCTCAATTTCGTCAAAATTGAATCGTTGTAAGGTTTTTATATTTTATCTCAAAAAATAAAAGAAAAAAACTATATTTTAACATATCATTTTTGTTTCATCAAACCGGTACCGATTTAGGTCTGATTGAATGATTCCGGATTCTAGGTGCTTAGAGTTTGGAGTTGTAGCAATAGTTATGTTTCCGTATCTTGCCAAACGCTTACGGACCAAACAACACATAATACCGTACCTGCATTGGATTGATCCCACTCACCTGTTTTCCATATAATATTTGCAGATTTCTGTGGGCGTTTCTGATTGGCTTCGCCTCGTATGGTGCCATGTTCATCGGACAAACGCAGCTGATTCGCTTCCAGGCTAATCCAACCGTGATTCAGCTCGACAAGAACTACCGCGAATGGGTTGGAACGATGCCGGCAATAACATTCTGCTTTGGCACCCGTTACGATCCGGAGAAGGCTCTCGACTTTATCAAACGGTATGACGGTATGTTCTTAGCAGCGTTCGCAGTGCACTGTTTTTGAATTGCAAATAGCGATTGGGTACTAGTGGGGATGGAATTTTTGAAAGCTTCCTAATTAATTCTAATCATTCACGCTTCGAATCGTATAGTGTGTATCCCAACTACAACTAGTCGATGTAAATGCGCGAATATGCTCGCTAGCGCTAGGTATACATTGAAGCCATGTTTTTTAGCGTTAAATATTAATAAAGATGCACATTTCCGTGAAATGTTCTTATCATGAACTCAACTACTAGGTCAAATTTTCATTTCTCGTGATGCTAATGTTCATTCAGAATTTATAAAAAGGTGTAGTTGGAATGAATTAGATCCGCGTTGAAGGCATTGAGCTTCGTATTACGAAATGGGGGAGTAGGCATGACAATATGGGTTTGCAGAAGAAATGAACGTGCTTTTGAAATGAAAATTATGAATGAAAATTATTTTTACCAAACAAAATTAGTACTCTATGTAAATGAAGATCACTTTTGCTTGCAAGTAGTGAAAAAATATCATACAAAAAGTGTGTCTAAAGATAATTCTATATTATAATGATAAGTTTTGGTGAGAATATCTGAAAATTCATAGAAAAAAGTTTAAATTTCACACAAATTTTAGTAATTTAAAACTGCGTTAGGACCGACTAATCTGATAGAAAAAAGTTGGTCTCGTACAAACTAATGTCGTATCCAAATGTCGACACCATTCCGCCATCAACGCGAATTGATTTCATATACACTGAGAGATTAGTATTGAAATTAGTATGAAATACAATGTAACATGTTCAAAATTTGATGTTGAGGGCAAGGATGTTTGCATCAATCGACACATGACACAATTGTTGCTAACTGTCGTGACCAGGGCCGCGAGATTTGGGAGCCATCTTCAAAATTTGTTTACTTCGACCTGAAAGGCACTTTCCACTCCAAAACCGTACACAGAATGAACCTGAACTCGATACAATGCAACCTCTACAGGGTGCCTATATATACATATCAGGTGAAACAATAATATGAAATGCACTTTCAGCCATATTGGAATTGCAGTCGGTATTGTTTTCAAACAGCGCTGGTGAAAATCTCTGCTTATCGCTTGAAGGTGTAAAAATGAATAGAACAAGCAGGGAATACTACAGGCGGTCAGGTAACTATTTCGACTCAGTCCCGCGGTTCAAGCACACGACGAAAGTTGTTGCCGGTCATCAGAACGCTGCCGGCGGCTCTCTGCAAACTACTATGAAGCCTACGAATATGTTCGACATTCTCGAATTTATGTGAAAAAAGGGATGATTTTGTAGAATGTCAGTCTCATCCAATTCAGAATGTCAGTCTCATCCAATTCATCCACTACTCTCGCATGTGAAAAGGCAAAAATGACGTATCCTAGCAATAACAAAACCAAACAACCCCCGCTCCACAAAACGTATTCCCCTTCCTATTAAAATGACGAGGTTGCTTCACCTGTTATATATTTCTATGAGCACCTTGATCCTACCTAGAGAATCAAATTCTCTCCCGCTTAATTATCTCTCAGGGCTCTCGTTTTCCTCAAGTGATTCCAGATTCACGACTACTCGTAAATCTTCGGTATGTGACCGTATTTCGTAGAAACTGGTAAGGGAGGTGGGGGTAAAACGGACATGTTAAGAAGAACTTCAATTATATCGTTGGAAACTCATGTTTCCCAAAACTTTAAAGCAGTTTCTTGCAATTCAACATAATGTTTTTCTACCTAATTGGTCAAATATTTTAGAAAAAAAATGTTTTTCAATGTTTTTTACTGAAACTAAAACAGGCCGAAAAGTACAACATTTTTTTCGATGTGGGTAATATGGTCATATGGTGAGGGGGACAGGTTTGTAATATTAGGCTGTCAAAAAAGTCCTGCGGTATTTTTTTTGAATTTTCATTTGTTCATAAAATGAGTTACAATCATCTGTTTTAAGTCATATATGCGCCGTTTTGTTCGATGACTTGTTCCCAACGAGATGCCAACTTCATAATACCCCTGTTATAGAAGCTCGCTTCCTTATTGGCAAAATACTCGGATAGCCAATTTTCACAGGCCTCTTTTGTGACTAACTTCAGACTACCTAGCACGACCGCTTCACGTTGTCGTAAGTGACCCACTTTTCATCGCCAGTCACCATCCGCTTCAGAAACGGGTCGATTTTGTTGCGATTCAGCAGCGATTCACATGCGTCGATACGGTCAAAGATGTTTTTTTGCATCAACGTGTGTGGCACCCATACATCGAACTTCTTTGTGAATCCAAGCTTCTTCAAATGGTTAATAACGGTTTGATGACTTATCCCCAGTTCTTGGCCGATGCTACGGCTGCTACTATGCCGGTCTTTCTCGGCTAATTCAGCGATTTTGTCGCAATTTTCGACGACAGGGCTTCCGGAGCGTGGCGCATCTTCGACGACCTCTACACCAGAACGAAAACGTTGAAACCATCGTTGTGCGGTGGAAATGGAAACTGTATCGGGTCCATAAACTGCACAAATTTTATTGACAGCTTGAGATGCATTTTTGCCTTTGTCATAGTAGTACTGTAAAATATGTCGGATTTTCTCTTTATTTTGCTCCATATTTGCGACACTATAACTCACGAACGACTTAACCAAACAAAACACTGTCAAGGACTATATTATACCTTTCCAACAAGCTATAGTATGACTCGATACAATGAATACAACTAGAACTACGCGCTTACAACGACACCTCGCGGAAATACCGCAGGACTTTTTTGACAGCCTAATATATGAAGCGTAGAGGTTTATCGATAACGACAGGAAAAAAAATTCAACCAAGGGCTGAACTCATCACGAATGTCCGTTAAATGATGAAGATATCTAATTAGTCCACCTAGAAGTGGTATCGTGCTTTTCAGCAGTATAAACAAACAGATCCTTAACTATTTTGCTGTTGGTTCTAGTCATCTTCTAAACAGTTTGGCGATTTGGTTTCCATTCCTTAAAAATTTCATTCCTTAAATTCCTTAAAAATAGAATAAACAGACTTTTCACTGTCCACCTCACTCCCACTGGCAACTGTCCGTTTTACCCCACCAGTAAAATTATTTCAATAATTTAAGTTTTCCACTCAAAAATGAATTTACTTTTCCGTACATATCTAATATTACTTCTCTGTTAACTAACAAACCGAAATATAACCTTCAGCGAATTGAATTTTGATATTAAACCACTCAAGATGCTTAACATCGAAGCAGCTAAAATTACATCCACACGCGGAATCATGTATGAGTTTCGGTTTTTGTTTCCCTTTTCCACTTTTGATCAGTATTCATTGCCATAGGGTGGCTTAAATATTATAAAATAACATGTAGAAGGTGTTCTCATTAACAGAAATCTGAAATAAAAATGTAACTATACAAATCAACCACCTGTCCATATTACCCCCACTGTCCGTATTACTCGCGGTTCCCCTACTTGAAGATAATCTTCACGGTTATTGTGTTTCTCTTTTATTGCATGGGATTTTATTTCTTTGTGCGTTTATCTTCGTACCCAATAAAATTCCTTTCTAAACGTAAATGGAGTTCTCTCAAACCCTTGCCGTTCATCATTTCCAATATTTTTAACATCTATGAGGAAAGCTCGCCAGAAATCTGAACTCCATGTTCTCACATCGTTCTTACGTTTAGGAAACTTTGCGTTTTCCGAAACTTTTATTTTGAGTGTACAAGAAATGGGTTAATTTCAATGCAAATTGAAGGAATTTATCATTAAAGGTGTTGTATATGGATGTATATTTGTTTAATATCAGCTTTATTTCCCACACTAACCATCCTGCATCATTTTATCCAAGGGAAGAAAAGAAAGGAAGCAACACAATAAATAATGCGTTCGCTCCGGGAAACCGTCAGTTTATGTTTTGACGTAGGACTACGTCTTTCATTTCTGTACCGGCATGTAAGTTCAAAGTTTCGAAAACGTGAGAGTGACGCTGGAGTACAGGGTTTTGCACGTGAATACCTCTTTACCGGCTGAATGGAGCGGTAAAATAATCACTTCATCCGAAAGATATAATGTCAATATCAAATGTCAAATTGCTATTGAAATCATCATTGCTCATTGATGATGATTGGTGATCGCAATGTGTTCCCGAACACGGACGTAAAATCGAGGCACCTGGAGAAACCATCATAGCGAATACAGGCAAGGCGTAAGTACTTTTACTCGCATCAGTTTTTGTTCTGCTTTCGCATGGAACAGTCATGAAAAATTGTTTGCGTGTGAATGCGTCCGAGCGAAGGAATATTCACACCCATTTACGTATTCGACTTGGTGTTCCCGTGATGCAATCCAATTGACGAATATACACAAAGCTGAATCAGCTCGTGCGACACCTACATTAGAGTTCAGAACCACAAAAGTGATGATGTTTGTTTATTCTACGCACTGAAAAGCAAGATTCGGTCTTGATTATTCATTTTATTTTTATTTAGATTTATTTCAACCATCAAAGGTCTTCAGTATATGGTAAGAAAGTTAGGGCTTTGTATATTTACGATGATTTCAACACGCGATTGGACCAAATTCATTGATAATCTTCGAAAATTAAGAGTTTGATAATGCATACAGGTTATGAATACTGTGGATAATGGTGATGAAATTGATATCATATTAAGTTAGATTAATCATTTATAATGTAAGGACCGATACAAGAAGGATTTGCAGTATGTTTAGCGCAACACATGTTATTTACTCATCGTTTATCCAGTTGAAAAAAATTAAAGTTACAACACTTATACCAAGCCATTCTTCAAAATATACATACCAAAATATACATACCACATTGCAAAATGGCGTTCTAACCTTTTAAGCGTAGAAAGAATACGTGAAACCGGAAAATTTGAAGATATATTCTGATTTTTCTAAAAAATTTGAACGACCAAAAAAAACAAAACATCATGATTTTACTCGCTGCGCCATCTAGTTGTAAATCTAACGTAAATTCGTCAATAGCATCAGTTTCTGTTCTGTTTTCGCATGGAACAATCATGAAAAATTGCCACATCACGATAAAAAAAGAAATGAATTTGACTTTATTTCGTTTCGTTTTATTCACGTTTCCCACCTATAATTATAAGAAACAGATCTTTAAAAAGGATCTAAAAAGTCGAATGAACAATACCGAATCAGAGAACTCAGCTCGATTGAATGCACAGAGATTCAAAGCAATCTTCTTTATCTGGAAATAGAGAACGGTTACTTTTCAAAAATGTTTACTGCATGTCTTTAACAAACCTCATACTTCACCAAATGCGTTGGATATAAAAACAGCATCAGAAGAGCAATTTGCAACGCTACCCATATGATTGTGTAAATGAAATAAAAAATATCCTCTAATGCACATTCGCGCTGCTGTAGAAATTGATAAACCTCCTAAAACTGGAAACTCGTTACGACTATCATAGAAATCAACAGGCTTAGAAATAGGAAGCCAAATAATCTGATTATATCCTCCATAAGTAGCTCAGCAGCGAGAACTTTTCGATGAAGGATTTCCATAGTGTACAAAGCATCAGCTGGAGAACAGAAATGTTGTTCCCTGCTGATAGTTTTCAATATTTTATTAGTGCACGTGAATACTTCGTGGATCAGTAATATTATACACGTATACTGAAAAAGAAAACATAAAATAATCCAATTGGGAAGAATAAAAGTCCCTATAGATATCGCACTTTCAGCGATGGTAGAGCTACTATTAATATCGCAGATTATGGCGGAAAGAATTATCATTCCGGAGGCCGTTACTATCAGTTTATGGCGCTGAGAAGCTTTGTGTAAAATTCGTTCGGTTCTAAACTGGTGGAAATCAAGAACAAGAGTGAACAAGCTTTCAAAAAATGTATTATATTTCGGGACGACAAAACGACAGCCAATGAATATAACCGAAATTCTGACTATAGAACAGGATAATTCAATGTTGCGAAGAACATGAGAGAAATAGGAAGAATGATTTTTAATATTCTCTTGTAAAGTTCGATGAGTACAAAATAGGTGGCTCAGATATAACGTAGACGTCCAAAATATTTGTAACACTTGAAGCACTTTTCGGAGCAACTTATCATGAGGTCTCTTGCTGATTCCTGGTAGATCATGCAACGGATATGGCGCTACTCCAAAAAATTGACAAAAGCGAAGTACTAGTCGGAAAAATCTAATCAAATCTTTACGTAGCTCCTCACTAGTATCTTTGGAATAGTACATTTTTAACAGATTCAAGTCGGGTACAAACAACTCCAGCCAATCCTTCGAACAGTGTGTATGATGAAGACTACAAAATTTCAAACAAGGAATCGAAATGAAAACTTCACACTAACTAGAAAAATTATTAATGAACTACACCTTGTAGAGCGCCTCCATACATGGAATGCAAATGAATTGCTCTAATTTATATGTGTCGTACAACAGTTACTATTCGCTGCTCAGTGGAAAGCTGTGGATTTTGGTATTAATTCGTGCAAGGATAGCATACAGAATTTCGGTATATAGTCTAATTATCAATGTTTCCTCCTCACAGCACCATTGACTCACATACAACTGACAAAGCCGATATCAAATTATAATTCTCATCCACAGCCATAACCTTTCCGCCGCTGATGACACGGCCCGTATCGATCGGGTTCTGGAATTCATCCAAGCGGTTGTCAGCATATCCGGTCCGGATTTCAGCACATTGGCACCATACTTGGAGAATGACAATCGCCTCCGCACCGTGAACATATTGTCACTGCTCAACGAGGTGCATCCGTTTCACGATGTGGCCATTAATAGTTTCGATCCCGCCTACAACGATTTGCCAATTAAACAAGTCATTACCGAGCGGGGTATTTGTCAAACTCTGAATGCACAGTTCGCGTATCAGCAAGCAATCGACCGGAAGGGGTATGGAAAATGGGGTGTCCGATTCATGTGAATGTGTTTGCTATTAATTGCACATAATTTGATGGCACGCATTTAATCGCATTTATTCTCCCAACAGCAATACGGATGCACACGTGGGCGGAGGATTGGAGAAACCGATTACCTGCAACTTCGATAAGAACCAGTGTTATATGAAGATTGATACTTTTGAGTCAACAATGATCGTAAGTGGTTTGTAGTAAAAAAAAAAGTCACAGGAGGGTAGTGTCCGAGACACGACCGCATAGTTGACGTAGGATTCCGTTAGGCAATCTGTTGATTTTGAATATGTTTGAAGAATTACACCGTTAAACTCTTTGATAATGATTTGGTGGCTCTGAAAAGGGCCGTTTTGTTTGGGTATTGTTTGTTCCCTCCACCAGTGTTGGATGGTACGTATCAGATAAATGATACTGAAGTGGAACGAGATATGATGAAAACCGCCCTCTGTGATCCTAGACGAAATGCCTCCTGTGTTATGTATGGATGAAATGAAGAAAAAAAAAAACTCATCAATATAACATAAGATAATTACCAATACCGAACACAATTATCAATTTTTCTCATCAGTAAAAACATGTTACTTTAATATAGAAAAAAAACATTTGAAATGTAAAAGGTAATTTTCTTTTATAATTTCTACTTTCTGAGTGTTTATTCAACCCAATGCGAATTTTATTTGGACTAACAACAATGCTATACTATATGTAGAGCATATGGGAAATCACTTTTTCTAATATTTCTTCACTTTTCCAATTTTTCTCGCCGTATACAATTTCATTGGGTGAAAATGAATACAACAAAACAGACAGCTTAAACCAAACGACCCGTTCTAGAGCGAGAACAAACGTTGGTTTTTATTTATGAAAATTGAAATAAATCGTTTCATATATCAAGTCTTTTTTGACACAACTGCTACCCTATGCAATTTTACACATACACTTGTGCTAAATTTTTCACAATACACGATCGGTCATTGATATGAAATTTCACGAAGCAACCAACATTAAAGTTCATATTTTTTTTTGCTAGAATTAATCGTATCACTCACCTTACTTGCAATATCAAAATGCCCCCTACTTGCATATATTTGCAATGCCGATTTCCCCCGGGCACCTTGGTTCTGATATTTCTGTTAAGGAATACAATTTCGGTAGGAACAAAAGCTCCCCCTTGTTTCATGTATTTGAAATGCCGATTTCCCCCAGACAGCTTGGTTTTGATGTCTCTATTAGGGACCCGCCTCAAGTTTCGTCAATTTCGACCAATCAGAAGTGTGTCTTTCCGTTCGGATAGGGGTTGAGATTTTTCAATTGTTCGATAGTTAGTTTCATGACATATATTATTTTCTTTAATATACAAAATTGTTGTGCAGTACCGAAATCGATTGACGCAAAAATTTCATCAATCCATCATGAAATGACTGAGCAATAAGCGTTTGAAATTGGACAATTTTCACGACGTGGTCGATTTTAGATTTTCAATTTGTACCCCAATATGTTCCCGAAAGACGTAATCCTACGTCAAAATACTCTTTGTGAAATGCTCTCGAGTTGGTTCAAGATACTTGCTCCAAATACTGCAATTTTGTGATATATTGTGTTGAATCGAAGTTCACGTGCAAAGCATTGATTATTTTGTTTTTGATTCTTTGATTTTCAGAAATTGTTGTCACCGAAGATATATTCAGCCATTCCATGCCAAACCGATATAGTGGTTATCAGATTTTCGTGAAAATTTGTAGTTTTGGTTCTTATTGCAAAATATTAGACCCGTATTTTTTTTTATTTTTTCATCAGTGTAACCATTTCCATTTTAGGGAAGTCCGAAAATCTAATTTTTCCTCTTTTTCCCAAAAATAACTTTTCTCAAAAATTCATATGTTTTGAACTACTAAGCCGATTCAGACGATTGATCTATCAATTAAAAGCCAGTTAGATGGTCTTTTTGGAAAAATACTACACTTGCAGAAAATTATATTTTGTTTTCGCAATTATTAAATGTATTTGTTTTTTTTTATAATCTTCATGATTTCGGGACAAAGGGCGCTATATTTCATATTTATTTATATTTTTCTTGAAAGCTGAGGATTATTTTACATAAGATATCCAAAAATCAGAGATGTGTTCTTTTTTGTTTTTGAATAATGATTTTTCAAAGTTAACCGATGATCTAAAAAATCATTTCTCTCCGTTTTTCCAAAAAACGACGCTTTTCAAAAATTCATAACTTTTGAACTACTGCACCGATTCAGATAATCGACATATTAAATTGAAGTCAATGAGTCTTCTTTGAAAAAATATTACGATTGCAAAAATGGAATTCTATTCGCATAGATCTAGTCTAGTCGCATAGTAATATCGAACGAAGGCGAAAAAAAGTGATCTTTGAAAAATCATAGCTCAAAAACAAATGAAAACACATCTCTGATTTTTGGATATATTATTTAGAAAATCCTCAGCTTTTGGGAAAAAATATGAAAAAATACAGCGCCATAGGTCCCAAACCCATGTAAACTATAAAAAAAACTGATACAATCAACAATCACGAAAATAAAATCAATTTTTTCTCAAGTGTGATATTTTTCTAAAGAATTCTAGCTCATTGCCTTCAATTTGATGTATCGATCATCTGAATCGGTCAAGTAGTTCAAAGTTATGAATTTTTGAAAATAGGAAAAAGGGGAAAAAATTGATATTCCGAACTGTCGGTTAACTTTGAAAAATCATAACATAAAAAGAAAAAGAACATATCTCTGATTTTGAGATATTTTATGTAAAAAAACCTCAGCTTCCAAGAAAAAATATAAAAAATGTAGCGCTCTTGGTCCTGAAACCATGTAAACTATGAAAAACATTGATACATTCAATAATTACAAAATCAAAATCAAATGTTTTTGCAAGTGTAATATTCTTCCAAGGAAGAGTAGCTAATTGTTTTTAATTTGCTATGTTGATCATCTCGATCGGTCCAGTAGTTTAAAAGTTATGAATTTGAAAAAAAAACATTTTTGGGGAAAAGGGGAAAAAGTTGACTTTTCGGACCACCCTAAAACGGAAATGGGCATTCTAATAAAAAAATAAAAAACTACTAGTCTAATAATTTGCGATAGTGAACGACACTACCACTGATCTGAGAATCAAAATCTGAGAACCATTATATCGGTTTGGCATGGAATTGCTGTATTTTTGGCACACATAATAATTAAGCATTTGACATCCCTTCACACCTGCAGTGACAGACAAAACAACCCATACATTTTGAACCAGATCCAAATGCCAGACTTATTCGAAGATATTTAAAACGAATTCGTTACGTGAACTGAAGTTGCTTAGAACACATCGGAAGACAAAATAGACAAATCGGAAACAAATTGACATTCTTCGGGTTTCTTCCATGGATGTTAAAAAATGTACACAATAAACACCACTATATGAACTACAAAGTTTATAGCCTCTAAGTCGAAGACGAACGTCAACGTGAATTGCAAGTGAACTAGTTTTTGGCAACTGCAAACGCGGCGTTAGGTACACACGAATATTTAAGTAGGCAGATGATCAATGCATTACACCCTGACACTCCTCCTTAATTTGTGCAAACTCCAAGACCAATTGTCGCTCGTCGTCGCATCAGTGGTCCTGGAGTCAGTCCCTTGGTCAGGATATAATCTTCCTGTTTATTGAATAGCACGTACTCTAATTCGATGTTTCTTTCTTGTTCTTTTTGTTATTCTTGTTATTCTTGTTATTCTTGTTCTTCTTGTTCTTCTTGTTCTTCTTGTTCTTCTTGTTCTTCTTGTTCTTCTTGTTCTTCTTGTTCTTCTTGTTCTTCTTGTTCTTCTTGTTCTTCTTGTTCTTCTTGTTCTTCTTGTTCTTCTTGTTCTTCTTATTCTTCTTGTTCTTCTTGTTATTCTTGTTATTCTTGTTCTTATTGTTTTTTTTCGTTCTTGTTCTTCTTGTTCATCTTGTTCATCTTGTTCTTCTTGTTATTCTTGTTATTCTTGTTTTTCTAGTTATTCTTGTTCTTCTTGTTCTTCTTGTTCTTCTTGTTCTTCTTGTTCTTCTTGTTCTTCTTGTTCTTCTTGTTCTTCTTGTTCTTCTTGTTCTTCTTGTTCTTCTTGTTCTTCTTATTCTTCTTGTTCTTCTTGTTCTTCTTGTTATTCTTGTTATTCTTGTTATTCTTGTTATTCTTGTTCTTCTTATTCTTCTTATTCTTCTTATTCTTTTTGTTTTTCTAGCTCTTCTGGTTTCCTTTTGTTCTTCCCCGACCATAACGGGAATCGAACCCGATCTCCCGGTGTGATATTCATGTGACGATGTGACACCAACCACTTGACCACAGGAACACGATGTTTCTCCTTGTTCCAATTTATTGGCGTTTCTATCGCTATTCTAGCGTAAAGGCACGAATTTCGTACATTTTCTTCGAGCTTTGAACAAACCAAACAAAAATATTTTTACCATACATTTTGACGTAAAACTACGTGTTTCAGGAAGGGTGCCAAATCAGAATGCAGGCCACGTTTTTATGAAATGAAGTTAACGTTAATAACTATGTTTGCCGCGAACGGATTTAGAAGATTTATATACCAAACGAATCAGAAATTCCATAAGATTAGTTTTTTATGCTATATATTACAATCCCCTGATGTGTAAACAGTTTAAATTGATGAAAACTAGAAGCATTTCCATTTTCTTATACATTTTTGTGCTTCCTTACCCATGCCGTCAATAACGAGCAACGTATCGGCGATCAACGACAGGGAATGATTTGAAGTCACAAAGAAAAGAAGAAGAAGAACCAAGGGAAATATTTGCCTGAAGCATAAATATTGGATCTCGCTGGGGAAAATTTTCAGTATCGTTCTAGATACGAAGCAATGAACATCGCTTGTTCTTCCTCGTTTTACGTCATCACATGTCTTCGTTTCAGATTGATCTGTGGACGCGACCAAATTACTTACATGCTGATGTCTCTGGCATTGCAATCATTACAATAATCTGACGCCATTCCATTAAGGTTCTGAACTACATAATTATGTGGGGAATACCAACAAACCAAACTAGATTGTCATCAGCTCAACAAAGAAAATAACTATTCGAAATTTTGCGCATGACAGTAGCAAAACTATCTCCACCAAGGATGACAGCTATGGTAATCGAGACCATGAATATTAATAGAATGGGCTTCTGTTGAGAAGAGCGCAAAGCGGAAATGAGTGTGTTTATGTAAAATAATATCCGAAGTTATCAACAAGCGACTTGAACAAAATAACAGCGTATTTCTACGTCAACAAAGTGGTCGTGTCTTGGAAGCAACCTCTTATGAATTTTTTCATGACTTTTTTCTCTATCTTTTCACTATTCAACAAGAACTTAACGAATTAAAAATATTCAAAATTAGAAGACCTACAATTAGAGGCGATTAAACTTAATGATCAAAGCCTCTTAAAAACAAAGAAGAAGAAGAAGAAGAAGTGTTACAGGTTTGTGAAGTTAATGACGAAAAATTGTAAGAGGTTGTATCTAGGACACGACCCCACTTTCGAAGTAGAACTACGGAAATCAGTTATTCAATCCGCTTGTGCATCACTTCGGATATTATTTTAGAAGACATCGAAATATTTTAAATGACCTTTTAGTTATTAAGTTATTTTTACTACGTGTACGTGTCTAATAAAAACGTGTTTGTTCTTTGGGTTCGTGTATATTCGTGTAAGGAGTGTATCGTGTAAAGTAATTTTAAATTTTCAAACATCGAAATAAAACTGAAAACGTTCAGAAAGTTTACAAAAGGGAATTTTATTAAAGAATATTAAGTTTACATACACTGAGAGAAATAATTAGTAACGAATTTTTTGGTAAATACTACCAATCTATAGTCATTTTCGACCGTACTAATAAACACATATGTCAAGCAGAACCATGATTCGGAAGCCCAATATCGGCTACATTTTCTCGCCCGCCGAAAATGCACGTATCAGAATTATATCCTTATTATACCTCCATATTGCCTTATGGGAACAATGAAAATGGTTAATACGCGCTTTTCTCACCTATTTTCAGATTTGACAATATCCAAGCTTACTAATGTTATCGAGTAAAATATACTAATCTCTGGTAGGGATGCGGGTTTGTTGACAATATGTACAAAAAATTTGTACATTCTACTAATTTTGCATTACCAAATGTATTTAGTAGTTTTCGACCAAGGATTTTTCTAAGGGTAGCAACGAAATGAAAAAAATAAGCTTATTGTTCATTTCTAAAAAATGATCGAACCTTAGATTTAACTCCACTCATCAAATTCTGAACAGTAGTCTTTGCGCACTTTCTGGACGCTGCAGACCAATTCTTCTTGAGCTTTGACATATTTTTAGACACTTTACCTTCCATCTTGAACTACCCCTTGACAATTGCCCAGTAACGTTCAATTGGCCGCAGCTGGGGACAGTAAAGTAGGTTGAGGTCTTATTCGACACATATGATGTTGTTTTCCGCAAACCATTGTGGAGTGGATTTGGTATAATGTACCGAATAGAGGTGGAACCTCGTATTTTCTCTAAAGTGGAAGCAATCTCTTCTGCAACCATTCTTCCACATAAATTTGAGCATTTATAGTCTCTTTTGTGAAAAAAGTTTACGATCGCATGCCACACGTGCAAATGGCTTGCCAAACGAACACTTTTTGGTCGAGTTATTGCATCGCAACAGTCGTATCCGCAAATGGTACACTCTCTCCAATCGATTTGGTAAAAAATTGAGGTCCCAGCAGCGTCCTGGAATTTTCTTTGGCGTATGTTTCGTCATCCATGAGATTGCACTGGTTGGGATTGTTCAAAATACGCTCATATAGCTTTCGAGCTCGTGTGTTTAGCACGATCTTGCAGCTCCGGTATTTGGATTACTTGGTCCGGGTTTTCGTCCACTTCTGCTGAGATCCTCGAAAGAACACTCATTACTAAACTTTGTGACGATTCGTTTAACACTTTCTGGACAAACTTTGATATTTTGTTTTTGCTATATTGTGATATGTAACACCCTTTTCGGTGCACCAATTGTGCAGAATTTTCTTTTAAGTTTTCAAAACAATCCGCGACATTTCGAAAACAACTTTATGACCGCGACTAAATGACTTGTATTTTGATTCTTGACATAAAAACAAAGCGTGATCTGATTAAGGTGAATGTGAAAGCAAGCCTTTGTAATAGTACACTTAGAAAAATCCTCGGTCGAAAACTACCAAATACATTTTGTAATGCAAAATTAGTAGAATGTACAAATTTTTTGTACATATTGTCAACAAACCCGCATCCCTACCAGGGATTAGTATATTTTACTCGATAACATTAGTAAACTTTGATGTTGTCATATCTGAAAACTGGTGAGAAAAGCGCGTATTAACCATTTTCATTGTTCCCATAAGGCAATATGGAGGTATAATAAGGATATAATTCTGATACGTGCATTTTCGGCGAAAAAATGTAGCCGATATTGGGCTTCCGAATCATGGTTCTGCTTGACATATGTGTTTATTAGTACGGTCGAAAATGACTATAGATTGGTAGTATTTACCAAAAATTTCGTTATATTTACTAATTATTTCTCTCAGTGTATAGATAAAACCACGTGTAAAATGGGGTAATAGTGTTTGTGAGAGAATAGCAATTTGTTTTGTTTGTTTTGATCTTTGTACGTAAATAAATCAATTCACTTATCAGACTGTGTGGCGCTTCACTGACACGAGTCTTAGAATACATTTGAACAAAATAACAATTCAATACTGAAGTAAAATGTATGAACGATGTGTTCCGATGAACAATTGCAAATACAAATATATTTATAAAAGGTGTATTTGCATATGAAGTAGAATTCTGATTATATGCGAGCGTGACATGAGCAAATTTATAATACATGCGAATTGGGGCTCTTTTGGTATTAACAAGTAACAAGTAACAAGTTAATATTTTCCTTCGTTGAAGGAAAATACGTGTTGACAATACGTATACGTACGTATACGACAATACGTACTGTTTTCACATATTCACGTTGGAGAGCCTCAACCCTTCTCTTCGTTGGCCGAGTCATATTGATTGAATGTAATACTTTTCCGTTTACTACTTTTGAAAACATAGGCAGCCGTGGCAGTGTTCCGAGCTTTTCAATACAATTTTCTTAACCAATGTTAAAGTTGCTAAAACCTATATTATAGACCCATTAAACGTAAAAATAATAATTGTATTGATATCAACACAATTTTATTTTATTAATTTTCATGACATGAAACGCTATGACTCAGGAATAACATTTTGTTGAACGGTTTTTATAGCTGTTTCGATGATGTTGTCTAGCATCAGTGTCGAAAAAGTAACGACGTTTTCACCAGTACAAACAAAACCATTGCGGAAAATTGAAAAATGAGAAGTGAACTTTTAGAGCACTAGCTCGAGTTCTACGACGTTTTCCACTATACGTTGCGACGGCAGATGAAAATTTAATATTTGGTGAGTAATCGATTAGATTTTGGTTAATATTACTTGGTGGGAAGTGTGTGCAAACGATCATTTTCTTCACACTGTTTCGCAAAATTATTGATTTTCGGGCGAGGGGTAAGGGAGGGAGATGTAAGAAATGAGTGTCATTTGTGGCTAGCTTCCACCTTCACCTTAAACGACAGAAAAAGTTCACCCGTTTTTGTGTATTAACGTGTTAAATGTTTAAGACTACTTTTCGATACACTCTTTAACACGTACAGTGACTCAAATCCGTAATCGTACTCCACCATGTAGATCTCTTTTTCCTTCTTTCGAAAGTTAAAAGGTTTGCTATCTGTTTTCAGAATAATAGTTGTTATTTCTTTAAAAAATGGCGAATGTATGTGCTAATGTATGGAAATTGCCACAAAGTCATATTCGTACGCTGGTTGAAATCTTAACTCGAATTCGAAGGCGTTGACCAATTTCCAAATTCCATCATTAGTATGGTATCCCGTGTTCATTGCAACTATCTTCAGCTGTCTTTAGCCTCATCTACGAATTTTTTGGTGTATTCGGAAGAACTTTTTTTTCATAAAGTGGTTTTTAAAATCGTTATTTATTGAAATTTAATGGTTTCTAAATTTCCTACACAGACAACTTCCTCAGTTTTTTTACTGAGATTGGTGTCAAGAGATTGTGGAGGAATATCGATAACTTTTGAACAATTGTAATGTAACCATGTGCGAACTTCATATGTAGTGAGCTCTGGGTCATTGTCTTGGCAAAACTTGAATCCTCGATTTCATCCCATTTTGTTTACACTTTGCTTCATATTTTCCTTCATGATGTTCAAGTAAACATTCTGATCCAATACACCATCGATTAAAACCCAATTGCTCATATATGCACCCTCAAAACACGCCTCCACCACCTTTTTAAACGTTGCTTTCGGATTTTTCTTATGTTTAATTCACGTTTGGCTCCCTCCATACGAAACGATAACCATCGGAGCCAAAAATATTAAATTTGGACACATCTATGGAAATAACATCTTACCAGTAAGACATTGATGTGTTTCATGCTGTTTGGAAAATCAAATTGGAGTTACTGATTTTTTTTTGCTGAGAAACGGTTTATCCTTCTGTGCTCGGGCATTCAAGTTGCCCTTCCTAGGCACATTACAAACTTTTTTTTGCTCAATTTGGTTTTTATCGATCGTATATTGGATCTGAATGTTTACTTGAACATCCTGAAGGATAATATGATGCAAAATGTCAACAAAATGGGATGGGATCGAGGATTCAAGTTTTGCCAAGACAATAACCCTGAGCTCAAGACATATAAAGTTCGTACATGGTTATTTTACAATTTCTCAAAAGTTATTGATATTCCTCCTAATCTTCCGACATCAGTCCTAGTAAAAATTTAGGGAAGTTATCTGTTTAGAAAATTTAGAAATTATTAAATTTCAAAAAATTACTGTTTTATAAACCATTTGATGAAAAAAATGATAAATATTCCTTCCGAATACACCAAAAAACTCGTAGATAAGGCTAAAGACAGCTAAAGATAGTGACCTGTTTTCTGATTTGGCACCCTTCCTAAAAGACGTAGTTCTACGTCAAAAATAAAGTTTTGTCATGGCGTACACGATTCCAGCCCTTCTGGTTATTCGAAACAAAACAAAATCGAACAAATTCTGAATCTGTAAAAATGCCGATATAGTATGGACTACGGACAAGCCAAAAACAATTTGTTTGCGAAATGTCGGCAAAACTTGTTTTTGATCACCTTTTTTCTAACGATTTCATTTTTTTTAAAGTGAAATCTGTTTACAAATCATACCGAATACAGAGAATCAGGTTCAAACCAACGCTAATCGTAACTTAGAATCAGAGAAAAATACTTTCAGCACATGCATTCAGTAGAAGTCAACCAATATACCGATTACACCGATTATGAATAATTTTCGCTAAATAATAATCCACCTAAACGGATACCGTAACTTTGATCATTTCACAAAACATACCGTCTCATAAATCTTTCAATAGTTATTCTCACTAAGAAAGCTGAACCCGGCAATTAATTGATAATACATAAACCTAAAAACGAGTGACGACTAGTCTTCAAGAATCGATGAAAATCGAGCAAATATTAAATGCTCCAACTCGATAGAGCCTATATTATCTAAAGTTTAAAGCGTCGTTCTAAATTACTTCAAATTTTCCACATTTCACTTACAAAATAGTACACAATGCACTCACCCTATGAGCTTGCGATATTCGATATACACTTCTCTACGCTGGGTGAAACTGACGAGATAATCGCTTCGTACGTTGTGCAGGAGACTGTGTAAGTAAAACAATATCATTAAATGACACCTTGGCAGAAAAACAATCTTCTCAAATCCTTCCGTTCAGTTTTTCATTTCACAGCTCACAAGTTCTTTTGCTCGTCTCTGCTTGAGATTCAAAAAATGGTTATTTTGCTACATTTTCCTCATTTAATGACACTCATAGTGTGATAATGAAAGATAAACTTTCATCTTCTTTCCCATTGCTTTGATGTGCAGCGCCAGCGACAGCCTGAAGGATTTAACCATAAAACAACGCAACTGTATTTTCTATGACGAACGCCATGATGGTTACAAGGTTAGCATTCCATTCCGTTACATGCTCATGTTCCGTCAGTGAAAATAGCCAGGTGATAAATCGTTTTTCAATCAGTCCTATAGCTATAATCTATGCGTGATGCGCTGCCGGGCAGCCAGGGCATTGGAATTGTGTAATTGCAAGCCACATTTCTATCCGTTTGTTGGTAGGGTATCCTTTGAAATCTACCCACATGAAACTATAATTACCGGCCTTCACCAACAGATGGTCCAACTTGCACGATCGATGGACTGCTGTGCCTGGCAAGTCATCCCAGCTGGTTTAGGAAGCAGTCCTGCAGTTGCCTGAAACCATGTACCGAAACTGTGTTCATTGAAGTTGGCTCAAGCAAAAGCCAGTGGTAAATTAAAATGATGCTGAATGGGCCCGTGTTTATTGCTATTGATGAGAATTTATCATCCAATAAGGGTTGCTGTGGAGGGAATCCTATTCAAGCAGAAGGCATCGTTTCGATGGGAAGTGCTGCAACCAAAAACACGATTCAGAAGGGATGTGGTATTCAGCTTCGAAGATTTGCTCGGTAAGTGAATCGTATAATCAAGGAAAAGGCGAGATTACAGATAAATTTGTCCGCGATTCATACGCCACTAGTTGTAGAGATCGCCTCCTCAAAACTAATTACTAATTTCCAAAAACCACATTTTGAGCGTTTCGTAATTTGTGCATGCAACCTATTTACGTTGGGTACGCGATAACTCTTTGCAAGGCACGAGGTTTTTCCGTCTCATGTATTAGAACTTCAATCAACCTTCCTTTCTTTCTCAACAGTTTCATTTGCAGGTGGAGTCTCGTTGTTCATCGGAAACAATCTATTTACTCTAGCTCAGCTGGTTGAGTTTGTGATGATGGAAAGCATAGCGAGAATTCTCATGTTAATCAGATAACGGATATGTCAAAAATAATTACAATTATAGCACGTTTTACTATGAATCATCAACAAAAATGAAGAGAATAACTTATGAGAGTTTTATACAAGCATAAAACATTAGGTTGGCACACTTCTTGATACGTGCGTTACGTTGATAACTGTCACTTGTTTTATGTTTAGTTTAATTTGCTTAATTTCATCATTGATTAACAACTGAACAAAGCCTGCGAATTTTATTGATTATTTACGAAAACCATGGTTCAGATCGAGAAATTCATCGCGCCCTTCGTCCATTGTATGATCGACATAATCCATCAGAGCAATTAACTCGAGCAACCAAACATCGTTTGCGCACCACTTTCACTCTACAGGATAACACGCACCGTCAGATGTATCAGCGCGCTTGGTGCGCATTATGGGCCGATGGATTCATTGGTTCAATCAGTCCTTCTAAAATAATACTGGCCAGAACGTAACAGTTAATGGAGACCGCTACAAGGTCATAATCAACCACTTTTTTGTTCCACAACAACAAGTCTCCTTGATGAGGAGGAGCTATAGTTTCAACAATACGATGCAACATGCTACACCGAACGTACCACAATTCATTTATTGAAAGAAACGAAAGAAAAAATTTATGGAAGTAAGCAAAGGCTACTATTTTACGCAACCCTTGGAGTGCACACCTTTTTATATGAACCTTGTGTTTATTTTGTATTCGCTCGTTATAATAAATAGTTACTAGTTTAATTCTCGTTTGGGCTTTTTTTCGTATCCGAATTCCAACTTTGTACGCAGTAGGGTAGGGCGGGGCTAGTTGGTCAGTGACTATATCTTGGAATCTGAGTGTCCAAAAAAATTATAGGTTGTGTCCAAGATACGACCGCATTGTGACGTAAAACTACGCAGTTATTTTATATAAGTCGCTTGTTTTTACCTTCGGATATTATTCTATAATGCTGTGAAATTTTAGAAACAACTGCTTAGTAGAATAATCTTTGGAATGGTTTTTTCATTGTAGAATCAATTGACGATAATTGATTGATGATTCATTCTTGCCCTCGCAAAACAATACACTAGCTGATCGTATGTCGCAATTTATTTCATGTCAATGCATTGGAAATTTACCTCGAACGCTTTTTTTTCTGTATTATAGTGACTTTCAACGCTTCTGGCTGGTTCGTCACTTTTACCTTCCATTTTGGAAGAATGTCGGGAGTAAGAATTGAACTCATGATCTTGAACGTGAGAAGTATGGATGTTACCTCCACGCCAGATCGGCTCCACCCCCCCTCGAACGCTATTTCGGTGGCCTTTTTCGCAATTTACATAGACTCGGCTACAGTCGATTATATACATGTAGCACCAGCACCATTATTCCACATCTTATAACTATTATAACATTATAACATCAATATATCTTTGGTACCGCATGGAAACAACAACAACTTTTCAACAATGACAACTGTTGCAAGTATCAAATATCATGCTACATGTTATTTAGTATTGCCTCAAAGGAATCGCACCTCTAGGCATCGTTCGTACAACGTAAACCAAGCGCCAAACAAGCGTTCGCCATAGCATGCATACAGAGCCATACATTGGTGGCTTTTTTTTTCCCAAAATATATTTTTTATTAAGGCACATGTGGCGTTAGCCTGACGGGGCCGGGAGTCCAATATTTTGACAATTTTTGTCTTACAACTATGTTAGTAATATGTAACCGATTACTCGCGGTTGGCTCGAGGTTAGTATTACAAGTGTTCTCATAATTGGTATGTTGCAGTCTTTGATGCTCTATGCGTGTGCCCGACACGGGCTACTTCCTATTGGGATGCAGCTGACCATTAATCAGCAACGCCCCCCTAGTCTGTACCCGATATCTAGCGTGGTGCGTCTTTCTCGACTCGAGGAATCCAGGATAGAATGGTCACTAGCCGGCGCATCATCAGTTCGTGTAGAATTGTCATGAGCGGTACAACCTTTGGCTCTTGTTGAATGATCAGTGGACTGCACAACCTTTGGCCCGTGCATCTGTAAAGAGTGTGTGTATGTATTGCCGCGACTAAGTAAAAGTTTATCGATTGGATAGGAGGGATATGAAACGGGGACACAACGAAGGAAACATCATTAAACGTTGACATCGGCGTTTCTGAGGAACAGGTATAGATGAAGCAGAAGATCAGGATCCCGGCTACCTAAGATATCCCGGACGGGGATATCCGATTGTCTGCCTTTTGCTCTCAGTGCTCTAGAGAGCTGAGAGCGAGCAGCATGGAACCGGATACACGACCAGACAACATGCTCGATGTCGTGGTAGCCATCGCCACAACCACAAAGATTGTTTGCTGCGAGCCCAATGCGATAGAGATGCGCGTTTAGGTTGTAGTGATTGGACATAAGCCGAGATATCACGCGAATGAAATCACGACCTACATTCAATCCCTTGAACCATGCACTCGTCGAGACCTTAGGGATAATCGTGTGTAACCAACGACCGAACTCATCTTCACTCCACATGCGCTGCCAACTAACGAGTGTGTCCTGACGAGGAATGTGAAAAAATTCATTATAGGCAATTTGCCTTTCAAAAAGTGTGCCTTCTGAAGCGCCCACCTTAGCTAGCGAGTCCGCTTTCTCATTCCCCGGAATCGAGCAATGAGAGGGAACCCATGCTAAGGTAATCTTGAATAATGTTTCGACCAAAACACTCAATAGATGTCTTATTCTTGTTAGGAAATAAGATGAGCGTTTATCAACTTTCATTGAGCGGATTGCCTCTATTGAGCTGAGACTGTCTGAAAAAATAAAATAATGGTCGATGGGCAGTGTTTCAATGATCCCTAGAGCATAGTATATCGCACCCATTTCTGCGACATACACGGAACAAGGATCTTTGAGTTTGAAAGAGGCACTGGAATTTTCATTGAAGATGCCGAAGCCAGTGGACCCGTTTATGTATGAACCGTCAGTAAAGAACATTTTATCAGATCCAACTTTCCCATATTTTTCCGAAAATATCGACGGAATAACATTGGAGCGTAGGTGATCTGGTATTCCATGGATTTTTTGTCGCATGGACAGATCAAAAATGACAGAGGAATTGCATTGGTGGCTTGAAACTACCAGAAATATAAACACTTCTCATCATTTTGCGCTATTCTCAAAAGAAACGCTTCTCACTTTTTATTTTGATTTGTTGTGCAACGTAAAAACTTCACGACATTCACTAAGACGCGACGCGAGACAAGACAAACACTTATTGTTTTTACTATTAAACGGTTTAAAAATTACCTTAAGTGTCGACCGGTTTCGGGCGCGAAGCTGCCCATCTACGGGACAATGTCCGACTGATTACTCGTTGTCTTCGTGCGTGTTGTGCAGTCGTCGGAAGATTGAAGAGTTAAGTTACTGAATTCTCAGCTCCGTTAAGTTGAACAAACATGATGTGATGGGGGGATCATCTTCGTTCATCAGCGGCTTCTGGGAGTTGCTGATGAACATTGATTCCCATGCGTTAAGTTGTGTTGACTTTCGGACGTATTTTATCAGCTTTGCTTTCGTCCAATCGATGTTGTGGTCAAGGCTGGTGGTGTGTACCGCTACTGCTGAGTCATTTGGTTTGCTGTTATCTACTGCCGTTCTATGCTCCCTTATGCGTACCTTAACTTTTCGACGAGTTTGCCCGATATATACAGCAGGGCAATCTCAGCACGGTATTTCATAAATCCCGGATTGCTCATCGGGAGAAATCTTGTACTTCAGGTTACATAGCAAATCACGAAGGGTATTTTCGCTTTTATACACTATGTGTAGTGCTTGTTTTTTAAGCGTGTTTTTGATCGGATTCGTTATTTTGGGGTAGAATGGCAGAGTAATTCTCTTTATGTCGTCTATCTCAGGTTGTAGTGTTGTGATGTCTAGTATGTATTTTTTGCGTTTGTGTTTTCGAAGAATCCTTTCCACAAATTCCTTCCCGTACCCATTTACTGTGGCCGCTTTGTAAATATTTTCTTCTTCTTTCGCAAACTCTTCTTCTTCCATGGGAACATTGTAAAGGCAATGTGCCATGGAATGGAAGGCGGCTTGTTTTTGCGCACCAAAATGGTTGGAATCGCTCGTTATAAAACGGTCAGTGGAAGTTGGTTTGCGGTAGATTCCAAATTTCAGGGTGTTGTCTTCTTTCCTGGTAATTTCCAAGTCCAGGAAAGGTAATTTTCCATCCACCTCTTTTTCACAAGTAAATGTGATCGAATCGTGACGAGAATTCAGCATGTCGAGCGTTTTGCCTAGGTAGTGCTCTTTCACCGATGCGAAAATGTCGTCCACGTATCGTCTCCATGTTCGAGGGAAGAGTTTTTCTTTTGCAATTTCAACCTCAAAGTTGCTCATGAAGACATTCGCTTCTGTTAATATTACTGGCCTTGAGAAAAGTTGCATTACTTTCTCATGCTTGAGAGAAGCGCAGCTGTCACCCTTAGTGGAGAAAGTTTTGTTACTGGCAAGCGAAACCTAATCACATACAAAATTCCAGAACGACATTTACTTTCTTGGTGACTAAACAAGCGAAATAAACTCTTTTCGTTAATAACAACTTCGAAAATAGTAGCAATGCTTTAATTCATAAAAACGTGACCTGTTTTTTGATTTGGCACCACCCTTAATGAAAGACGTAGTTCTACGTCAAAATTAGCGATCTATGGATTAAAAATAGCGAATTGCTGATACAAAAAAATAAGCAAATCGGAAATACTTTTTATTAAGTAGATTAAAAAATACGGACATGGTTCCGATTTCGCCAAAAATCAGTCACGGTTTGCGCATTATGAAATGTGTTCTAAAACTGGTTAATACCCATGAAAAAAAAAACGTAAAACAATGCTTTATTGTATGTTTAGCTTTAAGTATTAAGTATTAATGGAAATCGCTTTTAAAATTATTTTTTTTTTGAATTTTCATGAATATTCTTTTTCATATATAGAGGGGCTAGTTGGTCACACAAATTGATCGTTTGAGAGCAACGCATTTTAAATTTTCAGGTATGCTGTGTTTATTTATTTATTTATTTACCATCTTTGGTCACAGACCACACAGACTATTTAGACATTCTTAATTCTATCTTTAAAAACTAGTCTACTTATGTTGAAATCAAAAATATCGTGCACATCGTTAAAAAGCCTACAGCATCTATCTAGCGGATTGTTATATCCGTATGTAGTACGGTGCCCTTGAACTCTGAGAAAGGAAGTGCTTCGGAGTTGGCGGTTCGGAACGTGAATATTAATATTTTGCAGTATGCTGCCGCAGTCGATGTTGTTGCTTAGTACGTCGTAGATGAACAGCCTTTGCAGAAAACTACGCCGGCTCGACAGAGTTTGGAGTCCGATGAGCGCGCATCGATGTTCGTAAGGCGGTAGATTGTCGGGATTTGTCCATGGGAGCCGCCGTAATGCATTTCTTATAAAACGTTTCTGGATTTTTTCGATACGTGTTACGTGCACACTGTGATACGGGGCCCAGATCTGCACTCCATACTCTAATACGCTGCGAACCAGAGAACAGTACAGTGACTTCATGGCATGTACGTCGTCAAATTGCGCTGTATTTCTTCTCAGGAAGCCAAGCATGGAGTTTGCTTTAGTGACTGTCATCGATATGTGCTCGTTGAATCTCAATTTCCTGTCTAAAAGTAGCTCAAGGTCCTTGATAGAGCATACTCTCACAAGCGGTGACTCATTCATCGAATATTCGAACGTGACCGGTGTTCGACTTCGGCTGAAGGTGATGATTTTGCATTTGGCTGGGTTTGCCAACATTCCGTTCATCTTACACCACGATGACAAGCGTTCAATATCAGCTTGCAGAGCCAGGCAATCAACCGTCGTCTTGATAATGCGGTAGAGTTTTAGGTCATCTGCATACAAGAGCTTGCAGCAGCTTAGGTGGTCGCATACATCGTTTAAAAAAAGTATAAAGATGAGAGGACCAAGGTGACTACCCTGAGGAACCCCGGACGGTAGTTGAAACGCATTTGATGTGGCATCGTGAACCTTCACGAAAGCTTTCCTGGACGAAAGGTACGATTCTATCCAGCGAACAATCCACGAAGGAAGACCGAGGCGGCTCAGTTTTGTGATAGCGAGACCATGCGGAACTTTGTCGAACGCCTTGGAGAAATCGATATACACGGCATCAACTTGACGACGCTTCTCGATGGCACCAACCAGAGTGTTAGTGAAGGTCATCAGATTGGTAATGGTGGAGCGTTTCTTCATAAACCCGTGCTGAAATTCCGAGATTAACGATCGGACTGCCGTGTACAGCTTATCGTGTAGCAGTCTTTCCAGGACTTTCGCCAAACAGTCCAGTATCGAGATTGGACGGTAGTTTTCCACGCTGTGAATGTTTCCAGATTTGAAGATCGGGGTTATGGATGCTAGCTTCCATGACTCAGGAAAGACGCCGTCAAGAAGTGATCGATTGAAAATAAACTTCACAGGGATGGTCAATGATGCAGCACAATTCCTAATGAAGGAAGGTGGAATTCGATCCGGACCAGGACCTTTCGAGGCGTCAACAGAAGAGAGGGCTTTGAAAATATCGTCGTGGCTGAAGGTGATTTGCTGTAGACGAATATCAAAACTCGGCAAGTTATCGATGTATTCCTGCGGAGTCGGAGCCTGATCGACTTCGTAAACGGTTCGGAAGAATTCCGCAAAGAGATTAGCAGAGCTAGCAGCGTCAGAGGAGCTTTGACTACAGTATGTAACGTCCACTGGAATACGTGCAGAGCCTTTTCGGGAATTTACGAAATTCCAGAAAGATGATGGATTTATCTTGAAACTACTCTGCAAATTGTCAATGTACTGCCGAAAGCTAAGTTCATGTAAACCACTATACTCGGCTTCAGCCGACTGTACAGCAGTTTTATTAGCAGCTGTTTTGGAGCGGAAATAACGTTTCCGAGTTTTTCGCAGACGGTTACGCAGATTACGGAGTTCGGAATTCCACCATGGTTGTGTGAAATTTAGGGAAGGCTTACATCTTTTAACAGGAACGGTGTCTTGAATTATTTGATATATGTTGTCGTAGAAGGCAGAGACGGCTGCATCAATGTCAGAGAGGTTAAGAAGCTCTGTCCAATTCAACGAGCCGATTCGCTCGTTGATAGCGTTAAAGTCACACCGTGCAAAGTCATACTCACTGCGAGCTGCTGGAACACCGGGCGGGCGGATCTGGCCAGGCGAATGGACGTCAAGTTTTAAAAGTAACGGCTTATGATGATCGTCGATTTTTAAAATAGCAGATGGTGGATCAAACAGCTCAATACCGTCTGAATCGCTAACGAATACCAGGTCAAGTAACTTGCCATTCACATTGACTAGATCGTTGATTTGCTTGAGTCCAACGGACAAAATGGACTCGACAAGAGCAAGTTCTTGTTCAGACGATGCATTGAGTGGCAACAGGCCGTTGATGTCTTCTTCGAAATTCCACACTAGATTTGGTAGGTTATAATCACCCACGACGATAGTTGAATCATGAGGCTTTGCCATATCTATAAGTTGTTGCACAGACTCGGCGTGTTTGGTATAAATATCCAGATGGCTGTTGGGACGAATATAGATGCAGCATAGGAAGAGCGATCGATGTAGAAGAACAATTTGTACGGCAATTTGTTCAAGGTTCTCACTGTCTAACAGATGCACAGATTTGCAATTAAGTCTGGGATTGACAGCAATCAAAACGCCGCCGCCGCGTTGAAATGAGCTGGTGCGAGAGTTCCGATCACAACGATAGATTGTATAGTTAGCTGCCAACTCGGTATTCGCAATGTCGGAATGAAGCCACGTTTCGGTGAAAATTTCCACGTCGAAATCACAGGAGAGCAACGAGTGAAGCAAAGCGTTCGTTTTAGTACGTAAACCACGGACGTTTTGATAATAAATGGTCAAGAAATCACGAGTACTGATTGAGGTTGGCAGAATTGTTACGTCGACGTTGCTCCCGGGTCGGCTATTGGCACAGGTTTCCAAAAATGCCGTGTGGAGGTGCCATTGTCCACGAATTCGCGAAATTCAATTCCTTGCGGCCAAGTAGAGGGGTCCATTGCCTTCATCTTCAGGTTTTGGTTGATTCCCAACTTAAACGACACAAACGTCAACGTGGTTGACGGTCGGCCCCTTGGAATAAGCGATTTTGCCACTACATCATCCGTCTGCAGACATTCCTTGGCGAGGTTTTGGCTCCACTTCAGAAACTTCGGGTGAAATTTTCGAAAGATACAACCAAAATCTGTTATCTGATCTTTCTGTGGCTGCGATAGTTGCTCCGTTCGCCATCAAACCTGTACCACGAAACATTTTCGTTGGCCGTTCAGGTCGTTCGGGATCTTCGTCGCGGGCTCTTTTCGGTGTTGATCGATTGCCAAATTGAAAACGGTGAGGCAGGGGCGACAATACCGCTGGAGAAATTTTATTGAAGCCTCCTTGTATCTCCACTCTCAGCTCGGCAATCAAGCTGTCTTTTATCTCCGTCTTCAGATTATCGACAACCTTTTGGTACACATCGTTCAGTTCCTTGGTTCCTTGGCATTCATCGATGTTATCGTGTTCTTAAAGCGTGCGTTTGCCATGATGTCGCGACATCCTTTACACATCCAGAAAATAGCGGGATTTCCAGAGATTTCCTTGTATAATGTATCCGTTATTCTGGCGCATTTAAAATGGAAAGACGCTTTACAGAAACCACCACAGACAACTTCAGCAGATGTCATGTTTGATGCGCAACTATTGCAGATTTCCATTTTACGGAGGAGCAAAACAAACTGGCAGCACTGTAATACTTCTCGAAAAACACCACCTGGGCGCACGTATAGATGTCAGATGGTAATCAAAACACACAATAGGCAACGGAACGGGACGACGAAATAGAAAGAAACTATTCGCTCTGAGCAATACGCACACTAACTCACGATTGGTATGTTTACGTCTCCTGTGTTTCATTGCGCAAGCTATAAACAAATATAGAAGGCATGTTTTACTGATAAACGCAGTGTATTTGAAACGAGACAACCACCACACAAACCACTTGCAATATAATTGTCATATTTATATGTTTTGTTGTAAAATTTTCATTAAATATAATAAACGCTAACATTGAATATCAGAACTCACAATAATGCATTGAGTCATGTAGCATACCTGGAGGCTATTTATATATACTTTGGGGCGAACGGTACAAATGCAAGCAAGAACGCAAGCGGTTGTGCGTCGCAGGAATGCCAGGTGATTTTTTTCAAAAGTCTTGACATGGTACAAGAAAATGTCTTCATCATAATATCGGAGGAAAGTTCTTCACACAAAAACGGAACTGTGATAACTCTATTTGTTTATTTTAGCTTTAAAATTTTGGTTGTAACTCAAACCATATCCATGAAACTATTTGTAGAAAAGACATGTAACCGGAAGACCTTCGATTAGTGAAGTAGTCGTTTGAAAGATTTAGGTTAATCTATTGTATAGTAGGGCCAAAAAAAAAGAAATTCAATGTCAAAATCATTCGAATTTTCGAGCGCAAATGAACTAATGTCTTCTAGAGAGAATATGTATTCGGACCGCTTCGATCGCTAGCCCTACTTTTTTGACGATATTTTCGGCCAATAGTTGGAATTTCATGGAAATAATATCTTTTAAAAATCCACGTACGCTATCATACAGAAATTTCTTCACATATTTCATAATGTCTTCAAAATGTCTTCACAAAATCAAATGTCTTCAAAATGAAGACATGTATTCAAACCTGGCATCTCTAGTTCGCCACAAAGTGGAAGCGTGACGAAATCGCTAGAAAAGATTGTCTGACTAATTTTCAACGATGATAATTTGAATTTATTTATAATGAAGGAAACTTCTAATGGAAAAACGCTTACTATTTGCCTAAAAATAACATGCCTATTATTGACCAATTTACCCCCTGTGTGGGGTTAGTTGGTCAAATTATTTTGAAATGTAAAGACGTCAAATAATTGATTCTCTGGTTATTTTTCATTGGAAGGGTAAGAGGTAAGCTTCATTGTGGTACGCAAAACTTCGTACTACAAAGTTATAACCAAATTTATTCAAAAATGACCGACTAGCTCCGCCCTACCCTACTTCCGCTTAGTCGACGTGTGTTTTCCGCTGTCAGAATTGGCCTTCAATATCATAAAATTAACACCTTTGAATTTTTTGTGGTCCATTGGAAGTTTCCCCGATAAGCCGCAGATTATTGACGCCTTGGAAGGTAAGATTCGCCTCATTATCACTAATATACGGCCTCCATAACAACAAAAAGTTGAAGGGTTGTGTCCAAGACATGAGCGATTAATTTACGTATGGTTACGTTAAGATGGAACCGGAATGCCGCGTTGTGCGTCACCTCACGTCAGCTGTCAGCGCTTGCGTTTTGTACTAAAACATTTGTCTGATGCAATCTGTCGATTTGTGATCACCGTCCTTAGGGCCAAGACAGGTCTATGGTACTAGGTGAGGCCGTTTCGTCACTAAGTTGGTTAGGGGAGCGGTATATGAAAACAGCACGGAAGAAAGTAGAAGGGGAATTATTTGCTTGTAGCGTGAAAGAGACAGACTGATCACGAGCGAGCTTCGGCAATAGCGTATTGTGTTTTGTTTACAAACAAAACACAGTAGACTTCCAAGATGGCTGAAGAGTGGTTTTAGCAAGTTGGCCCACCTTAGTATATACTTCTAGGCGCCTTGCTTAGGGCAACGATATACTAATACACAGCATTTGACAGCGTCAAACATGTCCGGTCTATCACTCGGGAGAACTGCCAAACTCTCAAGCTGGTGTAAATCAAGGCGCTTAACATATTGCCAGGTGGGTCAAAATGTGAAAACCACTCTACAGTCATCAATTTACAGGATGACATTAACACATTTCTAAAACAAAAAAAAATGAATGAAAATTTGCTTTTCTATAGAATATGTATGCTATGCAATACAGTATTAGGTAATATTGAACTGGAATTGTGTCTGATGATGATCTTATATTATAATGGCGAGTTTTTGTAAATGTTGTGTGTTGTGAAATATATAGCCAAATGGTTAAGAGAGCGTCGTGTTTTAAGTAATCGAATAACTTAAGAATCTCCATTTAAATTTTAAGATTGCAAAACTGCCTTCTTTAATTTTTCCAGAATTTGACGAATTTGACGATGTTTGGAGTTAAATATGATAAGCGAATGGGCGCACCTTGTTACGTAGATCTGCCTTGAGCTCACCGAAAATTTTGATAGTTTGGCAATGACAGCTAAATTTGCGACACATCTTGACTCGCGGTTCATATCCTCTTGGCCGGAACCTGGTGATCACAATCTAGCGTTCGTGCGCCGCTCTTCAAATAAACAAAAACAAAGCAAAACGACATTCAGCGAGTGAGTTTGCCATCTCATTTCTTATTTGCGCTTCAATTTTTCTTTATTTAGCATTACTTTCAATATAATAAATTCAATTTCTAATCACTTAGCATCGGTTGCTTAAACTATGTGTAAGTATGAATACATAATAACTGCTTGATAGGGCAGGATCGTGATTTCCGGCAGATAACTTATCCCAGGAACCACACTCGGATCACAGATAAAAAACAGGAAGTGGGTTATATCTATGGTATAACCGCAAGGGTGACGTAGGACTATCGTTGATTTAGAGATCATTTGTATGAAGTTGAATCTGAATTCATTCTGAATGAATGAATATTTGGAGAACTTCGAAAACGAGAGCGTTAGGTTGGAGGCACAAGGTTTTATGCATCCAATATTGGATACGGAAATATCCTACTGATGGGGAAGAATAATCTTCAGAAGCTATCCTGTTGATTGCGATTGATTGAAAAATCACAAAACCTAATGTATTTGGTCACAGTGTTACATGGATAGAAAACATTAAAATAAACTCTTTCATATGAATGTAATTTTAAATTCCCAGAGGAACTGGCAGATTATTTTCAGTAACGATTAGATATTTCCACATTTTCCTCGATACTGGAAGCCCACCAGTGGTTAATGCTAACTCGATAACCACCTGTTAATAGCACTTGATTGAAACATATTTGGTCACAGTGTTACATGGATAGAAAACATTCAAATAAACTCTTTCACATGAATGTATTTCTAAATTCCTAGAGGAACTGGCAGATTATTTTCCGGATCTTTCTCGATCCAAACGGAAAGAATTCCGTGCGTGTATGTGTGTGTGTGTGTGTAGCGGCTGCTTCGAGATCTTCCCGGGGAACCGTTTGTAGCATCACTCTCCTCCTGATGGATTCCCTTCTGGCCTAAGGTGCACAAACAGGCTATTGGTGACACCGTTCATCCGCGCTTTCATGATAAATGAAGAGCTTCACCACAACAGCGACAACATGCTCCAATCGCTGTTCAATTAGAACTGAGTGGATTTCCGAGCGGCGCTCGCTTATATACCGATTGGTGATTTCAATAGCCTATTTTGAAAGCAAATTTAAGACTATTGAAACAAGTTTTTTGATCAGAAAGTAACAAGTATAGAACGCGTAGACATTTTATCTTTCGAATGAAGTGTTTATCATACCATTTCGTTCAGTTGTTTAGGAGCTATTAATACTCAAAATTTCGGTCTCCGGCGTAACGCTTTCGTTTTCGAAACTTTGATTTTACACCCCGGTATAGAAATGAAAGACGTAGTCCTACGTCAAAAAACCGAACTTATGACAACGAATTGAATTTGCGATCTTTATTCCTCGAAGGTTGGATTAGGATGAAGGTTGTTGCGTAATCTACTGGCTGTTTACCCTACGTTGTGTTAATACAATGCAGTACTAGAGCTGTCAACATTGGGCAACAACAGTCTTGAGAACTGTCATCGCCGCCACCTGAAATTACTGAATTTCACTCTGCCTAACTACTGTCACTTCAATACATTAGCGAATATCGATATAAACAGATGCTTATTTTAATTCGTATCCGAAACATTATTGGTTTCCTCATTTGATTTATCTTCAATAGGTAGCAAGCAAATTTTATGATCGGACGACGAATGATCACGGATAACACGGATAAGTCCATCTGGTCCGGGACTGGTGCCAACAATTCTCGCTAGCGGCCACTTTAAAGGTGCAAGAAATTCATCGACGATGACGACCAATCTGCCTGGCTGGATTGCAGTGTTCGGAAAGATGTGCCTGTTTTCCTTTTGGAGCTCTTGCAAATAATCGTAATTCCATTGATGCCAGAACTGTTGTACTCGATGTTGGAGGCGTTGATAATGATCCAGTCGACTGATCGGAATCTGGCTGACATCGGCGTCTGGAAGAGTTGACAGCGTAGTGCCAATGAGAAAGTGGGCCGGTGTGAGTGCGGCCAGGTCGTTTGGGTCCTCTGATTTCTGCCAAAACTGTGGCCATATTTTCAAACGAAAGCATCGCGTTACCAAGATGTCTGTGCAAGTGTTTCTTGGCGATTTTCACGGCAGCCTCCCACAATCCACCGAAATGTGGGGCCTTCGGGGGAATCATATGCCACTTGATTCCCTCGTTCGCACAGTAGGTGGCAATTTCTCCGGATGATTTTTCCTTCTGCAGCAGCTTAAATAATTCGCGAAGCTCGTTTCGCGCTCCTTCAAAATTTTTTCCGTTGTCGGAATGAATGTGTGCGGGGCAGCCACGTCGAGCGATGAACCTTCGTAGTGCATTAAGAAATGCGGGGGTGGATAAGTCGCTCACAAGCTCGATGTGCACGGCTTTAGTTACGAAGCATACGAAAACGCTGATATAGGCCTTGGTCGGTGCTGCTCGTTTGTGAATTGGCTTCATGTACACTGGGCCAGCGTAGTCAACTCCGGTGACCGAAAACGGACGACTTGGAGTGATTCTTTGAATTGGTAGCTGGCCAGTGTGTTGCCTGGCGGGAACGGGAGAGGCACGAACGCATCGAAAGCAGTTCCTCATGATGATGTTTACCATCCGGCGTCCTTGAATAGGCCAATATTCTTGCCGAATGGCCGCGAGAGTGGCGCGGCCGCCACCGTGCAATAGTTTAAAATGGTAATAACGGGCAACTAACCTTGAAAATGGATGGGAACTAGGAAGGAGAATGGGATGTTTGGTTAAATAGGGCTGGTCTGAGAGTCTCAGTCTGCCTCCTACTATGAGAATTCCGTCTGAGTCAATGAATGGATTCAAAAGGCGCAAATGCGAATGTTTCGATACGACATTTCCCTTTTTCAGGTCTTTCATTTCCTCTACAAAAACGTCTGCTTGGGCGAGCTTAATTAATTTTAAACGAGCTGTTGACATTTCGTCCACGGTGATAATTTTCGTTTTCCCTGTGCACTCGATTGGTAGTTGATGACGACATGCTCTGATGAAACGCAGGCAATATGCTGTCAATCGAATCAAACGGCTGTACGAAGACGATATGCCAAAAAATGCATTCGTGGTAGGCCTGTTTTGAACCGCCGCCACCATCTTTCGCCTTTCTAGAATGTCTTCAGGTGCATTCTGCTGTTGGGATATCACTGGCCACTCTGCTTCGGGGAGTTTTAGCCACGTTGGTCCATTGTGCCAAAGATCACTGCCGAGAAAGTTATTCACTGTCATTCCTCTCGTGACGAGGTCTGCTGGATTCTGTTTACCAATGCCAATGGGATCCCTGGGTGGTTGTTTGTATTTCGGACACTCTGTTTGCAACAAATGTTGTCCAGGTGTACGGAGGTGAGCGCAACCATTCAAGTGTGACTGTTGAATCGGACCAAAAATGGGATTCGGAGAAGGGCATATCCATTGCGACGGTAACCCTTTTATGCAGCCGGGCGGCAAGTACAGCAGCTGACAGTTCCAGGCGAGGAATAGTGATACGTTTGAGCGGTGCGACTTTTGTCTTCGAGGCAATCAGCTGAACGTGGACATGACCTTCGGAATCAGTGGATCGGCCATATATGCAAGCACCGTATGCTTGCTGGGATGCATCCGCGAATGTATGCAGCTGTACAGTAGAATTAGGCAAGAATGCATAGCGATTGACTCGATAAGAGGAAATGTGTTTGAGTTCAGAACAATAGGTTTCCCATTTTGCTCGTATGCTGTCAGAAATTTCTTCGTCCCATCCACAAGGTTGCAGCCATAGTTCCTGGAGTAGCATTTTTGCGCGAATGATAACTGGTGCTGTTAGGCCAAGTGGATCGAAATGCTTCGATACCGATGATAATATGGATCGCTTGGTCGGACATCCGCCTTCCTCGGTCGAAGTGGAATCGAAATGTAACTGGTCTGCTACCGGTTCCCAGCTGACGCCTAATGCTTTGATTGATTCTCCGTGATCAAATTTAAACATCGGTTGAGTACCAATTTTTGATGGGTCGAGTCCTTGCAGCACGGTTAAGCTATTTGACGTCCACTTTCTCAACTCAAAGCCTCCCTTTGATAGCAGCTCATCGAGTTCGTTGCGGGTTTGGATTGCCTCTTCTGTCGTGTCTGCTCCCCCTATATAGTCGTCTACATAAAACCCCTTCCGTAGCGCTGGACCCCCGAGCGGATAGCAATCTCCTTCGTCCGTGGCAAGTTGCTGAAGAGTGCGGGTGGCAAGGTAGGATGATGGGGCCAAGCCGTACGTTACAGTTTGTAACTCAAAAGTGGAAACGGGTTCATTGGGATTGAAGCGCCATAGAATACGTTGCAGCGGTGTATCTTTTGGATGGAGCATCACTTGGCGATACATTTTTGCAATATCTGCAACGAGTGCTATTGGGTATTTGCGAAAACGAAGTATTAGCGTTAACAATTCGTCCTGCACGATTGGACCTACTTGTAGCGCGTCGTTTAAGGAATGGCCAGTCGATGTTTTGGCTGATCCATCAAACACCACTCGGACTTTCGTGGTTGTACTGGCCTCTTTCAGAACGGCATGATGTGGTAAGTAGTGAGTCTGGGGGAACCTCATATGTCCAAGCGACAAATATTCAGACATGAATGAGTAGTAATGCTCCTTCAACATTGGTTCTTTGCAAAGGCGTTTTTCAAGACAGAGGAAGCGACGAAGTGCTGTTGATTTCGATTCACCCAGCATTTGATCGAAATTGGAATGACGTGGTAGGCAAACAATGTACCTTCCCTCCGGAGTGCGTGAATGGTGGGAAACATAATGAGACTCGCACTGTTGCTCCTCCACAGAATAGTTGAGCCGACTCTCAATTTCCTCCATGTGCCAGAAACGTTCGAGGGCCTTATGAAGCGGGTCGGAAAGCGTTAAGTGACATGCTACGGGGTGTGATTTCAGCGGTGAATGGTTTCTACCAGTGACGATCCAACCGAAAACACTATCGATGAGGATCAAATTTGGCGCTTGTTCGATACGTGTTCCAGAGTTCACGAAAGTGAAAAAATGTTCTGCTCCGAGTAGAATATCAATTGCACCGGTCTTGTTGAAGGTTGGGTCTGCCAAGAACAGATTAGATGATGCACACCAGTTATCAGTAAAAGTGGATACAACGGGTAAATCAATCGTGATGCGGGGCATGACGAGAAAGTCAAGACCGATTTCAAAATTGCACTTTCTCGATCGAATGGTAGTCCAAACTGAGTGTTTAATATTTGAAAACGCCTCACCTACACCGAACACAGGAATATTTATCTTGTTGCGCTCCAGTCGGAGGAGTTGACAAAGTCTTTCGCTGATGATGTTCGATTGTGAACCATTGTCCAACAATGCTCGTGCGGGGTGCGCTTTTCCGTTGGCGTCGATAATCATCAAAACGACTGTGGACAGCAGAATGCTTGCATTTGATGATTGGGATGGGTTGCTTATCTGAACGGTGGACGCATTCGTGGTTGATCGATGGCTGGTCGCTGCGGTGTCCCGCCTCTCGTTGGATTTCACTGTATATGCAGCAGTGCGGGATGTGGATGGTTGCTGATCAGCATCGGTTGGGTGATAACCAGGGTGTAGTAACGAATGATGTCGT
Organism: Toxorhynchites rutilus septentrionalis; assembly: GCF_029784135.1. Classification (NCBI taxonomy): domain Eukaryota; kingdom Metazoa; phylum Arthropoda; class Insecta; order Diptera; family Culicidae; genus Toxorhynchites; species Toxorhynchites rutilus. The sequence continues at coordinate 208,615,281 of NC_073745.1, read as the reverse complement.
TTTTTGCAATGACGACAGGAGAATTTTGATTGGCAATTTCTGGCAATGTGATCACGGCGGAAACAATTGTGGCAAAGGTATTGGTTGTTCACGAGATTTAAGCGATCAGAGATAGACATTTTATCGAATCTGGGGCATTGAAAAAGCGGATGATGTTGATCGCAGGAGTAACATTTTCGTTGGGACGATTCAGCTGCAGTATGGGAGACGGTTTTGTAGAACGATGGTTTGCGAAACAAGGGTGGTTGTTGGCTCAGTGCTGGTTGGGATTGTTGGTTCACAGACATCGATTCCAAGACACGGATGCGACGTTGCAGGAATTCAATTAGACAATTGTAGTCGGGGTTTTCTGCAGTGGTAGCGAAATCTTCCCAGGCTTTCAACGTACCGTCGTCAAGGGGCAAACAAAGTAGGTGTGCTAGCATTGTGCTCCAAGCATCGATCGGTTCTCCAAGCTGTCGGAGGGTTTTGGTGTGACGTTCAAATTCGTCAACGACGGAATGCAATGCAGCGGCGGTTTCTTTTTTCATCCGTGGGCAATCCAGAAGGGCTTGCAGATGACGCTTTTTAAGCAAATATTCGTTTGCGTAGCGCGAGACTAAGGTTTGCCAAGCGATGGTATAGTTGGCGGAACTAATGCCGATAGATTCGATCAGCTGTGCTGCCTCTCCCTTAACCGCAGCGCGAAGGTAGTGGAATTTTTGGATATCATGAACTTCCGGGTTAGAGTGAATCAGAGCAATGAAAGTGTCGTGAAAGGCTAACCACTGATTGTAGTCACCGTCGAACTCAGGTAGGGTTATTGTTGGCAGTTTAATCCCAGAGAGCCCAGAGCATGCAGGTTGAGGGATCACATTTGTTGAAGAAGGTAAAGCGGGAATATAGGATTGCAAGTTGGCTTTTATTTGAAAGAGTAGAGTTTCGTATTGGGAACGGAATTGCAGGTTATGCGTCATACCTTCGTCGGTGACTTCTAGGTCTTCGAGCTGGGATTGAACATTCTCCAGTCCGATCCACACGGTGTCCAGATGTTCGATACGTAATTGAACTTGGCCTCGATCCCGTTCTGCCACGTAATTCTGGACGAACTGCTCCGCTCTCTCCAGAGATCCCATCAATATGGTTCGCCGGTTAAGGAGCTGTTGTTTCGAGTGCTCATCCGCCATTGCAGAAACGGAAATCTCGCTTTGTTCACTTTTCAAGGCTAGTTTTCTGCCTTGTATAATTTAAATGCAGGAACAATGCTCAGGATTCCAGCGATGCAAGCGGAAATTAACGGGAACTTTTGGTGGTTTTCTCGCAGGGGAAATAAATTCTCCGATTGGCAGCTCAGCAGTGCAGTAGATGCTCGGATTTCCGTAACAGTTAGTGATGCAGATGTCGGAAAATAGAGAAAATCTCAAACCACCTGTGGTTAACTCCTGCACACGTTGGAATAATACGTACCGTGTACCTGTACGTAACAGGCCTTGAATTTAATTCGAAGTTCCAGCTGGAAGGTGGGTGCAGAGTTTTCTCGATGGCGCTCGAATACAAAAGGTGATTGTCCTTAACAATGCCAGCGCAATGGCAATAATCCAGAACAATGGTGATGAAACAAAAGGATGGCGGATGCTGTCGATTTCCAAGTGTGATAGCGGGATTACGGGAGGAAATCTTGATCCTGGTCACGGCACCAAAATGATAGGGCAGGATCGTGATTTCCGGCAGATAACTTATCCCGGGAACCACACTCGGATCACAGATAAAAAAACCGAACTTATGACAACGAATTTAATTTGCGATCTTTATTCCTCGAAGGTTGGATTAGGAAGAAGGTTGTTTCGTAATCTACTGGCTGTTTACCCTACGTTGTGTTAATACAATGCAGTACTAGAGCTGTCAACATTGGGCAACAACAGTCTTGAGAACTGTCACTGCTTTATACTATATGTTTCCTTATTTGAAGATCATAAATAGTTTAGAGATCAAAACTGAAAAAAAACATGGACCGACTTCGGACAGCAGCAGTTGCTGTAGCAGTTATTTATGCTACCCGGAATAATTCACGAGGCACCGGCTACCGTTGATGGTGGGCTTGACCTACGAACCTGAATCGCGAGAGGGAGTGATCTTTTGAAGTGGGCTATATGCTTATGCGACAAAAAGATCGCGATTATTTTCTGAATTCGACACGTATGTCTCCAGAAATATTTGACAAGCTGCTGGATCTGGTAAAATTTCACCTGGAGAAAATCTCGTTCCGTATAATTATTTCACCCGAATTTCGCCTGTTTCTCACATTGATGTAAGTAAAATATGAACGTGCAGTTATTGTGTTCCTTTTCCATAGTAATAACTTCGTCACCATTTTTTTAAAACACTTGCTTCACTGTTTGTTCAAAACTGGATTTATTTTTAATATAAGATTTCTTCGATTTAGATGAAATATTGTAATATTTCCTTTGCTCTTGTCATCGAAGCGAAACAAATTAAGTATTATACATTGACAATAATTATTTTCTGATTAATGTAATGTAGCACGTATAAACAAAAATATTTCAAACATTATTAGCATAGAAAGGGTTCAGTTGATTTATGAATAATTATACTGAATACTGGAAGAGTTAACATTCAAATTATAATTTGGATTGACGACCAGCTTGTGAATTCTTTAATCGGTAATTACTTTAGTCTAATAGGTAGTTGGCTCATGGAAGTTCAGTCAACGTTCTGGCCAAACTGTTCAGAATATGAAAATCTACTGTTCGGTCAATTACCATGGAGGTGTGATGTACTGTGGAGCGTTCTGATGCTTATATACATGCCAATGCCACGAGCTGAAGATTAGAAAAGAATTGTAGAACTGTAGTGGAGCAATCGGAGGAAAGCACGTCGCTATACTATGTCCTCCAAATTCGGGTTCCTTGTATTATAATTATAAAGGTTTTCATTCAATTGTGTTAATGGCTATCTGCGATGCCAATTATAATTTCCGTTTAAAAATAAAAACAATAAAATTGTTTCCTGAATATACTGAAAAAGTTGTGAAAGCGGCAACGGTGCTTCACAACTTTATGGGTGCAGAGGGTCATGAAGGACCTATGAATTTGAGAGTTACTCCTCTTGTTGATTCGTTAGCGGCAAAAAATCAAATATGAAACAATTCTAGTAGAGCTTCGTACCAGCTACGTGACACACTTACTGATTATGTTAAATATAATTAAATTAATTGACTATGAATGAAATAATTCAAAAATTTATAAAAAGACGTTTTTATTTCATTCTCGCATTCTCATTGGTTATAATTTTAAACAACAACAAGATTTTGAGCGTTAACAGCTCCTAAACAACTGAACGAAATGGTATGATATACACTTCGTTCGAAAGATAAAAAGTGTACGTGTTCTATGCTGGTTAAGTTTTGATCCAAAAACTTGTTAAAATGGCTTTCCAAACAGGCTACTGAAATCACACCAATCGGTATAAAAGAGAGTGTCGCTCGGAAATCCACTCAGTTATGATTGCGTAACGATTGAGGTATCATCGCTAAAATGGATGGATGTTTCCCTAACAAAGACTTCAAAACCATGAAGCCATGGGAAACTGGTATTGCAAATTAGATGCAAGCAGTGGGAGGTTTTGTACTCGTTTGCGCTTTTGCAAATCTGAATGTTTCCCTAACACAGACTTCATAACCATGGAGCCTGGGAAAATCGGCATTGCAAAATAGATACAAGCAGCGGGCACTTTTGCACTCGTTTGCGCTTTTGCAAATCGGAATGTTTCCCCAACACAGACTTCAAAACCATGGAGCTTGGGGAAACTGGCATTGCAAACTAGATGCAAGCAGCGGGAACTTTAGTACTCGTTTGCGTTTTTGCAAATCGGAATGTTTCCCTAACACAGACTTGAAAACCATGGAGCCAGGGAAAATCGGCATGGCAAAATAGATGCAAACAGCGGGTACTTTTGTACTCGTTTGCGTTTTTGCAAATTGGAATGTTTCCCTAACACAGATTTCAAAACCATGAAGCCTGAGGAAACTGGTATTGCAAAATAGATGCAAGTTGTGGGTACTTTTCACTCGTTTGCGTTTCTGCAAATCGGAATATATCCCTAACATGGATTTCAAAACCAAGGAGCGTGGGAAATTGGCATTGCAAATGAGATGCAAGCTACGAGTACTTTTGTACTCGCTTGCATTTTTGCAAATCGGAATGTGTTTTCCAAACACAGAACCAATAAGGTGGGAAAATCGGCAGTGCAGATCTTGGCAGTACTTTTATACTCTCATGCATTTTACTCTGCGGAATTCGTTTTGCTAACACGGTCTACAAAAGCGGGTCCTACTTGTACGCATACCGTTTGATGATTAGGCAAAATGTTGATAACTATTTGCTGCGATAACCATTACCATAATGCATAAATTGACCTAAATTGGGATTTGTTTGCAATTAAATTCGTAAATTGTTTCATTCATTCACTAGTTTAATCAATAATTTAATCAAAACTTACAAAAGATAACTCTGTAGTAGCGATATCGTTCCCAATGAGGAACATCCGAGGGCGATTATTGCTAATTGAAGAAACACAAATGAATGCTAAGCCAACGGCAGTCCTACGTCAACCATGAGGTTATATCATATGTATAACCCATCCATAGTTTTTTGCAAGGGATTATGTCATATAGGTTCAGCTGCACAAATTGTTTCCACCTTATCCATGAACTCCATGATGCGGTGATCGACGGCGTTGTGCTGCTGCTTGTTCTTTTTCCGCGGAGTTTCGCGGTCGTCCTTGGTATTCAGTTCACGAAATGTTTCGGCGGAATCATCCCCACAAGAATCGAAGATGGAATAAGAAGATTCAGGGTCGTGCTGGCAGTCATACAATTTTTTTTTATTATTATTTAAACCATTGAGTGTCATGCTAGCTACAGTTATAATTTACTTCCTTTTGCGGATATGTGATTTCGAAAACTATAATGCTTCAAAATATGGTCATGATCAAACTGCAGTTGGTGCTGACCCTGATCTTGAAGCTTGTGATAGCGCATTCATTTCGCAAACATATTTATCACGGAGGCTGTTCCACCTTCCTTTCACCACTTCCACTACAAAATAAAAGCATTAAAACAAATAAAACAAGATGTCCTAATGATCGAAAAAACTTGAACTGCAACCTACCTTGTTATTTCAATAAATTTGCTATATCAATCCAAATCTTCTCCTTTACGTGGCTGTTTCTATACAGTCGATGTCCCTTCGACCAGGGGCACTCGTTTGTTTTCACGATCAGATTTGTTTCAAACTCCATTTTTCAATGAACTTTAGATTGTTAGAATATTTCGTTTTTGTTGTGTTCACGGCATCAGTTCGAATGTTTTTAATAAAACAACAAAATGAAATAAAAGAATAAAATGAATAAATACATTGTTCAAAGTATTGGCCATCGCTAGCTACTACTTTTTTCCTTTTTTTTTTGGCAATTTACAGAATCTGTCACGAAAGAAGCGTTCATCTTCTGAAACCAACAATGAATCCAGTCACCTTCTGGATTATCATACTGCATCCATTTTTGTTCCCGGTAACGAATCAATGCGAAAGACTTCCTTCTGTGTCGTCAAGCAATTCGACATCCCTCGCGTCTAAGGTGGAGGTGGAAGGAAGTCACAAAAGGCTGCCACAATGGCTCATTTCTCATTTCTTTCATCTCCCTCCCTCAATCCTCGCCAGAAAATCAATAATTGAAGTGTGAAGAAAACGGTCGTTTTCGCACACTTCCCATCAAGTTGTATCAACCAAACTCCAATCGATTACTCACAAGATATTAAATTTTCATCTGTCGTCGCAATGTATAGCGAAAAACGTCGGAAAACTCGAACTAGTGCTCTGAAAGTTAAATTTTCAATTTTCCGCAATGGTTTTGTTTGTATTGGTGAAAGCACCTTTATTTTTTTTTACACTGATGCCAGACAACATCATCGAAACAACTATAAAAACCACTCAATAACATGTTATTCCTGAGTCATAGCGTTTAATGTCATGAAAATCAATAAAATAAAATTGTGTTGATATCAATACAATTATTTTTTTACGTTCAATGGGTCTATAATGTTTTTTTTAGCAAATTTAACATTGGTTAAGAAAATTATATTGCAGAGCTCGGAACATTGCCACGGCTGCCTCTGCTGTCAAAAATAGTAAACGGAAAACATTCAATCAGAATGCCTCGGCTAACGAAAAGAAGGGTTAAAGCTATCCAACGTTAATATGTGAAAAAAATACGATTAACGAAGAAAAATATGAAGGAATTATCAACCTCGAGTTACTGTGCGGACTAACTTGTTAATACCAAAAGAGCCCCAATGTGTTATAAATTATCTCATGTTACGCTCGCGTATAATCAAAACTTCATATGCAATTGCACCTTCTATATATATTTATATTTGCAATTGTTCATCGGAACACATCGTTAATACATTTTACTTCAGTATTGAATTGTTATTTTTGACGTAGGACTACGTCTAACCGGAAGATATAGGGGGTGAAATGGAAATCTAGGCACTGAACAAGTAGGAAAAAATGCAAGATTTGGAACGCTTATAACTCGAGCATTTCTCAATAGATCGCAAAGGTTTTTGCATCAATTGATAGGAAATATATCTACGCATCTATCATAACGAATAACATTTCATTTTTCTTGAGATAAATAATTGAATAATTGTGAAATATCAAGCATTGTCAAAATGCACTATGTGCCCATTTTTGATTGGTCCATTTTGTGCTCCTCAAATCGTACCGACCAAAACGGGCAACCAGAGCAGCAGCGAAATAGAATGAAGCACGATTGGAAAGGAAAAAGAAAAAATATGAACGAAACATTGGTCGCAGTCTCACACATGCGTAATTCTCGAGCCAGCCAGTCAGCTTAAAAATCCCCGCTCCGCTGCCGTAACGATCATTCTCATTCAAACCGTACACCACATCGGTTCGCATCACAACACATCAACAAACTAACACAAGCAGCCATGTCTGGATATGGCAAAGGAGGAAAAGTGAAGAGAAAGGCAAAATTCCGCTCGAACCATTTTGGACTGTAGTTTCCCGTAGGTGTATTCGCCAATTGTTCCGCAAGGGTAGCTAGGCCGAGCGCGTTACTACCAGTGCACCAGTCCACCTAGCCGCCGTTAGTTTCGGCTGCCGAAGTGATCGCTAAACAGGAAGGTTTAGCCGAACAAGATGGGGATATCGAGTGACAACAAAACAATAAACGCTTTAGATTGAAGATAATTTTGTGATCCTGAAAAGGACCCTTTTTAGCCTGTATGTGAATCCAACGAGCGAACAAATCGTAATGAATGTATTTTTTTGCCATCGCTCCCTTTTAACGCTCATTCGTTCGTCTCGTTGGACTCGCCCCTCTGGCTGAGTCTGCCGATTTGTCTCTATCCTGTGAGTGTGTACCGCTAGAGTATAAAACACGCGAACCCCAAAAAAATATCTTATTTTCTTTCAAACCGTAAACCCGTGTGGTTGTACGGCTTGGCATCGTGGACGTAACAAAGGAGGACAAGTTAAGGGAAAGGCAAAGTCTCACTCGAACCGTGCAGGTCTCCAGTTCCCTGTTGGTCGCATTCACTGATTGCTCCGCAAGGGTAACTAGGCCGAACGGATTGGTGCCGGAGCACCAGTATACCGAACAGCGATTATAGAGTTTCGGCCGTCGGAGTGCTCGAGTTGGCTTGCAAAGCTGCTCACGACAATCAGAAAACCCGCATCAAGAACAGAGCAGATTCGGTTCGGCGCTCATCAAGACAACAATTAGTTTCAGTGAGTGGCAAAGTGTTTCTCCGGCACGTCGCATTAAATGTAATTTACTGAACAATATGTCACAAGCTGGATGGGAAGAAATTTTCCAACTGTGAAAGCTGTGGCGAGTGGTAAACGCAACAGCTAAACAGGAATGTTTAACCGAACAAGATGAGAATATCGAGTGATAACAAAAACACAACACCAAAGGTTCTTTTCAGAACCATCAACATATTCATAAAGAGTAAACAGTATACTAATCCATTTTTCATGTAGATAGGTAGGTATTCACGTAGAAGAAGAAAATAAAACAATATATTTAAAATATATATTTAACAAAAGCTGTCCCCTTTGTATAGTCCTACGTCACTCCGGTTATGTCCCCGACATTACCCACCCGTCTTTTTTTTTTAAATGTATTCTAAGACTCGTGTCAGTGAAGCGCCACACCGTCCGATAAGTGAATTGATCTATTTACGTACAAAAATCAACAAAAACTGTGTGATTTGCTCTTCTCTCACAAACACTATTACCTCATTAAAACACGTGCTTCTACCTATACTACTAAAATGACTTCCTTCCACCTTCGCCTTAATTCGATTCGTATTCGTATGGTCTGCTGCTTTGAGTCGTTTAGAAATAGATTACTCCCAAACATAGAGAGGCGAATGTACTGCAAAGTTTAAAGCCTCTTAAAAACAAAGAATCAATCAATCAATCCCAAAAAATCTGCAAGCTCTGTTAGCGTTTGACGCGAATCTTGATAATGCCTCTTATTCTTGGTCTCAAAACTTTTCCGGTTGACCCGGGCGCCGTTTGTTTTTAACAATCATTTATTCAAAAGATAAAATGTCTAAAAATTATATGCTTATTGAGCTTAAAAATTGCTTTGAAAACAGGCTAATGAAATCATAAATCTGTATATAAACTGGTGACCGTTCGGAAGTCTCTTTCAAAAACGTCGTTCAATGTTTACTGAAACGAACACGGTTTTCTGAGGGGCGTCGAATGACGATGAAGTGCCTTTGTCATGGCAGGTGGAGAAAAAATTTGGTTGAGTTGTCCCTAAGGGACAACTTATCAGGGATAAAGATGAATGAACCGCAAACGTTCAAAGTCTCTATAACTCAAGAAGAAGAGAAAAAAATCCATTCAGTTGTAATTGCGAAGGGACATGAGAATGGTCTAGCCCTCTCCCAATCTCTTTTCTTTTTTGCTGCCGGACTGAACGGAACCGCATTTTCGGTAAGATCACTGCGTTTCACAACTATAGAACCACTCATTTTTTCTGAGTATCCAGAGATATGTAAAAAGTCGGTTGAATTGAAGTATATAGTGTAGGATTTAACAACTACTTTCATTTAAAAGACTGGCCATTTGAACTTTATTGTTGTGTCCAGGCGTCATTAAAAAAACTAAAATTCTAGTGTTTCATAACTATAGAACCAGATGGAAAAAATCACACTCCTTTACAAAATTAGGTCAATTCCACATGAATTACAACAGGTTTCTGATTCATAGGTCATCTTTAGTTCTCAGTCAGTTCAAATAACCCATTTGGGGTGATTTTGACCAAGTTGTGCCATATTATAGTGTGTATTTCGTTCTACGCAGAGGATACTGCTCGTTGAGGCTCCTCAAATCACTCATACTGCTTGTAAGCTACAACTACTATTCGTACAATCACTCCTCATAAGTTCTTGATAGGGTTTTGCTCTAGTAAACAAGTAAACAAGTACAAATGGCCAGTCTTTTAAATGAAGATAGTTGTTATATCCTACACTATATACTACAATTCAACCGACTTCTTACATATCTCTGGAAACTTGTGGTTCTATAGTTGTGAAACGCAGTGTATTATCGAATATTCACGAATGCCGTTATCGACCGATGATTCCAATTGTCGGAGGCTGGAGAGGGATATTATATTCACCGGGTATTCACGAGGAGAAATCGATTCCTCCTTTGTGTCTTAATAGTTCTTTTCCGGTTAAACGAAGTGGTATGATAATCACTTTATGATCACTTCAATTTATGCTTGCAACTTCTACGGCTACGTATTTCATTAAGGATGCCGCGTAGGAGTACCGGTAAGTTTATTCGTTTTTTTTCAAAAATTAATGCTTTATTCTGCAAAAATGGTTACAAATTTAATATTCGAAGTATTGCCCATGGCTAGTCACAACTTTATTCCATCTTTCTGGCAACTCACGGATTCCTTTGCGGAAATAATCGGCCGGTTTGTCGGCTAACCACGAATCGATCCAATTTTTGACTTCATCAAAATTGGAGAAGTGCTGGTCAACCAGGCCATGTTGCATCGATCGAAAAAGGTAGTAATCGGACGGAACAATGTCGGGAGAATACAGCGGGTGGGATAGGACCTCCCATTTCAGCCTTTTCAAATATGTTTTGACCGGTTATGCGACATGTGGCCGAGCATTGTCGAGCTGCAAAATAACTTTATCGTGTCTTTGCTCGTATTGTGGCCGTTTTTCCTGTAGTGCACGGCTCAAGCGCATCAATTGTCGTTGGTAGAGGCCCCCCGTAATGTTTTCATTCGGTGTTAGCAGCTCATAGTAAACCACACCCAGCTGGTTCCTCCAAACAGACCGAATAACTTTTTGGCCGTTAATATTCCGTGCGGCCGTCGATGTTAATGCATGGCCGGGGTATTCATACGTTGCTCACACATGCGCACACATGCACTCTGGTGAATGAGCACGCTCTGAAACACAGATGAAATGTTTGGTTGTCAGCACCGTGGGCGCAAGCCCAGTTTAAAGCTGAGTTTTACGCTGAGTTTCACGCTGAAATTTGCGCCGTGCTGCGCGCTTGAATCTGGATTGCTCTCTCTATTGAGATATTTTCCTTCACACAAGCGTGTACGGTTCAAATGGGGGCGCGCTGTTGTTTTTATGCTTTTCTTAGAACAAACGCAGACAAAACGGGTGCTAGAATTTGATGTGTATGTGTATATATAGAATGAGACGCGCATCACACAAGTGAGAAGAAATGTTGAGTATCTGAGCTCTGCGCCGGTTACATTTTGCGCTGTCGTGCTTATGAATTTTGTGCGCTCCCAAGAGAGAATACGAGTGTTCTTTGAGCGCGCGCTGATGAAAATTAAACTCAAGCGCAGCGCTGCGTTTGTTTTCTGAAGACTGGTCCTATCTTTCGGATCATTCCTTTTGCTTTTAAACGATCGGATATGGTTTGCTAAGCTACTCCAAGTGTATATGCAAGTTCTTATTGTGTTTATGACGAATCTTAATCGAGTAAAGCCACCAATTCTTCATCTTCGGATTTTTGTTTTTGGCGGTCCGGAACGTTCTTCGTCTTCTAAAATTACCACTTTTGCACCGCGCAAATCAAGTCTGACACGTTCGCTCAGTTGGAGCATGGTCACGTAAAAACACTCTCGTGTTGTTTACGCTTCAGTTTTTTGAAATATACTGAAAAACACGCGCAATAACAGTAGATTTCAACGATTATCTAGAAATTTGATTCGCTAGAATAATAATCATGTTACGCCATCAGTTGTAAAACCGAAGAAACTTACCGGTACACCTAATAAAAAATACGGTTTTTATGAAATAAAGTTAACCTTAATTTTTCCACATTCCTCGTCAGCACATACTCCTAAATTTGCAGCGCATGTGGAGGGAAGATGAGTTCGGTCGTTGGTTACACACGATTCTCCTTAAGGTCTCGACGAGTTCATGGTTCAAGGGATTGAATATAAGTCGTGATTCTTCTATTTTATCTATACCTCAGAATTGTCGATGTCTACGTTTATAGATGTTTCCTTCGTTGTATCCCGTTTTCATATCCCTCCTACCCGGTCTATAAACTCTTTACAAGAACACGGGCAGAAGGTTGTGCAGCCCACTGATCATTCACCATGAGCTAAGGATTGTACCGCTCATGACAACTCTACACGAACTGATGATTGTGCCGGCATTCTATCCTGGATTCCCCGAATCGAGAGAGACGCACCACGCTTGATATGCAATAATTAATGGTCAGCTGCATCCCAATAGGAAGTACCCCGTGTCGGGCATACGTATAGAACATTAGAGACTGCAACATCCCAACTATGACAATAAATTTTAATACTAACCTCGAGCCAACCGCGAGTAATCGATTACATATCACTAACATAGCTAATAAGAAATATTGTCAAAATATTGAACTCCCGGCCCCGTCAGGCTAACGCCGTATGAGCCTTAACAAAAATATATATTTTGGAAAAATTATAGGAGGTTGTGTCCAAGATACGACCGCATTGTTGACGTAGAACTATGCTGTTATTTTCTATAATTCGCTTGTTTATACCTTCGGGTATTATTTTATAATCCTGTGAAATTTTAGAAACAACTGCTTAGTAGAATAATCTCTGAAATGTTTTTTTTCATTGTAGAATCAGTTGACGATAATTGATCGATGATTCATTCTTGCCCTCGCAAAACAATACACTAGCTGATCGTATGTCGCAATTCATTTCATGTCAATGCATTGAAAATTCGAGTGAAGGGGAGTTTTTCGAGTGGTCGGGGTCCAATTTATGATGCGGAAAGAAAAACACACGATACGAATAACGCGAAAAAAGAACTGAAAAAACCACACGACGATATCCAAGTTGGATTACCACTGGTGGGGTCCAATCTTAGATCAAATCCTACGATTTCCCCTTCGTTGGTCGTCGATAAGTTGCTCGTTATTGACAGTTCTGTCCGGGAAAGTGCACAAATGGACAGAACAAATGTATGGGAAAATGGAAACGTTTAAAGTTTTCATGAATTTTAACCATTTACAAACCAGGGGATTCTATTGTATAGCATATCAAACAAATCTTAGGGAATTTCCGATTCGTTTGGTATATAAATCGCCAAAATCCGTTCGCGGCAAAAATAGTTATTAACGTTAACTTTATTTCATAAAAACGTGACCTGTTCTCTGATTTGGCACCCTTAATGAAAGACGTAGTAGACGTAGTAGCAAAACAATCGTATGTCGCAATTTATTTCATGTCAATGCATTGAAAATTTACCTCGAAGGCTATTCCGGTGGCCTTTTTCGAAATTGACATAGACTCGGCTACAGTCGATTATATACATGTTGCACCAGCACTATTGTTCCATATCTCATAACTACATCAATATATCTTTGGCACCACATGTCAACAACAACAATGACAACACTTGCAAGTATCAAATATCATGCTACATGTTATTTAGTATTGCCTCAAAGGAATCGCACCTCTAGATATCGTTCGTACAAACTAAGCGTAAACCAAGCGCCAAACAAGCGTTCACCATAGCATGCATACAGAGCCATACATTGGTGGCTTGAAACTACTAGCAATATAAACATCATTCTCATCATTTTGCGCTATTCTCAAAAGAAACTCTTCTGTTAATATTACTGGCCTCGAAAAGAGTTGCATTACTTTCTCATGCTCGAGAGAAGCGCAGCTGTCACCTTTAGTGGAGGAAGTTTTGCTACTGGTAAGCGAAACCTTATCACATACAAAATTCCAGAACATTTACTTTCTTGATGACTAAACAAGAGAAATAAACTCTTTTTGTTAATAACAACCTCGAAAACAGTAGCAATGCTTCATTATGATCAATATTAGCGCAAATGCAGTGAAGGCAGTTTTGCGACTGGCACGTGAACCCAAATAACTTATAACATTCCAGTTAGGCATTCAAGATGCTTGGTATCCCAAATAATTTTTTGGTGCACAACCTTAACGTCTGCTTCGCCATAACGTCAGTTTAATGCATTGATGCATTCTCAAAGGCACCAACGAAGCCCTTATGAAGACGGAAAATAAACAATGTTAACTGCTTGGAAAAGGACTGAATTATGCCACACAGCTTGCACTCTGCTGTAACACCCATCGATGCGAATTCGCTCATGAGTTTGTCAAGAGCGACCGCATTCACCACCAGCGGGGGGAGCTTGATTTTGGTTGCTGCCTGGGTAACGGCGTTTACATTTTCGACCGACGCGCCGAAATCGCCTACTTCGCTGTTGTTCGGTGCGGTGTCACATTTGCGAAGGCTCGGTTCAGTGCGAGCGCTTTTCACTGCACCAACACCGCGTGCATCATTAGATGACGCTTACCTCGAAATTTTATGCGGCAATGCGTTCGTTTTCTGCAGGGCTCGAGCCTGCCTTCCTCTTCTTCTTGCTCATCGCACACTACGCGAAGCGTCCAATTTATGACGCGGAAAGAAGAACACACGATACGAATAACGCGAAAAACGAACCGAAAAATCAAACGACGATTTCCAAGTTGGATTACCACTGGTGGGGTCCAATCTTAGATCGAAGCACAGCGAAAGCAAAGTGAACTGGATTACTCAACAGTCCCATGCAGAATGAAAGTTTGCCTTTTTTTTTTCAAATCAAAAATTTATCTTTATTTACATTAATTTTCAGTTTGTGTGAACAAGTTTTTCTCTCAAGTGATACATTTATAATAAATTTTCATCTTTGCTTTTCTTGTTTTGAATAAAGTTGTGTGTGATTCCTAGGACTATGTGAATTTGAACCCTGTGAATAGGGATTTGGTGATTTTTGTTTTTTTAATAAGACTAAAACTAAACTAATCTACCCTAACCTAACCTAACCTAAAAATATTTACAATTTATACATAAAGATCCCTTATAAGGGGGTAATCAGATGCAAAACATTTTTGAACGAATTTGTATTTTTTATTTATGATCGTTACATTGAATGATTGTTGATTCAGCATTTCGTGGATTTGGTTGTTTCTCGCGTAAAAAGGAGCATTGGTGATCATTCTAAGCACTTTATTCTGAACTACTCTAAGCTTGTTTTTATGCATCATTGCACATGATTCCCAAACTGGTGATGCATATGTAATTACCGGTTCAATTATTTGTTTAAACACTGCCAACTTATTTGGTCTGGACAGTTTTGATCTTCGATTGATTAATGGGTATAAGCATTTAATCAGAGTTCCACATTTTGATTTAATTTGATCAACATGTGATCGGAATAGAAGCTTCGAATCAAGTACAACTCCTAAGTACTTTACATCGCGATACCAACCAATTTGGGTGCCCAGAACCGTTAATGTACAGTCTTCTGGAGGAATCAGTTTGGCGGACCGTCTATGCAGAAACATCACCGCTTGAGTCTTTGCTGAGTTTATTTTCAATTTCCACTCCTCCATGTATTTTATAAGACTATCAAGACATCGCTTGAGTTTGTTTTTAAGTTCTCTTGGCATCCTTCCCTTCACCATGATTGCCGTATCATCTGCAAAAAGTGACAGATTACATCCTTCAGGTAAGGGAGGAAGGAAGGAAGGAAGGTATTGAATTAGAGAGACTTTAAACTCTGAGAGTTCATTCGTCTCTATGGGAGGAATGTCAGATGTATAGATATTGTACAATATTGGACCAAGCAGACTACCTTGCGGAACGCCTGCAGGAATCCGAAAGATGTTTGATTTCACACACCCCAGGGACACCTTGAAAGTCCTGTTTTGTAAATAAGATTTAATTGTTTGGATTATGTAAGGAGGGATGTTGAATTGGCAGAGTTTATATATCAGTCCATCATGCCACACGTTATCGAACGCTTTTTCGACATCAAGTATTGCCATTGCAGTTGACTTTGATACATATTTGTTCCTTTTTATGATGTTCAACACCCTCACCAGCTGATGTGTAGTAGAGTGTCCCTTTCTAAAGCCAAACTGCTCAGGCAATAAGGTATTGTTTCTGTCCAGACAGTCCGTCAATCTATCCAACAGAAGACGCTCGAAGGTTTTGCTCAAAGCTGGAAGAAGACTAATAGGTCTGTAGCTTGATGTTGTTTTTGGATCCTTCCCGGGTTTGAGAATTGGGATTATTTTCGCTGTTTTCCAAATCGAACGGAAGTAATGTAGCTCCAAACAACGATTAAATATGGCAGACAGGAGCGAGTAAACTTTGTTACTCATCTGTTTCAGCACAATATTAAATATTTCATCAAACCCGGGGGCCTTCATATTCCTAGTCGATTTCACAGCTGAAATAATTTGTTCAGAGGTTATTTTCTTATCTTGAGGTACTGTAAAGAATTTTCCCTCGAGATTTTGCACACAACTCGCAACCATTTGTGACTTTGAACTCTGTATATTAATTCCTAAGTTATGTGAGCAGACGAAATGCTCTCCAATGGCGTTTGCTTTTTCAAAATGTGTTATGAGCAGTTGATTATTATCAGCTCTCAGTATTTGCTTTGGCTTGGATTTTAAAACTTTAGTCATTTTCCAAAAGGGGTTTGAATGGCTGCCAAGTCTTTCAACGGTTCTGGAAAAATGTTGGTTTTTCAAAGCTTCTATTCGTTTGGCTATTTCCCTGGACAAAATTTTGACTTGCTGTTTTTTCCCCAACTCTCCAGACCTTTGGAACTGGCGTCTAATCAAATTTTTTAAACGTATTAAATATTTAGTTTGGGAATCAATAGCAATGTGCTTACCTTTTATCAACGTTCTCCTAACACATGTTGCATCTGCCTCCATGATCGCAAATTGAAGGTGGTTTAGTTCCCGGTCGATATCTTCAGCAGATACTATTACCGGGTTTTCTCCGATGGCAGCATCCACAAGTCTTCGAAAGCGATACCAATCAACATGATGGTAATCCTTACGTGTTTCTTTCGGGGCAGGAACGATTTTACAAACCATATTGCAGATGACAGGATAGTGGTCCGAGCTTAAATCGCTGTACACCACCGGTTTGGAAAGAACAACATTTGCCAGAAAAACGTCAAGTGTAGAAGTAGTTCCTCTGGATGATAGGTAAGTGGGTTCATCTGGATAGTTGACCGTGTAGTATCCCAGCAATGCATCATCCGCCAGAAGAACACCATTTTTGTTTCTGCGAGAGTTTCCCCATAATTCATGTCGAGCATTCAAATCTCCTCCGATGATGTATTTCCCATGGCCTCTGGTGAGTTTTGCCAAGTCATTTCTGAAAACTCTAGAGTCTCCGCTGATGTCTGTGCACTGACGAGGCGTATACACGGCTACGATTTTAACATTTCCACTGGTTAGATGTAATTCGATTGCTAGTGCTTCAATGATTTTCGTGTTTTGATGTTTGAGTGTGCTAAATTTCAATCCTTTTTTCACAATCAAAGCCACTCCTCCTCCATCAGAATGGGATCGATCTAAACGAATTGTGGTGTAGTCTCCAATAGAAAAAGATTTCTCTGCAGATAGGCACGTTTCTGTGATGATGCCTATGTCGATATTGTGAGACCGAAGGAATTCAGTCAACTCGATCTTTTTCGCTCTTACTGAGCGAGCATTCCAAAGTAAAATTTTGAAGTTGTTAGACGCCATACTGGATAATGAAGGTTCCGAGTACTTGCACTTGCTCAGCTTTGTTGCGGCATTGACGAAGCGCACCAGTCATATCCACAAAGATTTTCATCAACTCAGCTGCATTAAAAAGATCCGCGTTGTTGTTAGTTGGAGGACTTAATGTAGGTTTGTTGTTTGATGTCTCAGACCAGGAGGAGGGCTGCTCCACTGATTTTGAACGGGTGCACGGGCCATATTAGGTCGGGCTGAAACACACTCATTCAGTGCCGGAAAGTCATTCAAATTAAAGACGGGCTCGACCGGTTTTATCACTTTGGATGTGTTGTTGGAAGATGCTTGTTTTCGGATAAGTTTGAAATGTTCACGTTTGGGACACTGTTTGTCCGAACCCTGGTGTCCTCCACCACAGTTAGCACATTTCATGGCAACAACTTCTACAATCGGACACTCCTCCGAAAAGTGGTTTTGGGCGCAGCTGTTGCAACGAGGAGCCATGTTGCAATTTCGGGTTCCATGGCCAAAGTTTAAACACCGCTGACACTGAGTGACATCCCTGTTTCCGCCACGATAGGGTTCCCATTTTACAATGATAGAAAACAGGGAACGGATTGCCTGCAAGCTGTTCATGGTCACTGTTCCTCGCTTAAAATGCAGAAGGTATAGACGATCTTTAAATCGTTTCACCTTTTCGTCACGTCTTATGATACGATGAATTGCTATTGGTGCCATTTTGTAGTGCTCACGAAGAATTTCATCAAGGTCATCGGTGTCAATTTCTGGCAGTCCTCTTAAAACGGCTTTAAAGGGTTTTTCCCCGGGAATATCATGGGAATAAAACTCTGCTTTGATTTCCTTCAGGTATGCCAAAGTTTGATTATAATGGTCTTTGGTTTTGACCACCACCTTGATGCCGATTCTGCACAATTTGAATTCAGCTTCAATGTTTTGTGCTGACAATTTTTCCATTAGTTCACTAAGAGGAATTGATTTTACCCTGAATGGCGGAAGCTTAACAATTTGCGGAATGTTAGGTGGCTTCCCAGATTCACTTAATTTCACTGTTTCACTGATCATCGATGTGTTACTTGCGACATCAGGTGTTTTAGTGCTCTGCATCGAATGGACAGAATTCTTCCTAGGGCGCTTTTCATGAGCAGTGCTGCATCCATTTTTGTTGCTGGGGCTCTGCCCCTGCTTCTTGCGTCGTTTAGACATCACTTTTTTTTTTTAACGCGTGAATTACTTTCGTTTTATAATTTCAGATCTGCGACTGTTCGTTGCAACAGCACAACGCTTGCAAGAACGTGTTCCTTTTTTTTTTTTTTTTTTTTTTTTTTTTTTTCTTCACCACACACGACGATTTAAGAAAACGAATAATAGCTGCTAACGCGGCGGCGGTTAGAACAATCTGATGACTCTGATCTCACGGTACGAGAGCAGAGGTAGCAATATGATGAGATGAAAGTTTGCCTCAGCGAGATCCACTGTTTATACTCTAGGCAAGTATTCCCCTTCAAGGGGATAACGAAAAGAGAATATTTGTGACGTAAACTCCACCCTTGCACAGTAAGTACGCTGTCGCTAGCGTATATTGCATATCCTCTGAGGAAGATTTTCACTTCCCGTTTGATGCTTCCCGCAACAAAGCGGTCGTGTCTTGGATACAATCCCCTACAATTTTTCAATTTTTCTCCCAATGGAAACAGAAAATGAAAACTTCCGGCAAATGGTGCTTGTTTGCATCGAAACTCGACAATTTCAACGAAGTAAAAATTGAACTTGTTGTTCAAAACTCACAATTTTTGGTTGACGGATGACGACACTTCCAAAAATTTTCAAAATGAAGTGTTCGAAATTTGAGTCAAAAATTAAGATTCGGAATTTGAGTCAAAACGGTTTATGAACGTTGACAAAATTTTACCTCAACCGACCTTTTTGACTTTTTCCTATAGTTTTGTCATGTAAAACCCCTACCTGCCTTGTTTTCTCAACATGCTTTGAGATTTCTGAAAATGGGAATTGAAAAAATCACAGCAACCTTTTTTTCACAACACAAACTTCAAATTATTCGCAATCGAACCCTCAAGCAAAGCAGAGACTTTATCAAGATCGCAATTTTTGGAAATTTTCACAAGAGTATAGTTTCAAATATGGACCGAAGAGAAAACGGCGCATGTCCAAGAACGGGTGGCTCCTGTCGACCCGGAAGGAAAACCCGAAACTCATATCTTAACTTCCTTCGCGAGTTTCGCCGCACTCACTGTGGACTGCATCCGGTGGAGGTAATACGCCAAGGGGCCGCGGCCTGGCGAAAAATGACGGACGTTGAACGGCTGCCTTATATGAAGATGGCTATGGCACAACCAAGCCGAAGGAGAGACTACTGTCCGATAGCTTGCAGCCCGGCCCGAATGCGAAGGAGTAGATCTAGAGATCGCTAGATCGAAATTCAATCGTATTCCACTGAATTTATATAAACAAAATTAAAATTGGAAAAATTATAAATTTCAAATTGCAAAAATATATTATTTAAAAGTATATAATAATTAATTGGTTTTGTTGTCTTTTTTCTGACGCATTAGGAAGTTTCCCGAATGAGTGTCACCTTCCATTTCTATCAAGACTCTGATAAAGTTCTCACTGTTATCCATCAGATGGCGTTACGAAAACTTACGGTCGCGTTTTTTTCCTTTTTATAACGCCCTGTTATAGAAATCGAGGCGATAAGAATTTTGCTCGTTAGCTCTATATTACTATCATAGAAATCGAGCAATTCAATAGCACCGAGCGAGTGATAGCTATCGATGCAAGTGTCAGAACTTTTCGAGTTGTTTGGTTCGCTTGTTCCATATCTTCAGAGATTTATTTTGTTTTGGTTTGCGTCCCTGACATTTTTTTTGAGAAAAAAAATTCTGAAACGCTTAAATATATGTAATTTTCGACACATGTTCGTTTGTTTTGACCAGTACAGTGAAACCCCGATTATCCGTGAGCGGATGATCCACGGTGCGGTTTATCCGCGAAAGCGAGTTCCATAGTAATTCTATGAACTTTCCCGGAATTTATCAGTAAGTGGTAGGCTTTTGCTCTTTCATTTTGATCATAACTTTCACATTATTCGACTAATGATGTACACAACCTTACAGATCGATAATTGATTGATTCCTGTATTGATAACACATAGTTATCATGCTGAAATATCTTTTTGCATATCTTATTTAGTCATTAATTGCGTTATCCGCGATTTTCGTGATCCGCGGTGACCTGGCCAGATTATTCCGCGGATAATCAGGGTCAAGGATGGAAAAACAAGGGAGCATGATGCGATTTACGATTAATCGCAAACTGCACAGATCCCAATAATTGAATATTTGCTTGTCGTGTTTTGTGTAGAATATATTTGATCAGTACACGTTGACCAAATTTTATCTGTCAAAAAGAGTCAAATATTTGGCTTCGGTCAAACAGTGTATGAGCACCCTTACTCTTCTTCCTCGTTTTGTTTACAACTCGTAACAAGAATTTGCTCCATGGATATGAGTATCTATACTTCGTACGCTTTACGATACTCGCTCTCTCGTCCGGGCGTTCAATTTTCCTCTCCGAGCGCGTTTACTTATATGAAACTGTGTGAGGAAAAAATGCGCTACAACTGATAGGACGACATTAATGTTTAATATTCCACAGAGGATTTCTCAGATGGTGTTTAAATCCATCTACAAGAGACTACAAACAATATTCCCCCTCAAATCTAATTTTATGAGTTAATGTAAATACGTTATTGGTCAAGGCTATTACGATATCGAACACGTCTTGCGACATATATTTTTCCACCAGCCCAAATAGGGGCTGTCCACATACCACGTGGACAAAAAAAGTAGAATTTCAGACACCCCCCTCCCCTTCCGTGGACAAGTATGGACATTTTCTATACCCCTCCCCCTGTTGTCCACGTGAATATTTCTCCATTTGTTGGAAAAAATAATCGTAAAAATAGTTGAATTGCGCCTAAATTTAAGTTTATGTTTGTTTCTATTCTTTATTCTATGTTTGAACATTCTAAACTTGTGAACATAATTAATGGAGGCGATTTCTTCTCAATTCTTTGAACAGCTTTGAGGAACAGCAATTCGTGAAGCTATTTGTATTGCTGTTTGTTTTCTTCCAAATTTCATTTACCATGTGATCACGTTATAAAACATAATATTTACGTTATAGCACAACATCACATGTGAATCTAATCTCGGACATTTTCTTTTTTAAACCGACGTGAGCGTGTGCACCGTTTTGTTTCACAATCTTTCCTCATTCTTCATGCAACTTGCAGAATTCATCATCGCAGAACTTCTTTGTTTTCTCCTCAAAAAACTGTGTCCAATGAGTCGAAATTATTTTTTTTATCCCATTTGTTTATTTAGGTTCATTAGCATTTTATCGTGTACATGTCACGTGTTTTTGTCGAACCTATGAATAGCGCATTATACAGCTGCCATATTAGGCGTAAGAGTATTCCTTTTTATACCATTGCATATGGTACATTACACAATAGCCATTAAGGCGTAAGAGTATTCTATCTGTTCTTCCATTGTCCAGCTAGACCACCGGACAGCGGAGACAGTTGATATGTTCATTGTTGTGTTATTAATAGAACAACAGCCCGATGTTTCTTGCAGAGCAGAGCAGTTGTAAGGATGAATCGATCTTATTTCAACCGTGGATCGATCTCCATCGCTGATAATTGTTGCGTGGTAGTTATTCTGTTATAACACAAAGATGGTCAATTGAGGACCCTGTGTTTTGAACTCACGATCGATCGCTTACTAAACGAACGCGCAACCAATGTGGCTACGGAGTCGAAATTTTTGACCTTCAATATTTTTTATTCGAGATCTAATCAAGTGATAAAAAAATGCAATATCTGATGATAGCGGGCAGACTATCACATCCTAGTCAAACTCTAAAAATTTTAGAGTTTTAGGGCTTTTGAAGAAACATGGGGTTTGGCATTAATATGGAAGAGGACGCCTTGGCCAATTCTGAACGTTTTTTCTAGATTTACGATTTTGCTTCGTTTAGTTACGAATAGTGCTTGTTGAAATTTATCGATTGGCTGTTTGGTAGAAGCTTATAATGCAGAATGTTTCTCCTACCTCACTAGACACGAACAATGACTCTCGGCAGGTGAAGATCGGCTTTGAAGATATCGAATGATGGTTCATTCCGCTCACCTCAAAGTTTTTTTTTCGCTCAACATTGTTGTAAAGGATAATATTTTTCTTCGCCTGACACTATTTGCTTCAAACTGCAAGTTTTCATTGCATTCGTGAAGCGAGTTGTTGATGGAGATACGATCCATTTAATGTTTTCGGTCAAAAGGTGTAGAACTCATACATTGTAGCGTTTCGTAATCAAGTTTCACCACGTGCTCATGAACATAGATACATAGATAGGAAGACTTCTCTAAAGATAGATCCCCGTAAATGAATTCTTCAATGGCACTAACGTTCCTAGAGGAACTTCACCGTCTTAACGTAGTATTACTTGCGTCATTTTTATTAGTACTTAGTTGAGATTTCTATGCCAAATAACACGCCTTGAATGCATTCTGAGTGGCAAGCTCTAGAATACGCGTGATCACAGTGCAAGTCGGAGGAAATTTCTTTGACGAAAAATTCCCCCGACCAGAACGGGAATCGAACCCGAACACCTGGCATGTTAGTTATGACGCTAACCACTCGGCCACGGGAGCACCGAATTTGTTGTTGGAGTTCTTGAATAACATAAACGAAGCGGTTTTTACATTGAGAGCGGAAACTGAATCGAAACATCGAAAAGAATGTCGTATATTTTTAATATTACAACATTCCAACATGCTTTGATGGCATCTGAATCCTGTCGATAATAGCGTCCCAATTCTGATCGATAATGATGACGCAAGATTCTTTAAAATCAATGAAAATAAATCGATCGCTCTCAGCTCATGTGCGATACTCTCTGAATACAAATTTCAGCAAAGAATTTGAACGATATGAAGAAATATGAAATTTCCACCGCGCAGTACTATCAGACAGCAGAAATACGAATAAATTTTCTTGCAATGCAGAATATTTTTCATATATTGTTGAATACAGATATATATTTGTTATTCAAAACATTTATTAGTGTCCACGCGGATGTAATCTATACTCCCTCCCCCTCACCGTGGACAAACGTGGATATTTTCGTAACCCCCCACAAACCGCCCCCCCCCCCTAAGTTGTCCACGTGGTATGTGGACAGCCCCTAAGGAATATGCAGTCGAAATATTGAGATTTTTATGTTGTTAAGTGGCTGTTTTGATGCAAACAGAGTGTAGACGCATACATTACAACCTGCTTGATGATGATTCGACAAATTTATACGAATTCATCGAAATAAACATGTATTTTTGAATTGATCCATAATTGGTACAATTTTACACCTACGTGCCAATTATCGCAATAATGAAAGCTGCCCTGTTCCTATTATGGTTGTACAAAATCGCTGCAAAGCCTCACGTTTTCACGCTGTGCAATTACATATCAGGGCGCTTTTAAACGCTCAGTAGTGTAGTTAAATAGCACTATGCGTGTCCGACTTAAGTATATTTGTTTGATCCACTCTGTTGAAAATTGAATCTTAGGCGATTGTGTTAATATCCTTTGTTCAGTTTGTCCTGAAGAGAAACAAAAACTGCATCACAACCCTCGACACAAAGTTACAGCGTTACTAAAATCACTTAAAATCTTCGACTTCGCGCTCCGTTCCCATAATTTTTGTCGAGTGTAGAATCAACGACATAGTACAGGTCGAACTCGATTATCCGGAGTATTGTTTTTTTTTTCACTCCGGATAATCGAGTCAAGAAAACCCCTTTGTAATTCTCCTGTCAGCTAGTAGAGAGACCTGGCAACGAGGAGCAGGCAGTTATTTTACAACCGGGAAGCACATAACAACAGTCTAATCTAGAGATGAAACGGATATTCGGTACCCGGCCTATCCAGTCAATATTTGGTATCCGGCCGGATACCGGAATTTTCAAAACTGCCTTCTGATTTGGGAATAATCGCATTATTGAAAAAGTATTCATTGGAAAAAGGGAAACTTTTCATTCTATTAAAACTTTTTTCTGTAGTAAAATTACCTACAGGATCCATAAATCAAATGATTGATAAGATTAATTGTATTTACTATAGACTTGATTAATAAAACACTGTGTCAATCTACAAATTCTTAAAAAAAACAGAAAGAATCGATTTTTTTATTCCAGTATTGTTATCTTCTACACCTACACACAAAAAGATAAAAGCATTGAAGTATTACATTTCAAAACTTGAAGCTTTTAAATTATGTATATCCCATCTTCATGCGTTGGTTTCTCACAAAGTTACAGCGTTTCTAAAATCACTTAAAATCCTCGAGTACGCGCTCCGTTCCCATAATTTTTGTCGAGTATAGAATCAACGACATAGTATTGCATACTAGGAATAAGATTTAGAGGCATAGTTTTATTTAAAAATTATTATTGAAGTATTATTTGAATCTTACTAAGACTTTTTCCATGTGACACCGACTATTACCATAATGGGTACATGGAAGTGGCTTTTTCAAACATGTTTTTTATACAATTTAGTCAATTAATCATCGAAATATCAGTGAGAATCTACAAAAACAGAGTGCTAGAAAACTGCTAAAGAAGAAGTATACTTTTGTATACAAGTTTCTATTGTCAGTGCAATACAGAACCTTTTCCGTCACCGTTTGGAGGATTTTCAGAGGACGCGTTCCATTCCATATGTCGGGTAAGATTACACCAGCGCATTAAAAATATGTTTTATTAACAAATTCCCAGCGGCCAATCTGCATTGAATATCTAGATGACTTCCAGAGTGCTCGTGAGGCAAAATTATACTAGACAATTCTCGACTCAAGTAGCACATCGTTCTTTCGATGCAACGCAAACTGTTTTACTTTCGGGGCTTGCAATATTGGAATCGTTTTATTCTGATTGTAATCTTAAATCAAATAACCTTTAAAAAAAAACAATGCAAATAGGCTTTATTAGTAGTAGCAATTGTTTTCTATTCATTGATTTTTTATTAATATTGCCCGAAAAGTTATTTCAAATACTTATATAATAACTTATTTGTATTCATGTAGTATTGATCACGCTCTTCCTACCAGCATATCTTAGAGTTTGAAAATATATGAAATCGTTGGCTGCACGAAAAGCTCAGTTATGGCAACTATATGAAATGGTGGGTTGAAGTTACTATAACAGATATTCATTCTTTTTCATCGAATTTGTTCTGATGCGTATGAATACCTATTTAATCATTTATGTAATAATCACACTATAATAACTGGTATTAAGCCCAAAATGCTACTCCTTCAAAATCGATTTTCGGGAAAATTCGAGAGAACCAACGACATATACACATCTGCTTTTCTAAAGGTGTTTCCAAAGCAAAAACGAAAACACTATTGATGCCATCCGACATTTGCAGCCTAAATAATCCTACTAAAATCAGAAACATTTCTTCGATGAAAGTACTTAAAACACTGCACAATCAAGAAAAAAAAAAGAATCACAACGGAATCGATAATCTATAATCAAACGACGCATAAAATAACATCTGAAGAAAAGTAATTCGCCTGCAGAAAATCTCCGAAAAACGAGTGTCTATGGAAAAGAGTTTTTCTGAAGACTTCTGAAATGATTTAGCACAATTGAAAACTGTTTTAATTGAAGCTGATCGAGGTACTATTCAAAAAAAATGTGTTGAAAGCATACGAATAAAAAACAACCAATGGGTTTGGTCATACTTCTTTACTGAACTTTGGCTGCGAGAAACTAGTTAAGACATTGAAACGATAATTAGAACAAAGAAAACAATATTTTGAATGCCTAAAATGCTTCAATTTGAAGAAAATATTTTCAATGCGACTAATTCCATAAAACGTAGAACTGTCAAGCTTAATTCCAAATATATAGAGCAGGAAGACTTATCGCTTGTGATTACAACCATGCCATTGATCGTATTGATCGTGGTACAGAATATGTAGTCCAACCCCAGATTCAAAACCTCCTTAAAAAAAAAACAAATGTCGTAATAACATATGCTGATTAACGGCAATCTCCCTTGTAGCACACCAATCTTTCTTTCGGTAGGACAAAGTGATTCTTAACACATTAAGGACCGCACGTTTTGGAGCAAACTTGATCGCTTCATTTGTTCGGATTCCACGAATGAGATTGTTTCCTTTCGATGTGGATGAGACGAAGGCGAGCCATCGGTAGGCCTCATTAGATTCTTAGCAAACCAAGGAATTAACCTTCAAGTGTAGAAAACACGGGTTATTTCGTGTGATCCATCCGTAGCAGACGGAACACGAAACACGAGAAATCTCGTGAGCGTTCCGCAATGTGTTAAAAAGCTGCTCTCCGGTGCTGAGCATACCTAACTCAGCCGTATCAAAGATAACGTCGCCAAATGGACGCTAAATTCGGGAAGTATTCGGGAACGAGAGTACTCTCCATCAGAAATGGTGGACTGATTCTGCTTCTTTCAATACAAAAGTGCAGAACTCTGTTTTGAACAGGTATTGTAGAGATTTGGATAGCACTCGTTTCGCTAAGTCCTTCTCAAATTATTTGGAAAATCCACCAAATATTCCGGTCATTTCATCAGGTTATAAACATCCCACATGTGCGTTCGGGATAAAAATGTATCAGCAGTTCGCCATATCAAATTTACTCTCGTGAATACCTGGACCTAGAACACAGAGTTCTATTCATGCTGAAATATGACGTAGTTTAGATGTTGAAAACGATGATCCTCCGATGATGGTTGCTTGATAGCTTGATCGCTCACCGTTTATGTAAATTTCATTCAGAATACATATTTCAGCGAAGAAGTTCGATGATATGGAAAAATATTCGACATGACCATTCTATGAATAAATATGGAGTACTCAAAATGGACAGAAAGTTTCAACACTCTTGAAAATGCAGAACAGATTTCATTTATTTTTGAAAACAGATCTGAATGTACTTTTAAAAAATATTTGTTTAACGCGTCCACGTGGACATTATCTGTACCCCAACCCTCCTCACCGTGGACAAGCGTGGTCATTTTCGTACCCCCTACCCCCCTTAAAGTTGTCCACGTGGTATGTGGACAGCCCCATACAGAACACTCTTTTCGGGCCCGAGTAAACTTGCGGCTAGAAAAGACCTTAATTACCTTGAATTAATCAAAGACATAAATTAGCGCAAATATGTCAACATGTGTTTTTTGTGTAAGCACGTAAATATTTACTCATAAAATTTTAGGATTGTGGAACTCCAAATAATTTGTATGCAGATAGACTGTCCACAGTCTGTGGAGGGAATACTCATACAACTCAAATGGGTAATGATTATCTGCTATCACCAAGCTGAGAAATTGTTTGACGTTTTGTTTTACTACTGATTCATTCAAAAAAATTAAGCTTTATTTTAAAATGTTTTCTTATCCTGAGACTGGCTTACCATATTGCACTGCTACTAAAACCGTAGGCTAACCTCAAGGATATTTTTTATTCATTTTCGGCGAATAATCAATAGAGTGCCGTGTTATGAAACATCAGAACAATAGCAAAAACAACATCATGATCATAAGGTGTTGGTTCGGTTATTCCAGACGACATTGTAATATATTCCATCTAATCATCTTTAGGAAGGTTAACGACCTCCAAAGGATAAATTTATCTTGAGAACATTAAATTGATGTTCATGACTTCCAGTCGGACGTTTATTCGCTCTGATAGTAATTGTGTGGTCCTCACAAAGCATATATTCCAATGCCGTCAATTCACTTAAATTCTTCGCATACCGTTTGATGATTAGGTAGGATGTTGATAATCATTTTCTGCGATACCGATTGTTCCAACAGTATTTATTCGACAATATGGAGATTGAACACCTGAAATTAACCAGATTCAACCAAACAAATCTGCGGGCAAAGCAGTATGTACACTCAAGAGATGCAACAAGTTTGAAGGGATATGAAAAAAAAACATTGATCGTTCAATAAATCTACTGCCACATATGTCGGAAGTCCACGATGTATGAATAACATATGTCCACACTAATTCATTACATTTATTTGCAACGAAAAACGTAACCACACAGAATTGAATTAATCAAATATGTGATCCGTTTTATCTACGAGATAAAAAATGTTCTCAAATTCCATTGAATTCGAAAAGTGTTTCGTGAAATCACTAATTGAATTATTATTAGAAAAATATTTGAAGAGAAATGTGAATGTTCAGAATTATTGGAATCTAAAAAACGATTTTGTGCGGGATGAGATTCGCTCAAATCTGCTGGTAATAAAATTAATCAATTGCATCCATTACTCGTCTGCTGTTTATCGGGCGGGTAGAGACGTCGGTTAATCGCTCGATTAATTCAAATAATCGAATATCTGAAATTATAGTCGGGAAATTTTGTATCGAATAATTTGAAATCAAAATATGAATACATCGAATAGTTGTCACTGTAATCGCGATTAATGAAAGTAGAAATCTTTCTTAAGGTTAATGCATTTTTGGGTTAAGAATGTGGCTGCATAATTTTTTTTATCCAACTTTTTTTTTATCCAACCATCTAACATCGACAACCCGATAGACCTCGCGACCATAATGATAACGTGATACGTGATTTTTGCAGGCAATAAATATTCGCTCGATTAATCGAATATTGAAAGACAATTATTCGAATGAGTCGAATACTGAAAAATGTCCCAACGATTAATCGATAATCGAATAAATGAAAAATTTAGACAACACTACGGGCGGGAGACGACAGCAAAATAAAATCGACACGAGACTGAGTCAGCCCCTAATTGCGCTAAGTGCGATAGAGAATTAAAAATTCCTCGACGAGTGTCGTAAGATTTCAGTTGATCGTCTCTTGTACACTTTCCGATCAAGAACTCATCATCCGCTCTATGGGATGGGATTATTCGTTTGTTGTTTGCACTCACGATAAACCTTGAGCAGTAGAAGTAATGCTTCGAGAGTGCATACAGTGGGGATTCCTCTTTCATATTGCTTTTTTTGAGATCTTGGTAGCACACCGTTCCAAGTATTCTCTCTGTGTACATATGAAGGATAAAAGAGCTTCGCCTGCTGAGGGTGATTTAAAAACGTCCAACTAGAGGGATATACTTATTCATTGATCGTTGAATGTGATTTTTTACCATCACTGATCAGGGTTCCACTGTATTTGTTTTACGGTGCTGCCAGAATAGTATATACAAGGTAAGAACTTACTTCCAGCGCATATTTCAGTGGCTGAAAATGAGTGGACAGACAAATCACCACCAGTTTGAACGACTCGTTGAACCAATGAAAGCTAATGTAAACATTGCTCGAGGTTTTTGTGGAGGCAGTTGAAATAGAAACCCGGTTAAGGAAAAGTAGGAGGAATACAGCGAGGAGCTCAATGCACTGTGACCATCGATGCGGTTCAGAATGACAGAAAGTAAGTGTTTCTTCTACGATACATATAACTTCATAAGTAAATTTTATCATATTCTTTGAATTACTACCAACAGAATTTCCTACCTACCTAAAAATTGCTTATTCCTGCTAGCGCACATTGGTACGTGTTACTTTTGTCAGCAAATTTATTTTTTATTGCTATACTATACCAAACTTTCTATACCGTATGCTAAAGCTGAAATGTCTAGCAAAACAATAATGATTTTTTTTAAATCACAGATTTGGATTGACATGAGGTGGAAGGTAAAGAAAACACTAGATCACAACCAGCGAGAATTTAGGGTGGTGGCCAAATACAACAAAGCTACGAAATGGTATGATAAAAACTTCATTCGAAAGATAAAATGTCCACGCGTTATATAAAGGGTGTGTCACATCAAATTGCATCACGGAAAAAACGCTGTAGAAATTCGCCCAGTAGACCGATCCTTTTGAAAATTTTAGAGAGTAAAATAAAAACTATTAAACAACTTTTGGCATTTTTTTTTTATTCATACTTCGAGCCCAAGCCCGTATGCTCGCACCTTCCTCTTTACCCCGTCCATAAGGTTCTGTACAACGTCAGGTTGTAGTTTTTTTTGAACAGAAATCCATTTTCTCTTGAAGTTCGCTTCCGATTTGACAACTTTTGGGTTCTTCCGGAGGGCCTGCTTCATAATCGCCCAATATTTCTCTATTGGGCGAAGCTCCGGCGCGTTGGGCGGGTTCATTTCCTTTGGCACGAAGGTGACCCCGTTGGCTTCGTACCACTCCAACACGTCCTTTGAATAGTGGCACGAAGCGAGATCCGGCCAGAAGATGGTCGGGCCCTTGTGCTGCTTCAATAGTGGTAGTAAGCGCTTCTGTAGGCACTCCTTAAGGCAAACCTGCCCGTTTACCGTGCCGGTCATCACGAAGGGGGCGCTCTGCTTTCCGCAAGAGCAGATCGCTTGCCACACCATGTACTTTTTGGCAAACTTGGATAGTTTCTGCTTGCGAATCTTCTCCGGAACGCTGAATTTGTCCTCTGCGGAGAAGAACAACAGGCCCGGCAGCTGACGAAAGTCCGCTTTGACGTAGGTTTCGTCGTCCATTACCAGGCAATGCGGCTTCGTCAGCATTTCGGTGTACAGCTTCCGGGCTCGCGTCTTCCCCACCATGTTTTGCCTTTCGTCGCGGTTAGGAGCCTTCTGAACCTTGTATGTACGCAGGCCCTCCCGCTGCTTGGTCCGCTGGACGAATGAACTTGACAAATTCAGCTTATTGGCGACATCCCGGACCGAACTTCTCGGATCACGTCTAAACTGCTTAACTACGCGCTTGTGATCTTTTTCACTGACGGAGCATTCATTTTTGCCGTTCTTCACCTTCCGGTCGATGGTTAGGTTCTCGAAGTATCGTTTTAGTACTCTGCTGACCGTGGATTGGACGATTCCCAGCATCTTACCGATGTCCCGATGTGACAACTCCGGATTCTCGAAATGGGTGCACAGGATTAATTCACGACGCTCTTTTTCGTTCGATGACATTTTTCCAAATTTACGAAAAATTTACAGTGAAGCATGGCCAACGTGATCTATACACTCTTATCTGATTATAAGCGAAAGCTGAAGATATAATTCCTAAAAATTAAATTTCTACAGCGTTTTTTCCGTGATGCAATTTGATGTGACACACCCTTTACTTGTTACTTTTTGATCCAAAAACTTATTTCAATAGCCTTAAAATTGCTTTCAAAACAGGCTATTGAAATCACTAATCGGTATATAAGCGAGCGCCGCTCGGAAATCCACTCAGTTATAATTGAACGGCGATTGGAGCATTTTGTCGATGTTGTGGTGAAGGTAACTTCGTTCATTATGAAAGCGTTGATGAACGGTGTCACTAAGAGCCTGTTTGTGTATCTTAGGCTAGAAGGGAATCCATCAGGAGGAGAGTGATGCCACTGGAAAGGCTACCAAGAGAGTATCAGCATCGAAAAACGGTTCCGCTTGAGGCATCGGAGCAGCCGCCACACACACATGCACGCGCGGAATTCTTTTCATTTGGTTGCTGTCGAGCATCGAGAAGA
This sequence comes from Toxorhynchites rutilus septentrionalis, assembly GCF_029784135.1. Taxonomy (NCBI): domain Eukaryota; kingdom Metazoa; phylum Arthropoda; class Insecta; order Diptera; family Culicidae; genus Toxorhynchites; species Toxorhynchites rutilus. Next base: position 208,583,507 of record NC_073745.1, on the reverse strand, counting down.
TTCCGGAAAGATGTCATCGTTGCTGAAAAATAATCTGCCAGTTCCCCTTGGTATTGACAATTACATTCAAGCGAAAGAGTTTATTTTAAGGTTTTCTATTCATATACTGTGGACAAATACATTTTGTTTTGTGAAAAAGGCGACCAAGAGAGTAACAGCATCGAAAATTGGTTCCGCTTGAGGCATCGGAGCAGCCTCCACACACATACACGCGCGCAACTATTTTCGTTTGGTGATTATCGAGTTAGGACTGGCGGACATCGGGCGTCGAGAAGAATCTGGAAAGATGTTATCGTTGCTGAAAAAAAATCTACCAGTTTCCCTTGGAATTAAAAATTACATTCAAGCGAAAGAGTTTATTTTAATGTTTTCTATTCACATAATACTGCGATCAATTGCATTTCGTTTTGTGATTTTTCAATCAAGTTATTACAAGTATGTTCAAGTATTACAATTAACAGGAAAGTTTCTGAAGATTATTCTTCCCGATCTGTAGAACATTTTCTTATCCAATATTATATGCATAAAACCTTGTTCCTCCAACGTAACGCTCTCGTTTTCCCCCAAAGTCCCCCAAATATTCATTTATTCATTCATTCAGAATTCATTAAGATTCAAACAAATGATCACTAAATCAACGATAGTCCTACGTCAACTTTGCGGCTATACCACAGATATAACCCACTTCCTGTTTTTTTTCATAAAATCGGTACATACATATATTATTGGGGGTTAAAAATCAATCCTTGCCTTTTTTTTATGATAATATCATGTAAATGTTGGCCAGAACTACGTTTCAGGTGATCCATACGTGAAGTCCAATTTCGAGTTACTTTTTGGGATTTCTCAACAATAACATGTGTGATGTTGTCTTCAAGTGTTTGAATTGATGCTGATTTATTGGCTTAAACAAGCGATTTGGCATACCTTCATAAATACAATCCAGAGGCGTCAAATCACACGTTTTTGGTGGCGATTTGACTGGTCTAGAACGAAAGATGATTTGCTCGCCAAATTCATTGCGGAATAGGTCCATCATTCCGTGTGCTATGTGACACGTGACACCGTCTTGTTGAACTCACATGTCGACCCGATTTAGCTCGAGTATTCTTTCACTAGGTGCCATAGAAACGCAAATCGTTAGTAATCGCTACTCAAACGTTCACGCCGTTCCTCAAGCTCATTGTAAAATTTTTGAGCGTTTCCTAGAAGCCGTATTTCACGATGAACTGTTCCGAACACTTCCAATACAGTCTAATAATTGGCATCGGCCAGGATAAGTCCTGCGGCATTCAAATATCCATGTCCGAAACTTCGTCGTAGAAATTTGTCAGTTTGTAAATCAACGTTTTTTTTTAGTTATTAGATACTGCTAACATATATCTTAAGCTCTAACCAGGTTTTATTTTTTTTTATCCCATTTTTTTTATTTGAGGCTCATTAGCATTTTAGCTGTAACAGAGCCGAATTTTAATCGTGTACATGTCACATGGTTATCATATCTATAATTAGCACATTACACAGTTGCCATTCGCCAGTATTCCTTCTATACCATTACATATGGTACATTCACACAGTAGCCATTTAGGCGTAAGGGTATTCTTCCATTATCCAGTTGGACCACCGGACCGCGGAGACAGTTGTTTGATCATTGTTGAGTTATTTATAGAACAGTAGCCCGATGTGTCTGGCAGAGCAGAGCAGTTGTATGGATGAATCGATCTTATTTCGACCGTGGATCGATCTCCATCGCTGATGATTGTTGCGTGGACGTAGCTATTCTGTAACAACACAAAGATGGTCAATGAGGACCCTGAGTTTTGAACTCACGATCGATCGCTTACTAAGCGAACGCGCAACCAATGTGGCTACGGAGACCCCCAACTCTAACCAGGTTGCATGTGGTGAATCACAGATAAGCGATAGGTAAAGGACCAGCTGTATGACACCCGCCATGTTTCCGGTGCCAACATCTCAAACGTCTGAAGTATTTGTTTTCTTCATGGGCACCTTACACGATCAAAATGATTGACAATTAATGTCTTCTATATCGTGACAGCTAGGCTTTCGACTTCTGATCTAACCTCAATCAATATTTTGCCAGCTTACACGGTCCATATCGCCGTCAACCTGAGACAACGACAGTATCCGCGATGGCTAGTGACGACATTCAAGTTTGGGATCCAAACTATTCTCCATCAGATTAGAAGGCTAAAAGGCAATTTTAAATTGGTAAAATTTGAATGAAAATATCTACTTGGTATTATTTAATTAGTTGAAGCGCGTAGTCCTAACCCTAACTTAACCTATTTCCTCTGAATTTTCAGATATTCCTACTAAAATTCATTATCATAATATAACGTCAATTTTGATACAATTTTTGTATGGGATTTTCTCACCACTTGCAGAAAAAAGTGATTTGCATTCACATAGAATACTAATTTGATTCGGAAAAGTTAATTTTCATTCATAATTTACACTTTAAAACTCGTTTTTCCTTCTCAAAAACACATCATAATACTCGCTTCACAAATACAGACTGTTCCTTTCAGTTTCAGAGATGCCGAATTATTTTAGTTTGCGAAAATATATGCAACTTATATTATCCACCGTGTGGATTATTCGCGACTGCGAGTTATAAGTAAATCAATAGGCCTTTCCGGAATTTGTTAGTGAGTGGTAGACCCATGATTTTTTGTTGTGGTCATGGCTTTTATATTATTTAGCCACAACCTTATAGATGGATAGTTTAATGATTTCTGTATTGATAAAACATAGTTTTCATGTTGAAACATCTTTCTTCGTGTTTGCTATTCTTTTTTGGTCCTTTAATGGGTCATCCGCGATTTTCGTTATTCGCGGTGAGTTTACCCGACTATTCCGCGGATAATCGGGATTCTACTGTAACTTGAATTAACACGTGATGTTTTTCCACCTGTGATTTTCCCAGATTCTCATTCTCCAAATTTTGATTTGTATCGTGAAAAGTCCTGTATTTTGCTATTTAAAGTACCGTAATTTACATTTAATGCGACATTTTTCTAATTGGATAGACTTGTAATGCGACACGTTTAATTGGACATTTTTACCTCTAATTGGACATTTTTGTAAACATCGAGATCGGGGCCCAAATTATGGCCCCACATTGAAATTCGCCACCAGACGTCGACACTGTACCACCCTCATCGTCAATGTCCAATTACAGGTCAAAATCGCCTCCAATGCGACACTGACTGGTTCCTCGGCATGTCGCATTAAATGTAAATTATTGTATCAGTTTTCCAAACCAAAAGTTTTCCATTTGGATTCCTACAATTTCAGAAGTTTATAAATTTTAATTGCAATCGCAAAAATAGACTAACAAAAATGAAATGTCCGCTTGCAAATCTGGCAACTCAGTCTGGAAGTCCGTGAGGTAAAACGTCAACATCATGCATCCATATGAAATGTCACGATATTTTTTTTTTGACGTGGGACTACGTCTAACCGGAATATATGGAGGGTAAAATGAAAACCTAAACACAGAACATGCAGGAAAAAATGAAAGATTTCGAATGCTTATAGCTCGAACATTTCTTACTGGATAGGAGAGATGTTTGCATCACTTGATAGGGAATATTTCTACGCATCTATCGCAACTAACAAAATGTTGTTTTTCATTAGATAAACAATTGAATAACTGTAAAATATTAGGCGTTATCTAAACGCCCTAACTGCATCGTTTTGATTGGCCCGATTTACGGTTTCCCTAACACAGCCATCAAAACCAAGCAGCCTTGGGGAAATCGGCATTGCAAATACATGAAAGTAGGGGGACTTTTGTTCTCATCGAAAAATGTTCCCTAACACAGACTTTAAAACCAAGCAGCGAAATCGGAGCTTTTGTTCCCACCGAAATGTGTTCCCTAATAGAGATTTCTAAACCAAGGTGCCTGGAGAAATCGGTATTTCAAATTCATGCAAGTCGGGGGTATTTTTGTTCCGACTGGAATGTGTTTCCCTAACACAGACTTCAAATCCATGAAGCGTGGGGAAATCGGCATTGCGAATTCATACAAATCGGGGGTATTTTTGTTCCGATTGAAATGTGTTTCCCTAACACAGACTTCAAAACCGAGGTTTCTGGGGAAATCGGCTCTGCAAATAAATGCAAACTTCGAGTACTTTTGTCCTCGCTTGCCTTTGTGCAGAGTGGAATATGTCTGTCCTAACATGATCTTCTAAACTTAGGAACCTGGGAAAATCGTGCAGACACTAGAAGCGAATGAACTTCCCAGTTTCAAGCAAATTCGAGATTCGAGAAGTATGTACACTTTTGGGATGTAAACTTCAGAGGGAAATGTAAAATAAAATAATCGTTTGATAATTTTTTTTTGTCTTTATTGGAAAGATTTTCAGCCTTAGGCTGGTTCATCAAACGTTTGATAATTCTTCCGTACATATATTTTGTTCTAGTCATCATACCAAACGTAAAAGGTCCGTCATTAAATTTACTTGTAACGAAGAACAATCAATCACAATAAATGAATTGACTTTACACGGCATTTGTTCATTTTTTTCACTCACAGAGCAAATATATTGAACTCAATTGAATTTGGAAACTGTTTCATTCAATCAAGAATTTAATCAATACAAACGAATGATTGCTAAGCTAAGGTAGTTCCACGTGAACCTTGCGGTTATATCATAGATATAACCCACTAATTTTTTTTTATCCCATTTATTTTAGGCTCATTAGCATTTTAGCTGTAACAGAGCCGGGTTTAATCGTGTACATGTACATATGTTTATGTTTCTATGAATTGTGAATTACACAGTAGTTAGTAGTAGCCATTTAGGCGTTAAGTTTTCTGTTCCATTACATTATGGTAAATTACACAGTAGTAGCCATTTAGGCGTAAGGGTATTCTTTCTGTTCATCCATTGTTCAACAGACCGGACAGCGGAGACAGTTGATATTGATCATTGTTGAGTTATTTATAGAACAGCAGTCCAATGTTTCTTGCAGAGCAGAGCAGTTGTATGGATGTATCGATCTTTGTTCCACCGTGGATCGATTTCCATCGCTGATGATGGTTGCGTGGACGTAGTTATTCTATAACAACACAAAGATGGTCAATTGAGGGCCCTGAGTTTGAACTCACGATCGATCGCTTGGTAAGCGAACGCGTAACCAAGTGGCTACGAAGACCCCCTCATGTCACGATATTGATGCCCGAAAATCAGAAAATCCGGATTTCTGCGTTGTCGGCCATGTTCAGCTGTCATTATGCTCTCAAATGTCATCATATTGTCAATAAAGTTGACTTCAAAACAGCGATCCGCGTTGGGCGTCTTGCACAAATTACGTAACGCGAGTAAGGAGGGTGGGGAGGGGGGTCGATGTTGTGTTACTTAATGTGACATAGGGGGGAGGGGGGTAGCCGTCATCGTTACGTAACAAAATTCCATTTTTATTCCTAAATAAAATCATGGGCCCGTTTATGCTAGCTTCGATTCTGGGACCGAATGAGGTGTGTTTCCTCAGTCTAGATGATAAAGCACGTAATTGGTTTTCCAGCAGCCAGTAAGCAAGCACCGATAGAATCTCTGCATCTCGAACAGGGTTACCATATCTACATAATAATCTGTATTTCTACAGATGTTTTAGTCTTTTTCAAACCAAGAATCTGTAGATATAGATTACATTTTTTTGGGTTTCATACAGAGTTTACGGTTTTTTAAATAATGTTGCAATAATGGCTTGAAGTTAACAATATGTTTTCTCATCTCACCAACCCGAACCTCCGGCATGATAATGTGGGACGCTAACCACTCGGCCACGGGAGCACTATTTTATTCGTATAGCGTTATAATAAATAAATAACATCATTTATCTTTTTTCTTACTAAAGCACATAGAATGTAAATTCCAAAAGTGCAATCATACTGTCGTGAAAATTAATTTCCTTTGAAAGTTTATTTTTCAAATGAATTGAAAATGCACAGCTCAAAGCGAAAAAAAGCGATTAAATCAGTACAGGAAATATTCAAGCTCAAACCATTGAAAATGCTGAATTCGCCCACTCTTACTTCAAATAGATATTTGAATAAAAACATACCCGATTAATTTGCTTAGAATGAAAAATACCTGTTCTGTTCATATCCTGAGCATTAGCTATCCAAATAGTAACTTTATGCGCCCTTCTCTTCGTGGTCCAATGTGAACAAGCATCCCCTGGTAGCTGGATAAATTTTCATTGCACCTCAATAAAGCAATGCTCCTGACATTACGCGGATACCATCAACATCGTCTAATCAATAATTTCTATGCCAATCCTAAATTATGCTTAAAAATTGGACCTAATACGGATTTCAATACATATTTTTTTAGAAAAAGCTAAGATAAAAAGATTTTTTCAGACCAAAACCACAGATCTTGATTTTGCCATGGCAGCTAAACAAAAGCTTATTCCGTCTGTTATCGCAGGATACTAGGGCACTTTGAACATGCTGAAGCAGTTTAATTGGAACTGTTGCATTGAACCAAGGAGTAGTTTCCTTTGTATAAATCAACAGCAGTTTATATCAGTCCATGTTCCTCTCAGCTAAACGCCAGATGGGTAGAAAGCACCAATCCTAACTGATGTCAGTATTAATTGTTTCGTCTATGTTTGTTCAAAATTCTATGAATTTGTCGAAAGTTCTTCCGATGTTACTACTTGCATATAAGAAACTTCCATAAGAACATTTGATTCCGATCTGGGTCTATTTTTTTATGCTGAACGAACGACTTTGACTTCCTGCAAAGATTAGCGTTACGTAACATAAGGGGGAGGGGGGTTTGTCTTGTGTTACTTTTTGTTACATAGGTGGAGAGGAGGTCCAAAAATCGCATTTTTAGCGTTACGTAATTTGTACACGACGCCTTGGCCGTATTGAGCTTCATTTACTAGTTTAGGGGAGCGTCAAAGAATAGCTGATTTTCAGTCGGAATGAAATTATGAGTGAAAATTAGCTTATCCATATCAAATTAGTATTCTATTCAAATTAAAAACTTTTTTTTTTTGCAGGTGGTGAAAAAGTCTCATACGAAAATTGTTTATAAAGACAACTTTATATTCAAATTAAAAAAAATCAACAACAATGTTGGAATTGTATAGCCATATGGTTGAATGAAGGTCAGAAATACGTTTTCCAAGTAATCAAATAACATGATGTGAAAATTTTCATTCAAATTTTAAAATTTAAAAACCGGTATCGTGTCTTGTAATCTGATAGAGATTACACTAACGAGTTTGGGACCCAAATTATGGCCCTAATTCGAAGTTGCCACCAGACGTCGACACTATGCCTCTGTCATCGCGAACTACCAATTTACCACCAGCTGACATATCGTGATGTCGATGATGAGCTATTACAGCAGAGGGATAGTGAGATAGGCGGTGACGATAGGAAGAATGAGATAGCGAGAATCGTGTCATACACCTGTAAAGGACTTATATGCAAAGGAGTAAGAACGTTTATAGTTTTCTCTTTCTTTCACACATTATATTTGAATTTAGGCTAGAATTAAGATAGAATAAAAATTGAATAAAAACCCAATTCTCTGAATAAAGTAAGTAGTCTTTGGAATCGTGTGGTACGATTTAAGTCCGGAACCTCCTATTGAATCGACTGACGAGAGTTCTTCAGATTCAAGTTTTCCAACGCTGTATAATTTGCGCTCGGAGTTCGTGAAGATCTCGTACTCGTTGATCCTCCCTTGATATTTGATAGATTGATCAGCTCCCCGTTCGCTGCTCGTTCCGTACGGAATTAGTGCGAAGGCAGTCAGTTCAATTTGTTGAAAGGAATAACACTGATTAGCTTCCGTTTGTGGGACCTTTTCTTACTTCAACCCTGTAAGTGCCAATCCAGATTCGCAAGGTTGATTCCTTCGCATCAACCGAGTTTGCGTATTGGACATCTTTTACTACATTTGTGTGACTCAGGAGCATATGCTATGAGTTGAAACTATGGAACGAGAAAACTATTCTACCAGTTCTCATCAAAAGCGCGTTGTCTTCCTAAGTTCGAAGAGTGGTTTACAAACCCTTGAACACGACTTTTTTGTTTTGCTTTCTCGACAAAATCTGGAGTCCTTCATTTGAACTCGACATGGTTGGAGCGTTGTTGAAAATTAAGAAAGGCACTTCATGAAACCTGAACCGTCACTCTCCATTTGATAACGGATGTTTTCACTCGTAACAGCAACTCATCCAAAACGAAAAAACAGGAAGTGGGTTATATCTGTGGTGTAACCGCAAGGTTGACGTAGGACTATTGTTGATTTAGTGATCATTTGTTTGAAGTTGAATCTTAGTCAATTCTGAATGAATGAATAAATTAATATTTTGGGGACTTTAGGGGGAAACGAGAGCGTTACGTTGGAGGCACAAGATTTTATGCATATAATATTGGATACGCAATTATTCTACTGATGGGAAAGTGGAAGCAGGCGATGGACACAGAGATGGAGGCCCATGATAAGAATGGTACGTGGAAGTTAATGTCATTGCCGGAAGGAAAGAAAGCCATCGGCTCACGATGGGTCTTCAAACTGGAGCGCAACGAAGTCGGTGAAGCAGTGAAGTGTAAAGCACGGTTGGTAGCGCAAGGCTTCAACCAACGTTATGGTGAAGACTATTTCGACGTGTTTGCACCGGTAACGCGTCAAGAGACACTTCGTGCATTACTGGCGGTGGCTGGTAAGAATGACATGAAATTGCAACATTTTGACGTCCAAACTGCGTACTTGCATGGCACAGTAGAGGAGGAGATCTACATGCGGCAGCCACCTGGCTATGAGTCATCAGAGAGCAAGGGGCTTGTGTGTAGACTTGTCAAGAGCATTTGCGGTTTAAAGCAGTCAGCGCGCTGTTGGAACCGGGCCCTACATGCAGTGTTGGTTAACCTGGATTTCTGCCAATGCCAGAGTGATCCGTGTTTGTATGTTAGGAGATATTCGCGTGATACAGTTTTCTTACTCGTCTACGTTGACGATATGCTGATTGGTTGTAAGGATGAACAGATGATTCAGGATGTGTATGAAGCATTACAAGAAAAATTTTACATTATCAACCTCGGAGCTGTTAGACACTTTTTGGGACAAGAGGTGCGTTATGAGAAAGGATGCTACAGTCTGCGGTTAACCAGTTATATTGAAGATTTGATCGATAAGTTTGGTCTTAACGAATGTAACCCGTCGAAGACGCCGATGGATACCGGATTCGTCAAATCTGAGAGTAACAGCGAGCCGTTTATTGATTCAACACTATACAGAAGTCTAGTGGGTGCTTTACTCTACGTAGCGGTCAACGGAAGGCCGGACATTGCGGCAAGCGTGTTATTGCTTGGTCGTAAGGTTAGCAAGCCTACGGAACCTTGGAAGGCGGCGAAACGAGTGATCAGGTATCTTAAGGGTTCAAAGGACTACCGATTGACGTATGATCCAGGAGATAGTTGGTCACTTGTCGGCTACTGGGATGCGGATTGGACAGGAGACTTAGCAAGTCGACGGTCAACAACAGGATTCGTTTTCTTTTATGGTGGTGGACCTATTGCCTGGACGAGTCGTCGACAGGCATGCGTGAGTTTATCATCTATGGAGGCTGAGTACAATGCCCTGAGTGAAGCTTGCCAAGAGTTGATTTGGCTGCGACGTTTATTGAAGGACCTTAGAGAGACTTTACCAGAAGCGACCACGATCTACGAGGACAACACAAGCTGCATAAGTTTTGTGAAGACGGAGCGTACTACGAAGAGATCGAAGCATATCGATACAAAGCAGTGTTTTATCAAAGAACTCGTTGAACGTGATGAAGTTAATTTGGTATATTGTTCTACCGAGCTAATGGTGGCCGATACACTCACAAAACCATTGCAACGAGATTCATAAACCTTCTGCAACCTTCTGCAACGTATGTTGTCGAAGAAGTAGGAAGTCAAACGATCATTGAGGAGGAGTGTGGAAAGTAGGTGTTTAGCACAATGATCTATTTTAGTTATCAGTGTATTTTCAACTGACCTGTCCCCCGATGTGTTTTACTTCGCTGCCAACATTACAAAAACATAATGAGCTATTCTCTGCAGTGGTGTTCGATTATATCTCACACTTCAACTTTGTAACACGAACGAACAAGACGTTATTGTATTTCTGTTAAACCAAAACCGCGTGTCTTTTTCTCAATCAGTTGTTCCTTTTTCTCCATCTTTCTCGGCGCTTAATTTCACTGTCGGTACCAATTCTGCCCACACCATGTTGGAAGGCTTAAATGGCGCTGTTTCATACAAACAGTCACTTTTCTGCTGCTTGCATGGCCAAATGATGAATCGCACGATCACGGTCAGTATCTGCTGCTGCAAGCTGCGGTAAAGGAACCGGTTTTGTTCTTCAGATCTATCTCTTTGGTTATCATGGGTGCAGCGGTCAGGACAACTTTCATAGCACCATATGACGACTTCAGTGACATTAGCCATTTTCTTCTACAAATATTGTTTACTTTGAAAAATGACAGCGCACGCATACAAAATAGTATCCGACTCGACAAACAGTATACTATGTGATAACCGTGTTTGTCATTTATTCCAAATAGCTGTATTTCGCCAAATATTTTTTTTGTCAAATTTTTGATGAAAACAAATAGGTGTAATTATGGTTGTAAAATATTTTTGTCAAACATGAAATTTGTACTAAATTTTGACCAATTTTTTTCTGTCAAAAAGTGTAAAATATTTGACCTCCGGTCAAACAGTGTACGGCCAAGGCGCCTAGAAGTATATCCTAAGGTGGGCCAACTTGCTAAAACCACTCTTCAGCCATCTTGGAAGTCTACTGTGTTTTGTTTGTAAACAAAACACAATACGCTAGTGCCGAAGCTCGCTTGTGATCAGTCTGTCTCTTTCACGCTACAAGCAAATAATTCCCCTTCTGCTTTCTTCCGTACTGTTTTCATATACCGCTCCCCTTACCAACTTAGTGACGAAACGGCCTCACCTAGTACCATAGACCCGTCTTGTGTACGGCCACCTTAAGAGATGGATTCTACTACAGTAAACATTCACTAACTGGACGAAAAGGGAGGACCAGTTATCGACATTTGCGTTTTAACTGGTCCGGCATGTTATGTGTCAAATAAAATCGAGGGGAACTTCAATGAACTGTTTGATTCGCGTTGATCATGAAATTGGATAAACATAAAGATTCCAATGGAAGTTTCGCATTGAGTGTGACAACTGATATAAAATATAATTTGAGGAAATAATTTTTCTGTAATTTAATCAATGTTTTTGTCATGCGAAAATAATATAAATTTTCATAACAATTCAAATTACATTCGAATGCCCCTCACAGCAAATTTTCCATTTGAATGTGGCGTCGATTGTTTACAAAATTCTGCCTTCTAACTGGTCCAAGGACCAGTTAACGTTCGCCCAGTTAAAACGCAGACCAGTTAAACCAGGACCAGTTAGCGAACGATTACTGTACTGTACGAAAATCGTTGACACATAGATCTGGCAGCGCTGTTTGCTGATCCTTCCCGAGAATTGTCAAAAATATTTCGTAAACAGAATGTTTTGATTTCTCCTCAACCTACCATTACACCGGGTTCAAAATGCTTCGGAAAGCTCGTTTATCTTATTTTGTGACAGAACCAGGACAGCGTCTTGCTCTCTATGGATCGGGATGTCTCACTGTGGGCCTCTTCGCTGCAAACTTCCTGCCGCACACAATCGGAATTGGTTACTACAAAGAATTCATCCAAGCCTTCAGGTAAGTGGTGCTGCAATGTAGATTTTGAACGAATCGTGCTGAATGTAAATTATCAATAGATTGATAACATCATAGAAGCTTAGAATGAACTAATTGAATCTTCAGACATGAAATGCGACTGAAGTTCTCATCTAAAGCTAAAGTTTCACCATGTCTTCTGAGCTGTCCAAATAGAAACGAATAAAACGCAACGAGACGAATTCGTTGAATATAAATCGTTCATAATAATGATCTGGTCTTTTCAGAGATGGCAAACAACGTGAACTGTCGGAGAAACTACGCTATCGTTTCGAACGAGCAGTCAAACTGCTAAATCTGTCCACCTTCGAGAAGAAATTCGTCAGCCCATTTGTGGTAATCGGCTTCGACGTTTTCAACGCTGGCTACATGAAGTCTCGGTTTGGGGGGATCGTAGGTATCCCAATAAATTTTGAGTACGGTTCCGCGGCGGATATCGAGAAATCTGAAGTCGTATTGTGCGATCAGAAAATCAACTGGTCCTCCGAGGGTGGAAAATTACTCGAAGAATCGCTCGTGCTGTCTGAGGATGAACAAGTTTTCGGAATTGCTCGGGAAATCCTTATCCTAAACACACACAAGAAACTCATTCAATCGATTATACCCGCAGCATCGTGGATGTTTGTTTACGGCACAGCTGCGACGATGAACGCAAGAGGAAATTTTTATGCGAGACCTCTTTCGGTAATTATACAATTCAGACAAACGAAGAAAAAATGAACGTACAATGTCTTTCGTTTCAGCTGAGACTAGTTTTGTACGCAATTTGTAGCGCCTTCGGGTATGGTATATATTCATTCGCAACAGACATGTGCGAAATTCATTACGACTCGGACGTGGATAAACAATTAGCAGTTTTGGGACCGGATGTAATTGACGCAGGTGCACGATTCTATGACAAGATACTTAAGAAAAATGTTGCTCTTCGGAAACTGACCGGAGAGAACTATTACACCGCAAAGGGTAACATAAATTACATGATTAGGCAGAAGACAGCGCCTCTAACAATGCGCAAAGAGTTCTTTGTTTCCGGCTATAAGGAGTTTATTGCCAAAGAGGAGTCTAGTTGAAAAATAAAAATTTGTTAGAAATGAATAGAATGGAAAAATTGAAAACCAACCACGGCTTATTTATTCCGTTTCCGTAACGCTATCTGATCGATAACAGCGAGGACTTTTTCAAATTTTCGATAGAAATGGAAGATGACACTTATTTGGGTATCATCCGTATGCATTAGTAAAAAATATAATTGATAGTATATAAAAATATATTTTCCGCAACTTAAGATTTCCTTTTTTTTAATTTCAATTTTGTTCACTTGAATTCAACGGAATACGATTGCATTTCGCTCTATCCTCATCGGGATCTGCTGTTCCTTCGCATTCGGGCTGGGCTGCAAGCTACAGGACAGTAGTTTCTCCTTCGGCTTGGTTGACCCAGAGCCATCTTCAGGTAAGGCAACCGTTCCACGTCCGTCATTTTACGCCAAGCTGCGGCCCCTTGGCGTATCACCTCCACCGGATGCAGTCCACAGTGAGTGCGACGAAACTCGCGAAGGAAATTAAGGTATGAGTTGCGAGTTTTCCTTCCGGGTCGACAGGAACCACCCGTTCGTGGGCATGCGCCGTTATCTCTTCGATTCATACTTAAAACTGATCTTGAGAAAATCCACCAAAAAATCTCCGAAAATTACGATCTTGATAAAGTCTTCACTTTGCTTGAAGATTCGACTGCAAATAATTTGAAATTTTTAAAGTGAAAAAAGGTTGCTGTGATTTTTTTTCGAGACGCGTATTCAAAAATTCCAAGGCATGAAAACAAACAAGTAGGATTTTTACAAAAGCAAAACTATAGGATAAATATAGTAGGTTGTGTCCAAGACACGACCACATTGTTGACGTAGAACTACGCTGTTATTTTGTTCAAGTCGCTTGTTAATAACTTCGGATATTCTGCGAAATTTTAGAAATAACTGTTTAGCACAATGGTTTGGTTGCCCTGAAATGGTGTTTCATTGTACAACCAGTTGACAATAATTGATTGATGATTCATTCTTGCCCTCGCAGGACAATACACAAGCTGATCGCATGTCGTACTTTGTTTCATGTCAATACATTGAAAATTTAGCTCGAACGCTATTCTGGTGGCCTTTTTCACAATTGACATACATTCGGTTGCAGGTGATTATACGCTTGTTGAACCAGCACCATTATTCCACATCTTATAACTACATTAATCTTTCTGTGGCACCAATGTCCTGGAAAAAAGGTAATGAAGATGGTCGAGTTTCGAGCGACATAGCATGCGCTGCCATAACTATTTCGCAAATAGTGACGTCAGTCGTTGTGTTTATCTTTGATTGCTCACCGCATCCATGTAAAAATGCTATTTTCAGGAAGTATTTTATCAATTAAAAACGTACATTTTTGTCGAGCTCCCGTTGAATATGAGGCTAATGTGATAGCGTGGAGTGAATATCTGTGAAATCATGTCGAAAAATGCGGATAGAAGTGATATTTCCATGTGCCATTTTCACTCCCTCACGTCCATAGAAACAAACGAAGTTTCATTATTTCAACGTTATGAAGTTGATGTTTCGAAGACTCTCAATGTTGGTGTGTATGTTGTAAGATAATAATCGCTAATTAATCAAAATTTCACCGAAAATGTTACTGCTTTCGAGAACTTATCATACGACTGCTCTCTGGACCTTTTGATCACATGAATAATCGAAAAAGGCTACGATATAATTGTCATCTGTTAAAAAACAACCAAATGAATGATTTCATGAGAATTTTGACTCAAATCATCATGCGACCGTGAGTACTTTCAACATTGTTTTGTTTCTTCCATATACATTCCATATTGAATGCAAATAATTACGACCGATTGGAGCATGTTGTGAAGCTATAGCTACACACACACACACGTACACGCGCGCAACTCTTTTCGAAGAATCCGGAAAGAAGTGATCGTTGCTGAAAAATAATCTGCCAGTTCCCATTGGAATTGAAAATTACATTCAAGCGAAAGAGTTTACTTTAATGTTTTCTATCCATATAATAGTGCGACCGAACGCATTTGGTTTTGTGATTTGTCAATCAAGTGCAGTTAACAGGAAATCTTCTGAAGATTATTCTTCACCATCAGTAGAATATTTTCGTATCCAATATTGGATGCACAAAACCTTGTGCCTCCAACGTAGCGCTCTCGTTTTCGCAGTCACCCAAATATTTATTTATTCATGCATTCAGAATGGATTTAGATTCAACTTCAAACAAATGATCACTAAATCAACGATAGTCCTACGTCACCCTTGCGCTTATACCATAGATATAACCCACTTCCTGTTTTTCTGCCAAAAATCTGTACCATCATAAATATCCGTTATAGAGAAAAATGTGTTTCATTAGCAAGAAGATTTGGACAATTTCAATGTTTACACACGAGATCGATAGTTTTGAGGGTATGACAGATTTGGTCTAACTGTGCTAACACAAGGGAGAGGAAGAGGAAGGAAGGAAGAGAGTCTCCTTTAGGTAAATCCCGTAGACGCAGAACACTTTTCTTGTGAAATAAAATAAGAGCGTAATCCTTTAAACATACTAAGAATCCTCTCGATAGAAGGAGAAATGAATCGTATGTTACCCTGCTCAAGCAAATTAGCATCATATTAACCGACAAAAAATAAAATTATTGAAAATAATGATAGTGGAATATGAAGGAATATCAAATTTTCCTGTGTACTCAAAATACGGTACAAATTGACAAAAGACGGGACAATCAAATTCGGTCAAAAAAACGGTACTGTCCCGCTAAAAATGGTACGTTTGGTGAGCCTACGTAAAAGTAATCGTGTAGGGGAAGGCTGGTAAAGACGAACACTCTAAGTAAAAGTTGTTTTTATATAATATACTTAAAATCACCACAAATTAAGAGTCTCTTTTTATAATAAAACTAACTGACCCGGTAAACTTCGTCCCGCCCAAAATTTAGCTTCATTAGCTTGATTCCTTCTCGAGTTATGTAGAAGTTTGTGTTTCATTTGTTGGGCAGCCCCTTTCCCCTTACAGAAGGGGTAGGTGTGTCAAACCACCGTAGTGAGATTTAATGATCCCTGACACCTCCATATGCCAAATTTGGTTCGATTTGCTTGATTAGTTCTCGAGTTATACACACCAAACCGCCCCCCCCTCACTTCTTTAAAAAGGAGGAAGAGTGTCGAATCACCATAGAAACATTTCGTGTCCTCTTAAACCTTCACATGCCAAATTTGGTTTCGTTTTCTTGATGGATTCTTGAGTTATGCGGCCCCCACACCCTCTTATGGAGAATGGAAGAGTGTCAAACCACCATAGAAACCTTTATTGCCCCTTTAAAAAAGGGGGAGGAGAGTTGAACCACCTTAGAAACATTTCTTGCCCCCTAAAACCTTCACATGCCAAATTTGGTTCCGTTTGCATGATTAGTTCTTGTATTATGCAGAAATGTATGCTTCATTTGTATGGCAGTCCCCCCACCATAAGAAATGGGGGAGGAGTGTCTATTCAACATAGTGTAACCGTTCGAAGTCCCGACTCGCGAGTGTAGTAAAACAAGGTGGCTTTAGCGCCACTCCCAGTAGGGAGACCACCTGTCGTGTTGAGTTAATACCCGACTAACTACAAGAATAGCTCAGGGTCAAGTTGTCCTCGAACGATCACGCACGATCTCAAGAAGAGGTCACACCATTACAGGTGAACTCTCCTGCGAAAAACATCATCCGGCTAATGCACGGATTTCGCGAACGCGCAAAGAATTATTCTCAAAAACCTCACCAAGTCGAATGAGAACTTTAGGAGAGCGAAGATATCTAAATCTCAAAAGAAATAAAAACTAATTTGAAATGTTGTCTCAATGAAAGAAGCAAAATGTATTTAGAGCCCTATTTATAATTTTATTTCCTACATTTATTCCCCTCTTCTCTTCAGGTCCATTTATACGTTGCTAGTAGCTGACTTCACAATGAGCAGCTACTGACCCGGTGAACTCGCTTGACAAATGGTTGACTCGCCTTGTCCGTTCACACAATGTGAGCTGCTGGCAAGAAACTAGATACTACGGCACGGGTTTACCAGAGATGCCAGACGATTTTTCAAATGTTCATCAAATAGTCAGAAACAGCAATCAGGTCCGAATTTGTCAGATGAGGAAAATGAAAATGATAGTAGATTTGCAGAAGGAACAAATACGCCTCGAAAACTAAAATAATGAAGGAAAATCTACTTTTTTATATCGATTATGTATTCTGTTTCTTAGAACAATACTTTTTTTTGCAAGTTGTGAGTGAATTCTGAATGAAAATTGTGCCCGATAATGATTTTATATTCAGATTCCCAATAAAGTTATCTCAAAAAGAAAACGTATTAGTTTTCCAATAATTTTCAAATCTATAAATATCTTCGCACATTTTCAAATATCTTAAAAATAGAGACATGTCAAGACAATGTAAAGATTTGGCATCCCTGATTCGAGCGCTAAATTCTGTTTTTGACGTTTTGAGGGATGCGAGTGCGAGTAAATTCAAAAAACTTTGAAGTAGCTCGCACGCCGAATCACACATGACACTAACTGGAATGATGTGTTCACACGGTGTGAGTAGCTGCACTGCAGTAACTGACTAGATCGACTCGTATGCTTACTCGCACCGTCTGAACCCGGCTTTCCTCTATTCCGTTAAGGCCCATTTATACGTTGCTAGTAGCTGACTTGACAATGAGCAGCTACTGACCCGGTGGACTCGCTTGACAATTGGTTGACTTGCCTTGTCCGTTCACACAGTGTGAGCTGCTGGCGAGAAACTAGATACTACGGCACGGGTTTACCAGGGATGCCAGGCGACTTTTCAAATGTCCATCAAATAGTCAGAAACAGCAATCAGGTCCGAATTTGTCAAATGATTGGTCCAAAATCGACTTCTTTATTGGCAGTTTTCATCTTAGGTTTTCAGTTGAATGTATCATCACACAATTTTATAGCAAAACAAACGCTGATCGTGTTTAAAAATACATACTTTGTGCTGAATTTCTTTGAACTGAAGGTACTATCCGAAAAAGCAGAAAGAGAAAAGGATTCGGGCCAGGAATTAGATGCAAAGAAAAGGAGCAACAAATACAATATTGAAGGAACTCTACGATGAGGATCCCCGAGATTACAGAGCAGTGTTGATAATAACACCTGAACAAGTGAAAAAACTGTTGGATTTAATTGCTCCACGAATACAACGCCAAGATACAGTCATGAGGGATGCTGTACCTGCAAGAGTTAAATTAGAAATGACATTGATGTGCCTTTGTTTTGGAATATCGTTGGGATTGTTGTCGATATTTTTTAGAATCTCGAAAACATCCATAGCTCAGATAATTCCGAAAGGATGTGATGTTATAAATGGTAGTCTAAAAGATTTTTTTTTAATTTTATTTATTTTGTGAAATGAAAATGATAGTCGATTTGCAGGTGCAATAAATACGCTTCAAAAATTTTAATAATGAATGAAAATGTACTTTTTTAAATCGAATATGTATTCTGTTTCTTAGAACAATACTTTTTTTTGTAAGTTGTGATCTGATAATGATTCTATATTAGAGATTCTCAAGAAAACTATCTCAAAAAGAAAGCGTGCCCCGCCAGCGTGCAAAACGAAATAACAATTATTTCGTTTAGAAACTATGAGGGTTTTATTTGTTTTTCCAATAATTTTGAAGTCTATAAATATCTTCACATATTTTCAAATATCTTAAAAATAGAGACATTTCATTACATTTGGCATCACTGATTCGAACGCTAAATTCTGTTTTTGACGTTGTGAAGCATGCAAGTGCGAGTAAATTCAAAAAACTTTGAAGTAGCTCGCACGCCGGATCACACATGACAATAACTGGCATGATGTGTTCACACGGTGTGAGTAGCTGCACTGCAGTAACTGACTAGACCGACTCGTATGCTTACTCGCACCGTCTGAACCCGGCTTTATCCTTTCTTCCCCTATTGTAACAGTTCACATTATCCTTCTCTCTTCTGTTTCCCCACTTCATAAATATAACGAACAATTGTGTAACGTGATAACGGGTTACGTCATGGCCATGCGTATAAGGCTAAGGTTACTTTGGATAGGAGTACGCACGAAAATTTGATTGTACGAATAGAAACAAACAATTTTGTTCGATAGAAGCTGACGAATACGAACGAAGCAAGGGGGAAGCAATGTAACCACACCAATACAACTCAATGTGGTTGTTTAGCTTCACTATTGCATACAATTCGTACGATCACTTTTCTGCATCCAGTGTCACCGCCGCCTAACGGTCACCTACCTGCGCGCAGGGTTTTACCGGACTGATGATGATTGGCTGCGTAAAATGCTGTGTGCGCCGTCTGAATACAATTGATGCTCGGTTTGGTGTCGGTTAACCACCGTATCTTCGAGTGGCTACCGCACGGGATCTTGGGGTCAGGTCAGTCCGTTTCGTTGCGGTTTACAATCCCTGTCGAGCTTCGACGTAAAATGTTGGGGAATCTCGCATCCCACAAATTCAAGCCTGGGAAATCGATTATCCCACATACGCCGCCTGTTGAACAGGCTTTCTGTTCAACGGTAATGATATGTTGCAATTTTGATTAAGAATGACAGGAGCGTAGTTACCTGTTATTTTCGATAACTTAAATTTAGCGGAACAATAAATATTTATTTGATCTAATAACTGGATTTTTTTCAAACTGAAAGTAAACTGAATTAATAACTCTTTCCTTTATTACTTCTGTCAATTCTACTATCTACTGAGAGCACATTTCACCTAGTACCTTTTTGTATTTACGCGCTCTATTAAAAAAATATGTTCCACTCTCTGACCGCTCCACAAACGAAATGGCAGAGAGTTTCTGAAGATAGAAGGCCGAAGCCGTAGTATGCCAAATGGCGACTTATTTCCGCCTGAAAGTTTCTTACAAACGATTTCGCCGTGAAACTGTACGACGTTCCATTATCGATAGTCATTATCAATAATGGATACCTGAGGAAAACTGGACCCCTAATAGATGTCGTAGTTGTGTTTTTTTTTTTAAATATTCGGCAATGATTCTGTTTTTTTAAATATTGACAGCGGAAAACGAAATAGAAACGTTTTGTGTCCCCTACTACCTTCGCATGCCAAATTTGGCTCCATTTGCTTGATTAGTTTTCAAGTTATGCTGAAAATAGTCTTTCATTTGTATGGCAGCTCCCCTTAGAGAGGGGGTGGAGTGTCTAAACACCGTAAAACCATGTATTGCACCCTAAAACCTCCACATGCCAAATTTGGTTTCATTTGCTTGATTAATTCTCGAGTTATGCTGAAATTTGTGTTTCATTTGTATGGCAGACCCCCCCCCCCCACTTAGAGAGAGGGGAGTGGTCTTGAACTACAAGGGCAGTACGATAAGTACTTAACCTATAAAAAAAAGTCGATGGTTCTGAGCCTAGGGGCACGGACAGGATCTTGACATAGGACTGTGATTGTGTGTAGTAATTGCATTTAAATTGAGTTTGCTCAAAATCTATATTTTATCTCTTTCGATACATCAAATGGATGCCCTGGAAAAACCGTTTCCTGTATGTACTTGTATCCTTTAAACGGGTTAGATGACATAATGTGGTAGAATTCGGTACCGCAATCTATTCAAAAATGTACACAAAAATACCACTAAAGCCATTATCACCCTTTTCTTTTGTTTATTCAATAACGCAGAAGAAGACAAAGAGTCATGATGTATCATTTTTAAACACAAGTCTAAATAGTTAAGACCTACATAAATATAAGCCTGAGTCAAATCAATCTATGACTACAAAAATATATTATAGATAAAAAAAGCATTATCTCCTAACGAAGGAGATAATGCTTTTTTCCGGAACATTGTTTGTAATAACTTTATAGCCCTGTAAGATCGCGACTACTCAAGCTATTATAATCTGATTAACGTTGGTATACCCTTTCGATCTTCTAAATCAGCAGCCATTTAAATTCAGTTATTACATTTTCACATAACCAAACACCATACTCGATATTATGACATCCTGGACCACAATTACACAAATCGTTAGTAGTGAGACCTACACGATAAAAACATGAATTGAGCACAAATTGATTGGACAACATACAATATAATATAAAATTAATGTCTATTATCGGTAATAGAGAATAATTCATTTTACGCATTAACTCATATTATGAGCTAACGCCCGAGTTTAGGCAAAAAGATTGCTCGTAGCGTCGGGGAGGAAGCGAGTGGATAATGCAATCGAAAGAAAACATATCCAATTAAATCGTCAAATTGTTAACTTTTTTTACTATACTCACTGTTCATGTTTCAAGCAAAATAAATCTGGATAAATTTCCTGTCTAATGGTATATAACACAACATATGTCACAATAACCATTTTGAGTAATATGCGTTTGAAAACTCTTAATAAATCGTTCGTAGAGTGACCCCCTATATAGAAATCAAAGGGAACAGCTCGGTGAGAACAAAAATACACCCTACTTGAATATATATTTACAAAGCGAATTCCCACAGACACATTGATTTTGAAGTCTGTGTTGGGGAAACCGTAAATCGGGCCAATCAAAACATGGTAGTTAGGGCCTTTAGATAACACTTGACATTTTACAGTTATTCAATTGTTTTTCTCATGAAAGATAACATTTAATTAATTGTGATAGACGCGTAGAAATATTTCTTATCAATTGATGCAAACAACTTTCCGATCTATTAAAAATGTTCTAGTTATAAGCATTCGTAATCTTTCACTTTTTCCATGTTCTGTGTTTAGGTTTTCATTTCATTTCATTTTCCGGTTAGACGTAGTCCCACGTCAAAAAAAGTTTTATTGGAAAGGAATCCATAATTTTTCTGAAAAATGCGTGGAATCGGTAGATCAAAAGGGAAATAAAAGTATGAATAAACATGTATTGTGGTTCTCCTCAAGTTTTAATCTTTTCTTCATCTAAAAACCCCGACAATTACAACTCGCACACTTGGTAATCAACGATGACCTATAATATTATTTTTGTTCTGATTGTTTTTTACTTCGAATTTGATGTTTGATCGAATTGTATAATATATATAATAACCAAGTATGTTGTTAGCGCCCCAAAAATCTGTTGAAAATAAATGATTATTGATAGAATTCAATCAAGTACGATCAATACATTTGCCACCAATCTCAGATTCAAAGCCACGGTTCCACATGCCAAATATGGTCCTTTCTGATGAAGAATTTGGCGAGAAAATGTCACCACCTGGGAATGATGTTACAATGCGTTAAAAAGAAATGCGACCCAAGAAAAAACAACGTGCATACCTCTGTTTTATACTCTTCGTTTTCACATTCTGGTAGACCATGGAGAACAACACCTGTTAAATTTCGCTGCAAATATGAACGATTATTAAGGAATTTTTTTTTAACAAATTTACATATACTTCATTTTCCACCAGATGATTGGGATACACAATCATCATGAGTCTGCAGATTTGCAATAACGTCCATAATGAAGCATACATTATGTAAATAGATGCAGAGAAGTTCAAATTAACGTCATTCAAGTGTTGATACAACTCAAAACACGTGATGCTCATCGCGATGAGCGTCGAAACGATGGTAGAAATTATCAACACTACAAAGCATTGATTCATTTTGAACACTAAACGATGAAGCAACATATGCTGTTCTCTCAGTGTTTGAAGAGTTCTGACAGAGCCAGACAATCCATAATGTAGGCTGGATTGTAAGGGCCCCAGAATATCATTGATCGTACGATAATGGCGACACACAAAAAAAAGACGTATACGTACTGAAGCATAGAAAGTAATTGGATAATATTCGGTAATAAATAAACACCCACACTCGACGCTACTTTCACTATTTCCTGATAGAAGATGGACTCGGCGATGGTTGTTATGGTGAAGAAAACGGCCAATGCCAGGAGGAACTTTTTAAATTGATGATGAACCAGAACCAGTTGCGATTCATTGGGGAACTGCTGGAGAACCATAAGTGTTCCTAACATTCGATTCACTATGTCGTCATAGGTGTATCGCCGTCGTTGACACGCAACAAAAATGATCGTACAGTTAACTAAACCTAATTAAATTTCCAGATTATAGAGGACGTATGTGTCGAAAGGAAGTTCTTTATCGTCTAACCGTCGGATTCGTATATATTTGTAGGATACACCTCCCACTATCAGTAATACCGTTGCCCAGCACAGTTGACACAAAGTACTGCAAAATATATTCCTTCTACCATTCTTCATATCATTGACACAAAGAGCAATGATCGGGAAAGGCACGACACTCATTAATTGTGCTACTAAAGGCAGCGGATACAATGAATCTCTCAGGGCGGTTTTCATGAAATCTTGTTCATCTTGTGATATGATTCGGGGTACAACCTTCATTATCGACTGATTTTTCGTACTTTGGGAAGACCATCCGTTAAGCTGAACTATACTGATAGACATTTCGCGAGAATTGAAATAAGGAAAATAAGGACTAATGTCAATCAACAAAACCATGTTGCACTTGCTACTCTTCGTGATAATTGACTGTGGTTATAATTCTCTTTTATGTTATTATTTCGAAACAGTAGCAGTTCTATCGGGGTCATCTGCAGCCTTGGCTCTGTAGGGCTGTTAGAATTTGAGCGTTTGCAATTTTTATGAAGACCATCTCCCCCATGTAGCAATTTTTCCACTCCCTCCTATCAGCTGCATTGCTACAACTAGGGCTCGGCCAAGTCATATTCAACTGAAGATAGTCAGTGGACTATGAAGAAATTCCCCTTCGTATTCGTATATTAGACAATAAACCGTCCATTAATGGTGTAACTACTTTTTTGCATCAGAAATCAAGTTTTCGTTTCACTTTGTATGGACGTAAAAATCAGATTGTATACACGGGTAACAAGATTCATGTCAAGAGGAGTAGAAGTGTGGATTGAAGTCAGATTGAATGAAGAGGCAGATTTCTATTCATTAATCACGTCAATCAAAATAACCATTGACTAGAATAGTTCATTAGTCATCCTCGCTCTCAACGCTTTAAATTAATTGTTTAGTCAATTCATATCATGTTGACGGCGAATGCCAAAGTAGTCCGAACGGTTGCATTAAAAAATGGACCTTTTTCGGATGATGATAGAAAAAACTAAGACAAAATAATTGAGTTTGATAAATTTCCCATGGAAGGTAAATATATCAGCTTATTGAAAAAAAGTTATAGGAGGTTGTGTCCAAGGTACGACCGCATTGTTGACGTAGAACTACGCTGTTATTTTATATAAGTCGCTTGTTTATACCTTCGGATATTATTCTATAATGCTGTGAAATTTTCGAAACAACTGCTTAGTAAAATAATCTCTGAAATGTTTCTTTCATTGTAGAATCAGTTGACGATAATTGATTGATGATTCATTTCTGCCCTCGCAAAACAATACACTAGCTGATCGTATGTCGCAATTTATTTCATGTCAATGCATTGAAAATTTACCTCGATCGCTATTCCGGTAGCCTTTTTCGTAATTGACATATACTCGGCTACAGTCGATTATATACATGTTACACCAGCACAATTATTCCACATCTCATAACTACATCAATATATCTTTGGCACCGCATGGAAACAACAACAATGATAACACTTGCAAGTATCAAATATCATGCTACATGTTATTTAGTATTGCCTTAAAGGAATCCAACCTCTAGGCATCGTTCGTACAACGTACACCAAGCGCTAAACAAGCGTTCACCATAGCATGTATACAGAGCCATACATTGATGGCTTGAAACTACTAGGAATATAAACACTTCTCATCATTTTGCGCTATTCTCAAAAGAAACGCATGTGTTAATATTACTGGCCTCAAAAAAAAGTTCCATTACTTTCTCATGCTCGAGAGAAGCGCAGCTGTCACCCTTAGTGGAGGAATTTTTGCTACTGGCCGAAACCTAATGACATACAAAATTCCAGAATGGCATTTACTTTCTCGGTGACTAAACAAGCGAAATAAACTCTTTTTGTTAATATCAACAACTTCGAAAACAGTAGCAATGCTTCATTATGATCAATATTAGCGCAAATTCAATCCTAGTTGAAGGCAGTTTTGTGACTGGCACGCGAACCTTAATAACATATAACATTCCAGTAAAACATTGGTATTCCCCAAATGTTTTTTTGAAGCACAACCTTAACGCCTGCTTCGCCATAATGTCAGTTTAATGCATTGATGAATTCTCAAAGGCACCAAAGAAGCCCTTATGATGACGGAAAACAAACAATGTTAACTGCTTGGAAAAAGGCTGAAGCATGCCACACAGTTTGTACTCTACTGTAACAGCCATCGATGCGAATTCGCTGATGAGTTTGTTAAGAGCGACCGCCTTCACACCACCAGCGGGGGAGCTTGAAAATATACTTGTAGGTATGTTTTTGATTTCAATTCCTTCTCAGTTTTCGCAACAAAATTGTCCGGAGCTAAAGAAGAGCGGCTTTGACAAGGAAACAAGGAAACTTCGATATAACGTACATTTCTATTTAAAAACTGTACGTTGTATCGAATTGTACGTGACATTTTCTAGAATTTTTAAAAAATCGTGTACTTTGACCAAACCTCCTCTTTTACTGAAAGTGTACATGGTTTATGGATGACTTTTTTTCTGTTTAAAGTAATCCTAGCAGTTTATATTATCATATTAATAATGCACATAATATTTTGTATACCCAAACTAGCGTTGGCAGAAAACATTTTATCTTCGGCAGAAAAAATGCTTTTTCGTGTGCTGAAAGGTGAAATGAACAAATAAACCACGTTTTTACAAAGCTTCAATTTTTTTAATTTTTTTTGCAAAACATATAAAAAAATCAGAGATGTTATTTTTCATTTTTGAGTAATGATAATTCGAAATTAACACGTTTTCAGTTTTCGTTCTATGTTCCTATGCGAACAGGTCAATGCGACTAATTTTTTCGCAAGTGTTTTTTCAAAGATGACTAGCTCATTGACTTCAATATAATTAGTGTGTATAGATCATTTGAATCGGCTCAGTATAAAGTATTGAATTTTGGAAACAAAAGACATTTTTGAGAAAAAATCGATTTTTCGGACCACACTGAAATGGAAATGGACACTCTAATCTATATAAACAAAAATGGAAGGCCAAATGTGTTGGTAAGGGTGCTCATACACCGTTGGCCGAAGCCAAATATTTGACTCTTTTTGACAGATAAAATTTGATCAACGTGTACTGATCAAATATATTCGACGCAAAACACGACAAGCAAATAATCAGTTATTGGAAAAAAATTTAAATAATATTTAATATTATTTAAATATTAGAAAAACATTAAAAATATTAAATATTTTTCGGTCTGTTCACCAAACCTGTCGGTACATAGTTAGGCTACCTTAAATATTTGAGTCGAATTTTTTCCGTGCTCGATGTTTGACATTGTTTGCCACTGTTGATAATTGAAGAGTGGCAAACAAAATAGTGTTTGTACAATTCATCTGTCAAAAAGTGTCAAATATTTGACTTCCGGACAAACAGTGTACGGTACCTTAAGCGCAAAACCCGAGGAAGGAGCGGTTCGATTTGAGCCGTCTTTATTGAGTTGTATTCGTCTCTCCCCGTAAATCAATATAGCGGACAAAAAAATCGGAAAATTTTCGGAAAACTGAAAGAAGATCGAAAAATTTGGACAATCGAATTACATCAATTACATCATGATAAGCGCTGTCCATTCGATGTTTGCGCAAATGAAATTGATCATTGTTCGGAAGAGGAAATGGATTTTCAAGCAAAATAATGCATTTCTATATCTTCTATCTATGTATAAAAAATGGAAGGCCAAATGTGTTGGTAAGCACAAAACTCGAATGGTCCGATTTCAGCCGTCTTTATTTTGTAATATTCTCTGTATCAAACATGCAACGAAGAAACAAGTTATTTGCAAGTGATTGAAGAATCTTGAACGAAAATTGTATCTGAAAATTATTCTATATAACAATGGCGAATTTTGGTAGAAGTACTAGAAAATTTATAGTAAAACGAAATTGTAAAGAGTCTAAGGGTATTCATTCAATGAAGAGTTTTGCGATTAGACTCACGAAAGTTCAAAAAAACGTAGATGTTTGGAAGTACTCATATAAGAAAAAGTTGATGGGTCTGAGCATAGGGGCACGGACGAGATCTTGACATAGGACTGTGATTGTGTGTAGTAATTGCATTTGAATTAAGTTTTTCATTGTAGTTTTTTTAAACGGGTTAGATAACGTGGTAGAATTCGGTATCGCATTCTGTTCAAAAATGTACACAAAATTACCATTCAAGCCATTACTACACTTTTATTCTGTTTATTCAATCATGCAGTAGAAGACAAAGAGTCATCATGTATCATTTTTAAACACAAGTCTAAATAGTTAAGACCTACATAAATATAAGCCTGAGTCAAATCAATCTATGAATACAAAAATATACTATAGATGAAAAAAAGCATTATCTCATAACGAAGGAGATAATGCTTTTTTCCGGAACATTGTTTGGCATAACTTTATAGCCCTGTAAGATCGCGACTACTCAAGCTATTATAATCTGATTAACGTTGGTATACCCTTTCGATCTTCTAAATCAGCAGTCATTTAAATTCAGTTATTGCATTTTCACATAACCAAACACCATACTCGATATTATGACATCCTGGACCACAATTACACAAATTGTTAGTAGTGAGACCTACACGATAAAAACATGAATTGAGCACAAATTGATTGGACAACATACAATATAATATAAAATTAATGCCTATTATCGGTAAATGGAGAATAATTCATTTTACGCATCAACTCACATTATGAGCCAACGCCCGAATTTAGGTAAAAAGAGTGCTCGTTGCGTCGTGAGGAAGCGAGTGGATAGTGCAATAGTAAGAAAACATACCCAATCAAACCGTCAAATTGTAAACTTTTTTCACTATATTCACTGTTCATGATTCAAACAAAAAAAAATTCTGGAAATAAATATAACACAACATATGTCGCAATAATCATTTTGAGTAATATGCGTTTGAGAACTCTTAATAAATCGTTACATTTTTCGTAGAGTGTTCCCCCTATATAGAAATCAAAGACATAGTCCTATGTCAAAAATCAAATTTGAGCGGGAGGAAGTTCGCCGGGTTAGCTAGTGAAAATAAATAAAAAATACGAGTCTAATATTTTGCGATAGGGAATAAAACTACATATTTTCATAAAAATCTGAGAACCACTATATTGGTTTTGCATAGAAAGGCTGACAAGTGATATTGGATGGCGTCTAAAAAAATATAATTATTGTGACTGCCGTTCCATCGTTGTTAGCGCGGTTTATGTTCAAGCTTTCATTTTCATTCGAAATAAAACACTTTCATTCGGTATAAGAACCATTCATTTTTATTTGACAATTTGATATTTTCGTTACGGTGTGAAGAATGAAAGAAATGAAGGTGAAATAAAACAAGGCTGTACGAAAGTGAAGTGATATTCTCTTAATTGAGCGTGAAGAGAGAGTAGCACTATTTTCAGCCTGCATGAGTTTGCATGAAATAAAAAAGTGATAGAACCAATATCGGGTGACGATGTATCAATTGAAGTGAAATTATAAGAGCCTGGTCTTGACTTATAGTGACAGTTTGAATATACAAATGTGTAACCGATTAGTCAGTAATCATTCAATCAAGTAATCAAGTGTTGATACATTTGCACACAGAAAACTACATTTATTTCTAATAAAACTTATGTTAGCTAAGCTGCGTTAACCCAATTATGATGGGCATCTACGAGTTTTCAGCTAGATTCGTTCTAATCCATTCATGATAGTACGATACGCGAGCATATGCGTCAGGATATCCCAGAGCACATGGTACACCAAAATTGACCACTCCAACCAGTTTCTCATCATAAGTTAGTGGTCCTCCGGAATCACCCTACGAATCGCCAGCGATTAAACAGAAAATTAAACCATTCATGTTCGTTATCGACTTACATTGCAAGCTCCCTCGCCGCTTCTGGTTAGCGTACAAATATGACCAATGTCAGCATTAACCGTTCGTTGCTTGCAATCTTCATGACTGAGCGTCTTTAGGTCGATTGTTTGTAGCTGCGTCGGGATGGGACCACCCATCGAAGTCCTTCCCCATCCCGTCAATTTCACCGAAAGATTAGCACCAATTTCTCGCTCGGAGTACTCGATGATACTCACATTTGCTGCCAGCTGCAGCTCCGACTTCAGTCGTATCAGAGCGATGTCGTTACTGAACTGTGGATCATTGTATTGTTTGTGCTGGATGAACTTTTCCGATTCGTAGAGCTGGCCTCCTTCTTTGAGACTGTTGGTTCCGACTAGAACATTTATTTCACCAGGTGTCTCTCTGAATATCCGACACATTAGAACAGTATCAATTAATATTACACCATTTTACCCATCGACACAATGCGCCGCCGTCAATATCCATCGATTGGAGATGATAGCTCCACCACAGATATGCCCGAAACCCTTCAGCTGGAGCGATACCTGGTGTGGGGCGGATCCATTTGCTGCTTCATGTCCCCCGACAACTCGGTTCACGTAATTATCGTCTAGTTGAACCAGCTGAGCAGTGATATTCACAACTAGGGTGAACATTAGGCAAATTGCAATACCTTCAACACTTACAGACATGTTCTTGCAACACAACGCTGTAGTTTTTCGTTCGAGGAATAAAATGGATTTGCTCCACATCCATGCGATGGCTGTCTTATTTATATTGATTTTATTTGTGCTAATATATTTCACGCGAATGGTTGATATCTGTACCCAGTAATAAATAAATAAAATATCTGTATTTCAACCAGATAAATGAACGGAAGCCAGCTAATGTAATTGAGACAGGCTAATCCTTGGTAGTGCAGTTTTCAAGCACCAAGACTCGAGTATGGCCACTTAAACATGTGGGAATAGTTTCGACGTTGTTCTTGATATCCAAATCCTAGACTGCTTCACATTCGATCGCAGACCCGAAGGCTGACAATGGCAGAAATTCCTTTATTACGGATTTCGCTAATTGAGAAGATAAGCGAGCTAAAGCCCGTGAAGATGTCTGTTTAGAAATGATTTTGAAAATATATTCTTATGGTTACATTTTTTATGAAATTTGGAATATCGAACATATGGATTTTGATTTCAATAACTACCTACAAATAAACTATCTATATAACCTAACCTTAACCTGCGATATTACCGTACAACATAAAATTTCCGGCAATTTCATATTTGGAACAAAAGCACACACCAACAGAAATGCTGTACAGATTGGGCCCAAGTATACTTACTTGAGGCACACCTGCATCTATAACGGATTGTTCTGAGCACAAATTGTACATAGACACCCCTGATGGGAGTGATGATAATAATTAGAGATTATTCGATGAAACATTTTTTTCTTAAATTCTTTTATTAAATCCTACGATTACCTTCCACAAAAATGCTGCGACGCCGTACCGCCAGCTCAACCTTTTCCGTACCGCCAGCTCAACCACGAAGCGAAGAAGTTGGACATCGTGAGGCACTTAGTATCCGCCGGATATCTGATCCGGCATTTATAACATTCTTCCTACCGGAGGAAGGCGAGAGCGTAATTTTTTTAACAAAAATATATATTTTTATTAAGGCTCATATGGCGTCAGCCTAACGGGGCCGGGAGTTCAATATTTTGACAATGTTTGCTTACAACTATGTTAGTAATATGTAACCGATTACTCGCGGTTGGCTCAAGGTTAGTATTACAAGTGTTCTCATAATTGGGATGTTGCAGTCTTCAGTGCTCTGTACGTGTGCCCGACATGGGATACTTCCTATTGGGATGCAGCTGACCGTTAATCAGCAACGCCCCCCTAGTCTGTACCCCATATCTAGCGTGGTGCGTCTTTCTCGACTCAAGGAATCCAGGATAGAATGGTCACTAGCCGGCGCAATCATCAGCTCGTGTAGAGTTGTCATGAGCAGTATAACCTTTGGCTCTTGTTGAATGATCAGTGGACTGCACAACCTTCGGCCCGTGCATCTGTAAAGAGTGTGTGTATGTATTGCCGCGACTAAGTAAAAGTTTATCGATCGGATAGGAGGGATATGAAACGGGGACACAACGCTGTCCCTTGAAATGTGTATATTCATATAGACCGCAAAGTTTTACTGGCAACACCGCCCTGACGTAATTTTTCTTGTATCATTTATTGCTTTGCACTGCACTTGTCTGTGCAGTGGGTTTACCTATAATAGAGCGGGACGATATATGCGGTTCAAACTTCTATGCAGGCTATGCAGGTGCTCCCGTGGCCGAGTGGTTAGCGTCAAACCTAACATGCCGGGGGTTCGGGTTCGATTCCCGTTCTGGTCGGGGAAATTTTTCTTCAAAGAAATTTCCTCTGACTTGCACTGTGGTCACGCGTATTCTAGAGCTTGCCACTCAGAATGCATTCAAGGCGTGTTATTTGGCATAGAAATCTCAACTAAGTACTAATGAAAATGACGCAAGTAATGCTACGTTGAGACGGCGGAGTTCCTCTAGGAACGTTAGTGCCATATAAGAAGAAGAAGAAGGCTTCGAAATTGGTTTGCGATGTTTGATACAGCTCGAATATGCAAAAAACAGTCTTAGTTCCTCTCTTGGTTTAATCATGTAATGTTACACAAGTGATTACTGTCATTCATTCAAGTATCTGAATGATCCTCCCATATTTGGTTATATGTTCGTGAGAGGTTACTTGCATGACACATTGTGTATCATTCGATTTTGATCGAAATCCAAACACTTCCCGTTAGAAACAAAAACTCAAAACGACCGAAGTACGACATCGTATTGTTTGGACTGCTTTGCTACTTCGGACGTTCCGAGCGTCGGAGGAAAGTGGCGTCCGAAGTAACAGGCCGAGTGCTTAAAATACGAATCTGCACATTGGATATTTTTTGTATCGACGATAAAAAGATGAAGAAGATAGATACATGAACGATTGTTTTTGTAATGCATTCAATTATTGAAAACTAATAGCGTGCATCCATTAACTCGATTTGTTTACTTTTGTTACATAGGACCTTTTAAGTTAAGCGAGAATTCACTTATCAGACTGTGTGGCGCTTCATTGACACGAGTCTTTGAATACATTTGAAAAAAATAACAATTCAATACTAAAGTAAAATGTATGAACGATATGTTCCGATGAACAATTGCAAATATAAATATATATAGAAGGTGCATTTGCATGTGAAGTAAAATTCTGATTATACGCGAGCGTAACGTGAGCAAATTTATAACACATGCGAATTGGGGCTCTTTTGGTATTAACAAGTTCTTCCGCATAGTAACTCGATGTTGATAATTCCTTAATATTTTCCTTCGTTGATCGTATTGTTTTCACATATTCACGTTGGAGAGCCTTAACCCTTCTCTTCGTTGGCCGAGGCATTTTGATTGAATGTAATACCTTTCCGTTTACTGTTTTTGAAAGCATAGTCAGCCGTGGCAGTGTTCCGAGCTCTGCAATACAATTTTCTTACCCAATGTTATAGTTGCTGAAACTAACATTATAGACCCATTAAACGTAAAAATAATAGTTGTATTGATATCAACACAATTTTATTCTATTGATTTTCATGACATGAAACGCTATGACTCAGGGATAACATCTTATTGAGTGGTTTTTAAAGCTGTTTCGATGATGTTGTCTGGCATCAGTGTCGAAAAAATAACGATGCTTTCACCAATACAAACAAAACCATTGCCGAAGATTGAAAAATAAAAATTTAGCTTTCAGAGCACTTGATCGAGTTTTTCGACGTTTTTCACTATACAGTGCGACAGCAGATGAAAATTTAATATCTTGTGAGTAATCGATTAGAGTTTGGTTGATATTACTTGATGGGAAGTGTGCGAAAACGATCATTTTCTTCACACTGTCTCGCAAAATTATTGATTTTCGTCGAGGGGTGAGGGAGGGAAATGAAAGAAATGAGCGCCATTGTGGCAGCCATTGTGGCAGCCATTTGTGGCTAGCTTCCTCCTTCACCATAAAGAGGCAGCAGATCAACAATCAATTTCTATTTCAACTGATTTACCCTATATTGTTACATCTACTAGACAAGGTGCACTGATTCTTTTAATAGACACCACATTCATACACATATGATCACCTGCAGAATCTTCTTCAGATTCGTCACTGAATTCCATTCTTAAACGATTCATTGCTTTGTTCAAATTCGATGCTGTGTTGTTAGATGGAACAATTACACTTTGAACTTTATTTGACCTTGAGTTGAAACCACCTCTTTTTCGGCATTGGCGTTTGATGTGACCCTTCAAACCACGCTTGTTGCAGTAAAAGTAATGATTCCGATCCTTGTTCTTATCTTCGTTGTTGAAAGTCACTCTTCGTTGAATGCTAGTGCTTCTGCTGCGGCTGCGATTGTTTCGCTTGTGGAAGTTGCTGTTATATTCGTTTCTCTCGTAATATTCCTTTCGACCTAGACGTTGTCTCACCGAAGGCACCTGTTCACCGTCCAAATGTATTGCAGCAGCACGAGAATTTACAAGCTCCGAATTCGTTATAATTCTCTCAGCATCCGTGAGCGTTAATTTATCCTCCTTCAATAACTGTTTTTGCAGATTTTTATCGTAAACTCCCTCTAAAATTCTGTCTCTGATAGCCTTATCTTTATAATTTCCAAATCGCAAAATCGTTTGCAACTTGAGGTCTAGAATAAATCTTTCAGTAGTTTCATCTGATCTCTGAACGCGCGTGTTGAATTTAAAGCATTGTATAACATCAGAATCAAGTTTGTCATAGCGTGATTTAAGTTCCTGAATAATCTCAGTATACGTCAATTCTTTGATGTTTTTCCCTGGGAAAAGCAATGTTATTTCAGAGTAAATTGCTGGACCACTGAGGGTACAAAACGTGGATCTTTTTTATTGTCATCTATCTGGTTAAACTCAAAAAAATCTTCAAACCTCTCTGCGTATTCTGTGAATTAATTACCCACCACATAAGGTTCAATCACTCCGACCAGATTGGTGGTTGTCATTTCGATGTTTATCGCGTCCAGTGCTTACCCTTACACCAGTTTAACTGAGTTAATATATCCAGGCTCTCACTAGTGTAGTTTTGCGATACTATATCCTCTGCTCAAACACCAACAATTCACTATGTTTCTCAATCTCTTATTTTTTTTTTCTAATGGCATACTCAACCAAATCGAATAGTGGTTCTCACTTCCCAAACTATTATACTACAACTTTGCGCCCTTGTACCACGTGGTGATTACTTATTCACCCTTATCATAGTTTTCGAACGAATAGGATACGTACGCAAATCCCATCTTTGTTTTCGTACGAGCCATTCGTCGTATTTTCAATTTACAGTCGTACTAGATCAAGTTATTGGTGTACTACATTATCGACATCGTTGACAGTCAGGAGGTGTTTACGTATCGAACGTGTTCAATTTATGATACAGAGTTATCTGAACGTTTGAGTTTATTTGTGTGGTTTTGATTTGTGCAGCTTAATAAAAACGAGATATAAAACTGGTAAGATTTCTTAATACATGTCCGGACGATTTGTACTCTGAATAATATGATTGTTCGAAATTGTTGAACGCAGATAATCTTACGCTAGAGGAATAAGATCCGGCTATTCTAAATTGCGGATTGCCGGCTATCATACTATCGGACATGCAACACGTGTGTATCCGCCCCATTCGACTAGTAAGCTATTGGCATTGAAAAAATCCCTGCTATGCAACCGCCGTCCGGT
Source organism: Toxorhynchites rutilus septentrionalis (assembly GCF_029784135.1). Classification (NCBI taxonomy): domain Eukaryota; kingdom Metazoa; phylum Arthropoda; class Insecta; order Diptera; family Culicidae; genus Toxorhynchites; species Toxorhynchites rutilus. The sequence goes on along the minus strand of NC_073745.1, from coordinate 208,548,806 downwards.
AGCAGTAGATGACTCTATGTGTAAAAGTTTGCAGCAAGGTTCCGTCGCAATTACGAGTTCAGCAACCGGAACCAACATGTTACTGTGAAAAACTTCATAAGTGCAGATGAACAACGACACCAAGATACAGCAAACGAGGAAGAGCCATAATGGGTGTCGGCAGGACATACCTCTCGCCTGGGCACAATCGAACTTTGTGGATTCGATGAAGATACTTCAATCAAGGTCTCGCCAATCGATTAGTCGCCGAATGCTCATAAAAAACAACGTTGAGAATGCAACTGATCCACCACAAATGCAACAACAGCACAAATCAACCCAACAGCCGCGTTATCCATCCCAACGTGAGCTTCAGTTCCATACCCAATCCATAATGCAGAACGCTTTACTCCGTAAAAAACTGCAGAATCAACGCAAGGCGCTTTGTGATCAGAACAGTCGAATTGCTGCCGCTACCGCTGTGATTAACAACGGTGAACCAAATACAGTTCGGCAGCAATTCGTACAATCGATGCGTCTAAACATGCAACGAAGTTTTTTGGTTCTTAGTTAAACTGCTAACCGGCCGGTGACAAATATCCTAATGGTACATATTTCTCTGCAAAGCCGACTGCAGGAGCAACTACTCTCCGTCACGCAAAAATTGTGTCAACAGAAACGTGGTCCCATGAGCGCTAGAACTCCTTAGGAAACATCGAATTCTACAGATCAATTCTTACATGTTACGAGAGAACTGGATTCTTACAATGCATTTACCAGTGCAGAAATGATTATATTTGCAACATTCAAATTTAGTTATGTTTTGTACTATATATTACCGTTCCTCATGATTGTATTTTTATGTGTTTGTGGTTTTTCTTAATAACGTGCTTCGTTCCATCATTGTTATATTTTTTATACAAGCGGAATTTCGATACAAATTCTCACTGTCTAATTTATATTCTGCAAAATTGCACCGATTGATTTGTCGTTAGGTTTTCCCTTCAAGTTTATTATTATAAGACGATTGTAAATTATAGAAACGAATGTTAATTTTTTTTCGCTTTGTTATACATATCTTCGTTCGACAGTCTTTCGCTGAGCGCTTCGAGGTAAGTTGCACATTTGGCGATCCTGCCACTTTTTTTAAAAAAAAAGAACCGAATGGAATCCTCCATGCGCAAGCTGATTTATTTTCTAATAAAAATGCCACGCTTATAGCAAGCGGATTGGGACAACCGCATCGCTCAATTATTCCGAAAGTGAAAAGCTGGAAGATGCGCTTTAATCGTTTCAAAACGACGCCTCTGTGAAAATGCAAAGCTGAAAATATTCTGCAATCGTTTAAAACGACGCCATTATGAAAATGCAAAAAAAAACTGAATCTGTTGCCAATAGCCAATATCGTTACAAAACGAATCCGTTGCTAAAATGAAAATCTGCTGCAATTGTTTCAAAACGATGCCATTGAAAAAATGCAAAACTGCAAGTTTGAGCGAACTGTTTCATACCGCTTTAATATCACTGCAATACGACAGCAAAAGTGGATTGTTTTTGCACTTTATAAAATAGCTAAATGCTATTCTTGAATTGCCTAGCAACAAAATGCCTTAATTATCGAAAGCTCCACATACAGCCTTTCTAAAGGAAAGCTGGTGCCCCAGTGTTTCACAACTAATACTGTCTGCTGCATATTGCAGGTCAAAATCAAGGGGTTGCTACGACGGCCGCCTTATAGCCCACATAGAAAATCATGAACATAGAAATCATAACCTAAAATTAAACAAAATGTGCTTCGTGACATCCTGCTGCAGTATTTTATTCGCAAATCGCAAAATAAAGCGTCCGGATGGGTATCCAAATATCCGAAAACTATACAACGTAATCATTGGCTACAGGCCATTGCAAATCCTGAGCATATTTGCATCAATATTGACTCCAAACAATAAACAATGTGCGAGTCCTAGCTTTATGCTGTCTACGCTCAAATTGTGTTGGTTGGGATAGTGTTGCCAAGGCCCTGGTCAAAATAATTAATTTCTACAACAGCATTTCCGAAAGACTCGGACCATAGCAAACGGCAGAAAGTTTGGTTGAAAGACCATGAAGATCGACGATGAAACGACGCGAAAGGCAAAGCCGGTTTTATAACAAAAACTAAAACTAAACTAAAAATCAATTGGACTAATCTAGAGGAAATTTCAGTCTACCAGCAACATAAAATCCATCATTTCTGAAAACATAAGTACGGCGAACGCGCTTCCAAGGTGCAACAACATTTTCCATCAGAATTTGCTGTGTTCCATCGTTCATTTATCCTTCATCCAGAACCCGCAAACAAACAAACATACTGCAGTCGAATAGAACAAATTATACAACGGGCCACAAAGCGCTTCGATGTGGAATCCTAAAGCGAAGGAAATATAATTAACAATATAATTAACGAAAAACTCAGGACCCTCATTGACCATCTTTGTGTTGTTACAGAATAGCTACGTCCACGCAACATATAAATTACCCAACAATGATCATTCAACTGTCTCCGCTGTCCGGTGGTCCAACTGGATAATGGAAGAACAGATAGAATACTCTTACGCCTAAATGGCTACTGTGTGAATGTACCATATGTAATGGTATAGAAGGAATACTGGCGAATGGCAACTGTGTAATGTGCTAATTATAGATATATGATAACCATGTGACATGTACACGATTAAAAATTCGGCTCTGTTACAGCTTAAATGTTAGTGAGCCTTAAATAAATAAATGGGATAAAAAAAAAATTAACGAAAAAGTTTTTATTGCACTACCAATAATCCGTTGAAATTTCATCAATTTGGAAGTAGCAAAAGCCACCTACACTATCGAATCCGCAAATCCCTTAGATTTTCTCATCGATACTCGAGATGATGCCAATGTCATCGGCTGCAGCGATCGTATGCTCATGAAATGAAATTATTTCGTGAAGCTCTAGGTCACCACATTCCATGCTGCCCCAGAAGGTAATATATTGCTGTTAGGCCAGTCTACTGCATATCAGAACGCATATTATAACGGTGACGAAAGCTCCCCTCTTTGGATGAATTACATGTTTGCCAAAGGCAAGTCTTCTGATTATGCAGTTATCGTTCCGTGTCAATCACTCTATAGAGGATATTCCGTCATTGAAAAGCGGAAACTTGATTCTTCACAGAGCAATAAAATGAAAAATAACGCAGGTGGATAGAGTGTATCATTTGGAAAAAGCATCACGTGCCCGATGACCGAAAAATCAATCCGTAAATTTGTAGCATTCAAGGCAGTGGAAGACTCCAATCGTGGAAAAAGGCTATAGCGGTTTCCAGTACGTACGTTCGGTTGACCAGTGAATATTATGTATTATGGATCATCAATCTCTAATAAGCCTGAAACGAAACAATTGATTAGCGTGATTTATAGCATACATATTTTTGATTCGGTGCTCTCGTGGAAGAAATTCATTTGTTTATAATTTGCTGCATAACAAACTGTGGACGTCATAGTGTTTGTTTCATTTCACTTCGTTCCTTGTTATTTACTCACAAAAGTCAAAAGAAAAAGCACAAACACCAAGTAATCAAGTAGAAGGTTAATCCATCCCCCAAAAACGCTCATCGGTCATTAAAAAAAATAAAAGCTACTTTTAGCTTAGTGCTACTTGAAGCTAATTTTCATCCATGAATGTAACATAGCAGGTCTTTGCAATATTCGCTAGAGCTTGGTGAGAGAAGCTTTCTGGAGTCCCGTTCTAAATTGTATTCATCTTTAGATAATATTCTTATCGAATTGCAATAACTTTCAATTTTTATATTTTTTTTAACTCTTTCTTTTTTTTTGGAGAGAGGGGAAGATGTGTGGCATATGAAACGCTAATGCGAATAGAGCTTAATAATGTTAGTACCATCATCCACCGTAGCAAGCGCAACTGTACAGAGCCGTCGTACCATCAACGCTCTGAAGCACACACGAGCCGAACATATCTTCGTTCGACAGTCTTTCGCTGAGCGCTTCGAGGTAAGTTGCACAGTAATATGATCGCATTCCAAGATCAACTAACCTATTTATTAATTCGTAGGGTCGATATTTCTTCAGAATATGATTTGACACTTGAAAGTGTCAAGTCCGATGAGAAAATACGAACGCTAGGAAATATCCAACCTTATAGGTAAACCTGAACACTTTGAATGAAATATAAATTGTATCCCATAACATATTTTAATATTCCTCCAATAAAATATTCATGACTATTCGAATTAAAATAATGTGTAGTAAACAATACGTTCACTGAAATTTCTTTATTACCCTACAAACATGAAATTATTTTTCGCGACCATTGCTGAAATTCATGAGCTTGCTCGATCTTCGTCCAGCAGCCAGTTCGAACATCTCTTTGAATAAGTTGATTTATTAATCAACTTTTTTAGAAAAATTTGTAGCTTCTCGTTTTGTCAACCAGAAAACAACTGATAGCATCCATTCAATAATAATGATCAACACTGGACATCCTGATGTATCCATGTTAGGTCTTCTATAATCTTGATTATATCATGTACGGCCGCTTCCTTCTTAGTTCCATCCACGTCGATCTGCAATTTTCAACAGATTTGATTGTGCCAGTCAAATTTCCCTGTAATATTCGAAGAAATCCATAATTCATAATAATCGGGTGGTATTTGTGTGACCAGACCAATTGCATCCGCTGACTATGCCAAATAGCACACAACCCGTTGTCGCCGTCGTTCGCTCACCAAAGTTTTGCATCACGAGCGAACCGTGGCGGAATACATTCACCATATCACCGAGATCGCATTGAGCAACCTTTGGTACTTGCTATCATTCGTCGTCCGTTGCTGCGGCCCCTCTAATAAAAACAAAAATTGTTCGTATTATAAAAAGAGCTACGGAAATCCTACTTACCCATCTTTTAGGCAAACAAATAGATTGTTCTGTTATCCGCCCGAGGAAATCACTGTCATCCAATTTGGTTAATAGTCGCGAGCGATCTCCTCAAAATTACCTCCAGCGTGACAGATCGCATCAAATCACCCACCAAAATGAAGTCGCCTATAAAAAAAACCATTACTCTGAGGAATTCAAGTGATTGCATTAATCTTGTTTACCCTTGGTTTTACAATATATGCCAACACGTTATTGAAATGGTTACATTCAAGTCGCAAATTCTTATCATCAGTCCACTCATACAATCGTACAGTTGAAATGATGCTAGCTAATACACGACGGTTAAACTCAATGAGAGAATAGCACGCGCCCTTGAGTCCCTTCTCGCCAACTTGAGTGAGGGCTCCATCCGCGTAGTGATAGATGATAATCCTTCCTACTTTGGGTTCCGGTTCCGCTTGATGTACCAGTGCTGTGCCAACGATGCAATAAGTAGTATACTCCGTTTGCATGAATTGATGTGCATGTAGCAACTCGAACGTATTCTGATCGATAAGTAGATTGTGAATTTCAACTTCTTGACCAAACTCGGCACTACTGGCTCCTGGCTTAAGCAGTGCCATGTTGCTCGAGTAAGTTACATTTGTCGTCTGAGTTGACGCGCTCCGTCTCGAAGGAGTCAGACCACTCGAGTCCTGAAGATCCATTCGCACCGTTAGAACACCAAACTATTGAGAAGCTTCCAGGTCCCATTTGTACCGTTCGAATGTGTAACTTTTGAATTTCATTAATTGTACCAAGAATAACTGAATATTCGGTTGCAAGAGCCAAACTGTCCTGACACGCTCCGGCATTAAGTGAGCACATATGATTTACTTCCTTCAGGTTGACATTTGAGAAAACCGCTGCCGAATGGTTCCGAATGGTTCTGTTATGGAGTAACCTGAATAATTTGGCCATCAATATTCGCACAGTAAAATGTCTGCAGATCACTCAGAAAACCGGGAATTTCCGTTTTTTCCAGACAAAAACTGTACCCAATGTACGAATCTCAAATGAAAACAAAACAGAAGTGAAAAAATAAAAAAACATCTTTCACCGATGTCGATAAAACAGTTTACCAAAATGAATCTAGTACACAGAAATACGCATTCGTCTTCCTAAGCTCGAAGCCGCCGGACGGTTTTATATCGTTATCGTCCATCGTTGAAGTGATACCGTTATTTTCGTGGCTGGTGAAGTGAGTGTTGGACACTAACGGGATTCCCTGTGAATTCATTGAAGCAGACACAACAAGCGAGAGGAAGAAACCCTGCACGCGAGCGCTGTGTGCTGGTGTGTTATCGCCGTAGCACCGTCTTCGACATCATCACCGCGTGGTGCGATACACGGGTTCAGCTGTACCGAACGATCAACACGCAGCACCGTTATAAATAATCCGCTCTGGTGTGCATAATAAGTATACTGAAATTAATAGGTTAAGGTTATTAGGTTAAGGTAAATTATAAAAAAAAATTGCAAAAATTATAAGAAAGTGTACATCTGCCATTTTAAATGGCAGAAGGGGAAGAAAGCGTTGACATGGATATCGAATCCACTGTCTCTCCCTCCCCAGCTACGGGTGCTGGGAAGTCGCTTAAACGCGTTCCCCCCTCAGAAGATGTCTCTTCACAGGAAGAGTTAACTCACCTCAACAAGCCTCCCTCAAGAAAATTTGCAAACCTTTCCTCTTCACCCCCTCATTCTCCCGCTCCCGTTTCCGCTCAACTCCCGAACTTGCCTCCCAGCCCTACTGATCCCGCTCCCGCTCAACAATCGACCTCGACCTCCCCGTCAGTTGCTTCCTCTCCTCGTGTCAAGGTCTATCCAGAAGATTCACCTGGAGCTGGCCCATGGGTTGTTTTTTTCCGGCCCAAACCGAACGGAAAATCCATCAATGTCATTCAGGTTTCGAAAGATCTGGCAAGATATTATTCCTCCGTGGTCGAAATCTCTAAGGTTAGACCGAACAAACTGCGTGTTGTCGTGAGTGATCGGAAACACGCAAATGCAATTGTGATCGACGAGAGATTCTCCCTAGAGTATCGTGTCTACGTGCCGTCCCATGACGTAGAAATCTCGGGGGTGATAACTGAAACGGGTCTGACGTGTGAAATGATAAAGGAAGGAGTTGGTAAATTTAAAAGACTCCCGTTGGTGGGCGTTAAAATTTTGGACAGCCGCCAACTAGGGAAAGTATCCCAAGAAAAGGGAAAAACTAAATTCACGCCGTCAGACTCGTTTCGAGTAACTTTTGCTGGGTCCGCTCTCCCTGACTACGTCATGGTGGGCAAATTAAGACTGCCTGTGCGACTCTTCGTGCCAAAGCCCATGACTTGCCAAAAATGCAAGTCAGTTGGTCACACTTCAGATTATTGTGCCAACAAGGAGCGCTGTGCCACTTGCGGAGAGCAACATGAGGGGAAATCCTGCAGTGCGACTGAGCATAAATGTCCATATTGCGGGGGATCCCCACACGAGCTCTCAGTTTGTGAAACTTACAAGAGTTGCTGGGAGAAACAGAAGCGCTCTTTGAAGGAACGCTCGAAACGCACTTTTGCGGATATTTTAAAGGGCGCTTCTCCACTGGCCCAACAACAACAACCAATCATCACACAAAATGTCTTCGCCACGTTGCCCGTTGACGAAATGGAAGCGGACACAGCTAACGGGGGCACACCGTTCATTTTCCAAGGGAATCCCCGGCGCAAAAATGTGACCACTCCCAAAGTTCAAGGACAAGCCCCTCCGGTTATACCTCCTGTTAGCATGCCTAAAAAATCGAGTGCAGCGGACAAGCAAAATCAGGTTCCTCCTGGCTTCCGTGGGAATAGTTCACCTTCGAACGACCCAGCACTCGAGGGGACATCAAAAACCCCAAATGTCCCTATTTTTCCGTCCAGCTCAACTCCCCAATCGGGATTTATAAAGTTGTCTGACCTTTTGGACCAAATCTTCAAGTGTTTTAATGTTTCCGACTCTATCAGAACCATTGTCATTTCAATGCTTCCAGTATTAAAGACAATTTTGCAACAATTGATGCAAACATGGCCCCTCCTTGTAATGATTATCTCTCTTGATGTCTAATTCAAATAGAGAGGTCGGAGATATCACTGTTTTACAGTGGAATTGTCGTAGTCTTATCCCTAAATTTGATACATTCAAATGTTTAATTCATAACTTCAATTGTGACGTTTTTGCTCTGTCCGAAACTTGGCTTTCTTCGCGAGATGATATCTCTTTCCACGATTTTAATATTATACGCTTGGACCGTGTTGACAGATACGGAGGGGTGCTATTGGGGATCAATAAGTGCCACTCATTTTTTAGAATTGACCTTCCACCTATTGGAGGGATCGAAGCTGTTGCTTGTCATGCAAACATCAGAGGCAAAGACCTTTGTATTGTCAGCTTGTATTGGCCTCCGAGAGCTGCGGTTAGCCGCAAGCAACTTGTTGACATGTGCTCACTCCTTCCTGAGCCACGATTGATCTTGGGAGACTTCAACACTCACGGAACTGCCTGGGGGGAACAGTACGACGACAATCGTTTATCGATGATATATGACCTTTGTAACAGCTTCAATATGACCGTTTTGAATACTGGGGAAACAACACGTGTTCCTAAACCTCCTGCTAACCAAAGTGCTCTTGACCTCTCGCTTTGCTCGAATTCACTATCGTTAGATTGCAAGTGGAATGTAATCCAGGATCCCAACGGTAGTGATCACTTGCCAATCAAAATTTCCATCACCATTGGGTCGAATTCTTCTGAATCTATAAACATGGCATATGACCTCACAAGACACATTGACTGGAAAAATTATGCGGACGCAATTGCTCTAGCCATCAATTCCAGAGATGGTTTGCCTCCATTGGAGGAGTATAACTTCCTTTCTCGTTTGATATATGACAGCGCGGTTCGCGCTGAAACGAAACTCATCCCAGGCTCCACTTTTCGTCAAAGGCCTCCAAATCCATGGTGGGATAGCCAATGTTCCAAGCTTTATCAGGATAAATCGAACGCATTTAAAGCTTTTCGGAAACGTGGAACCATTGAGAATTTTCAAACGTATTTGGACCTTGAAAATCAATTTAAAAACTTGATCAAAGGGAAAAAACGTGCTTATCGCTCTTCATCGAATGAAAGCGAAGAATATTCACATCGATGGATTTTTAATTTTGCACGGAAGGTTTGTCCCGATTCCGTTCCTGTGCAAAAAATTGTTCGAGATATACCACAAGATAGGTGCGATCTTGATTCCGAGTTTTCGATGGTAGAATTCTCTCTTGCTCTCCTTTCTTGTAACAATTCGGCTCCAGGAACGGATAGAATTAAGTTCAACTTGTTAAAAAACCTCCCTGATGTGGCGAAACATCGCTTGTTGAATTTATTCAATCGGTTTCTGGAGCATAATATTGTTCCAGATGATTGGAGACAAGTGCGAATTATAGCTATTCAAAAACCCGGAAAACCCGCGTCCGACTTCAATTCGTACCGCCCAATAGCAATGCTGTCTTGTATACGGAAATTGTTAGAGAAAATGATCTTGTTTCGCCTTGATCGATGGGTTGAAACGAATGGCCTACTCTCAGATACACAATATGGGTTCCGCAGGGGTAAGGGGACGAATGATTGTCTTGCGTTGCTTTCTTCAGAAATTCAAATGGCTTACGCCGAAAAAAAAACAATGGACATAAAGGGGGCCTTCGATTCTGTTTCAATAGAGGTTTTGTCAGACAAATTACACTCTCGGGGTCTGCCGCCTCTGTTGAATAATATGTTATATAACTTGCTTTGTGAGAAACAGTTGAACTTTTCTCACGGGGATTCGACAGTAAATCGGGTCTCCTACATGGGCCTCCCCCAGGGCTCATGTTTAAGCCCCCTTTTGTACAACTTCTATGTAAGCGACATCGACAATTGCCTTACACAAAATTGCAGCTTAAGACAACTTGCAGATGACGGAGTGGTGTCTGTCGTAGGATCAAACGAATCCGACCTGCAAGGACCCTTACAAGATACTTTGAACAATTTTTCAACCTGGGCCATTGGGCTAGGGATCGAATTCTCCACGGAGAAAACAGAGATGGTGGTTTTTTCTAGGAAGCATAGACCAGCAAAACCAAAGCTTCAACTTTTGGGTAAACCGATCACTCATGCTATGTCATTCAAGTATCTTGGGGTCTGGTTCGACTCCAAATGTACTTGGGGGGCCCATATTAGGTATCTGAGTAAAAAATGCCAACAAAGAATAAACTTTCTCCGTACAATTACCGGCACCTGGTGGGGAGCCCATCCCGAAGATCTTATAATGTTGTATCGAACAACTATTCTCTCAGTGATGGAGTATGGCAGTTTCTGTTTTCAATCAGCTGCCAAAACACATCTCATTAAACTCGAGCGAATTCAGTATCTTTGTCTCCGTATTGCGTTGGGATGTATGCCCTCAACGCATACCATGAGTCTCGAGGTTTTGGCAGGCCTACTCCCACTAAAAGATCGCTTCAATTTATTATCTTTTCGGTTCCTCATCCGGTGTAAGGTTATGAATCCATTGGTGATCGGAAATTTTGAGCAGCTTATCGAGCTAAATTTTCATTCAGGATTCATGAGCTCATATCATGAATTCATCTCCATGCAGGTTGATCCTTCTTCGTATACTCCCAACCGTGTTTGTTTTCCTGACTACATCAATTCCTCTGTACATTTTGATCTGTTCATGAAGGAGAAAATCCATGGAATTCCAGATTATCATCAATCGGTGATCGTTCCTACGATCTTCAATGCAAAGTATGGGCGTGTCAATTGTGATAATATGTACTTTACTGATGGGTCCTCTATGAATGAGTCCACAGGATTTGGAGTGTTCAACGAAATTTTTAGCACCTCCCACAGTCTTCAGAATCCTTGCTCTGTATATATTGCTGAATTGGCAGCAATACATTGGGCGCTGGACAGCGTCGCCTCACGACCTGTTGAACACTATTACATTGTAACGGATAGTCTTAGCTCTGTCGAAGCTATCCGTTCAGTGAGGCCGGAAAAGCACTCGCCGTACTTCCTTGAGAGAATACGAGAAATTTTGAGTGCTTTATCCAGACGCTGTTATATCATTACCTTTGTCTGGGTCCCTTCACATTGCTCCATTCCGGGCAATGAGAGGGCTGACTCATTAGCAAAGGTAGGTGCAATTGAAGGCGATATTTATCAGCGTCAAATCGCTTTCAATGAATTTTATTCTTTAGTCCGTAAAAATACCATCGCTAACTGGCAACGTAAGTGGAACGAAGATGAATTGGGTCGGTGGCTTCACTCGATTATCCCTAAGGTTAGCCTCAAACCATGGTTCAAAAGTCTGGACTTAAGTCGGGACTTTATTCGCACCTTCTCTCGACTCATGTCCAATCACTGTTCGTTAGACGCGCTACTCTTTCGTTTTAATCTTGCCGATAGCAATATCTGTGCTTGTGGCCAAGGTTACCACGACATCGAACACGTTGTTTGGTCGTGCGAGGAGTATCTTGTTGCCAGATCGAATTTAGAAAACTCTCTTCGGGCTAGAGGAAGGCAGCCCAATGTGCCGGTGAGAGATGTGTTGGCTCGGTTAGACCTTGATTACATGTCCCAAATATATGTCTTCCTAAAAGCTATCGATATTCGTGTGTGATTGTCCTTATATCCTTATATTCTCCTTTTCCTTTTCCTTCGCGAGAAATCAAATCCCTTCTTACTAACAATAGAATAAGGTGAAATGTAAATACATGTTAGATATAAGATAGGCTTAAGAATTGAGTATGATGAATGTGAGTGTGAACATTGTCAACATATCCTTATATCCCATCCTTTTCCTGAAAAAAAATGTCACCCTTCTAAACTCGAGCAAGCCGCGAGTAAACGGTTCTCTACTTCATTAACATTAGAATTAATAAAAAATGTTTATGTATACTTGTAACTATACAGATAGGAGTTTGGCTCCTTTAAACTTATGTAACTGAGCCTGTAAAAATAAACGAATTAATAATAAAACAGAAATACGGCCGTAAATGAGGATAGCTTTTTCTTTGACGACGTATCGTATCCGACGAATCAATATACGGATACGGCCATAAATGAGAATAAGGGTGATTGCTCAAGAACAACGTACTTTTTCTAAGGTCATAGGCCTTCTTTTTCTGAATAGCGTAAATAATCCTTTGTCACAATCAATATAATTGGCGCTTCAAAATGACTATTTCGCTTTTCGAAATATTCTATGTCACCACTTGAAAAATGTGGGATTACACTCACAATCACTCTAATTTTTATTTTTATATTTTACTATTTCACACGCGTCGTGAAAAAAATCCTTTTTCTCGTCGCCAGTTGTAATGTTTCGGTTTACTTGATAAGTTAATAAATACACGTGATATCAGTTAGATGATCAAGTATCAACTCCCCTGTTTATTTCACGCATCATCTCTTATCTTCGAGGCACTCATCTAATTTATGTGCTCATGCAAAATGTATATAAAATCGGTATCGGCTCGTAAGTCGATATCACTATCACCTTTATTCTCATTTACGGCCGTATCCGTATATTCATTCGTCGGATACGATACGTCGTCAAAGAAAAAGCTATCCTCATTTACGGCCGTATTTCTGTGTACTAGATTTGTTTGGGTAAACTTCATTATCGACATCCATGACAGATGTTTTTCATTTTAAACATCGGCATCAACGAAACATCGGTTATGGTGAAATTATGACGATCTTACGGCTGCTTCGCAGCATTGTTCAAAGCACAAATATAAGCATATTATCCAAAGACATTCGACGCTCATATGGAGAAACATTTGGAGTGAGTATTTTCACATTGGTAAAATCTATTGAAAATAAAGAAAACCCATTGTAGAAGGAAGCAATTTCCAATGTGACATGGAATTCGAAACTAAAAGAGTTGGACAAACACAAACGTCTCGAGCATCGCGACTTGTATGCGACACATGTGGATTATCTATCGAGCAGAAATTTGCCCTAGAAACTCACAGGAAGCGACATGAGAATGTGAATATATGGAGTGAATGTATGGAGTACAATGGAGTACTACACTCGTCCGGAAATGTTTCCCTACGTGAAACAAGTCCACCTGAATGCTTTCCAAGTGAAATGTCCCTATTGCGGGCTTAGCTTCTAGACGAAATAAATATCGAACAATTTGACTTTTAGATTCAAGTATATTTTGTCTGTAACATTTGTTTGCAATCATACAATTCAAAAGACAAATTTCGTATGCGTAATCCGTACAGCTGCTGTTGGACACGGTCATCTTGATCGGGGTGCCATCAGGAATGGGTATTTTACCATTGCTCATTGGGGAACATCCCACCGAGGCGGCACTCATCGAGAGATGATGGTTCCCTTTCAGATGGTTAGTAGACTGTTCCGCCTGATATGTGGATATATTTCGCGAAGCGATGACTTTCTGCACCGGTCCTTTGTTAGGTGTCGAAGTGGTACTGTTACCGTTATTGTTGGCACCTTCAACAAACGATGGCAAAATGTTTCGAACCTATTATGTCACCACCACTGAGCAGACCTGAAAGACCATTTGTACCTGCAGATGAGAACAGAGGACACATTAGAATGACCAGCTGTACCTGTTTCTGCTGTTGGTGCACTGAAGCTAGTGGTTGTTGTTTTGAATGGTGGTGGTTTCCCACTGAAGCCTGTTTGAATTGAAATGGGCGACCATTTGGGCGAATAGATACCGCCACTATCGTGCGAGTTTTCCTGGGACCAACGCTTACCGCCGAAACCACCATCGCTTGTGTTATATCCAGAATCTTCGTGAGCACGTCTGTTCCGGGTACCGTCCAACAGACTTCTGGAGTATTTTCTCGACGAGAATGCCGACCTCTGTAGGGTACCGTCCCATCGAGACCACTCTTCGATTTCTCCTCTTTGGCTGCCGTTGTTTCTAGATACTTGAACACGAGACCTCGAACGCAAAGTTAGGGGTAAAAGTTTTACATGAGAATAATTGTGACAATTTTGAGTCAATAAACGAGATGCTAACGCTTGCTGGTGATGAGCGTCAACAACGGCTTTTCCAAAAAATATTTAGCGATTGCAGTCTCAAAAAATAACAAAACAAAAAGAATGAACATTCGTTTCTGTAATTTACAAACAATCGTCTTATACTAAGAAACATGGTGGGAAAATCTACCACAAATTAATCAATGCAATTTTGCAAAATATAAATCAGACAGTAAGAATTTGTATAAAAATTTCGCTTGCATAAACAATGTGACAATGATGAAACGAAGCACGTTATTATAAAAGATAATAAAATAAAAAAGAACAACCAGAAACATGTAAAAATGTGATCACGAGGAACGGTAATATATAGTAGAAAACAGCATTAAATTTGAATGTTGTAAGAGATAACCATTTCTGCAATGGTAAATGCATTGTAAGAATCCAGTTCTCTCGTAACAAGTAAGAATTGATCTGTAGAATTCGATGTTTTCTAAGAACTTCTAGCGCCCATGAGACCACCACGTTCCTCTTGATACAGTTTTTGCGTGACGGAGGGTAGTTGCTCCTGCAGAGTCGGCTTTGCAGAGAAATGTGTACCATTAGGATATTTGTCACCGGCTGGGAACAGTTAATTGAAGGGATTACAATTGTTAGCAGTTCGGCTAAGAACCGAAAGACTTCGCTGCATATTCGGACAAATCGATTGCTGAGCAATTATGTATTTGTTGACTTGATATCGTGCTAGCATATCGATTAATCGATTGAAGGCAGGATTCGTCTCAGAAATGATGATTATTCGGTCCAATGTAATTAGTCTGCAAACTTCGGTTAAAACGTTGATGGTAGTTCTGCGGTGTTTCGTTGCGATCGTCCTCGTTCATTAGTTGAACCGAACGACTGATCATACGCATTACGTCTGCTGAACCATTTGCTGAAGTGCGAACCTGGAGAGCTGATGTTTGTTGCTTTATTCGCCTCAAGCAACGAATCAAGCTTTATGGATTCCTCAAAGGTCATATTGTTCATATTCAGGCTAGCTTGTCTCGGTTGCTGATGAAATTTAAGGTAAGAATCATTAAGCTTTTCACCGGTCATTTGATTTTGTCGGGGTGCTACGAGCTGGCGGTGGTGAGTTAGTATTGGATGAAGCAACACTTTCAATATCATGTTCACGTACGGATGTGTCACTCTAATTCGAGATACTGTTACCACGTTCACCTTGCGCGTGTTCATAGTGATTCATCATAAAACGATATAGGTTTCTCGGAACTTTTACCGGTATTTTTTGCTTTCTCCAATGAAGATGACGAGGTGTTGATTGAGGCATCTTCGTCGAACCCACCAAGCTCGATTGTGTCCAGGCGAGAGGTAGGTCCTGCCGACACCCATTTTGGCACTTCCTCGTTTGCTGTATCTTGGTGTTGTTGTTCATCTGCACTTATGAAGTTTTTTCATAATAACATACTGGTTTCGGTTGGTAAACTCGTAATTGTGACGGAACCTTGGAGCGACGAAAGTTAATTAAGTTGATTAAAGCCAATTAAAATCGTTTTTAGGTCCGGTTTATGTTCATATAGTTTGTCATACCTTCGCTTCTATCAAATCCATAGTCTTCCGAGTTAACTTTGAAACCTTTTGGATTGTAGACTTTTCTCAATTTATCAGGTCCAAATGGCAAAATTTGACACAATATGGTCATCTGCTTCTCCCGGATGGCGGTTGCAGAGCAGGGATTTTCTCAATGCGAACAGCTGACTATTCGTATAGCGGATAGTGCAGGTATACACGGGCTGTATGTCTAATAGTATGATAGCCGGCAATTCGCAATTTAGAATAGGCCAATCTAGTTCCTCTTGCAGAAGATTTTATGCGTTTAACAATTTTGCACAATCAATTTATAAATTTAACACGTTCGATATGAAAAACACCTCCTAACTGTCAACGATGTCGATAATGTAGTATACCAATAACTTGATCTAGTACGACTGTAAATTGAAAATACGACGAATGGCTCGTACGAAAACAAGGATGGGATTTGCGTACGTTTCCTATTCGTTCGAAAACTATGATAAGGGTGTATAACTTCATATAACAAATGGTTTTTCTAGAGCCATCATTCGGATTATTGAATGCGAATTTGCGGATTTCTGAACAGTTACAAAATCGCCTCAAAGTTCTATGTCAAGTTTCCGCCCGTGCATCTAGGCTCAGACCCTACTACTTTATTTTCGATGTCGTAGTCCGAAAGTCCTAAGTCCACAATACCTTCAACCTCAGAGTCCTCTGTTCCATCCGAACAACAGTCGTACGGTCACGGAAACGATTCAGCACATCATACACGGTTGATTTAGCTACTTCCAGTGCTCTCATGATTTATGTATGTAGTTTTTAATGTGGAAATCCAAAATCAAATTTCTTCTCTCGACTTCCATTCTGCCAAACATTTTCAACATCTATTGGCATCGATGGAACATGCACTTGCTGAGCAGCGCTCCAATTCTCACCAAAATTACGATTACTGGCTTGGTTTGCTTCTGAAGAGAAACAGTTCTTTAAGCGTGGCATCCACAAATTGCCAGAGGGTGTTTTTTTCGAGGTGATGAACATTTTGTATAGGTCGAAATATTAGGGTCGATTTTTTCCCATACATGCATGCATGCACCCTAATATATAGCTATCTATAAAAAATACATAGAAAAATAGCGTTTTTAAATTTTAAGCAACAAATGTGTCTTCTCTTCCAAAAAATACCGGTTTCATATTTGTACACCTGGTAAAACCACCCAACCGAATCAGAAATATTGATTGAAGCTCTCATATGTGATGATTATCACTCGGCCATGTGAGCTACTCTTTTTTCTTAAGTACAGGTTGCGTAAAACGGCTCTTGGAAACGTGTCGTTTGAAGAGCAATAATATGAGAAACTGCACTTGACCGACAATAATGGTTTTGATAAGTCCAATTAGAAGTAGTACGCGACAATTACACTTGAATTAGAATAGCACGATTTGTACAATTTTCGTCCTTGTTTTGCGTCTACAAGAAGCGTCTACAAAATGTACAAAAAATTTTACAAGATTTCTGAAGATTGGATAATGAATAGCCGATGGACATACATAAACACTGCAAAAAGTCATTTTTACGTACGATACATACGGCCAATAGTTTCCAATATTACATACATACACTACATACATTTTGATTTCCTCATTTCAGAGCTCATTTGTATCAACCCTCAGAAAATGATAATCTACCAACAAATCAAACACCGTCTTAATCTTTTCATTCTATTTTCAAATTGGTCAAAGCAAGCTCTTGGCACACATTAACAATTGATATTTCATCGGAAACATTTGTCCCAGAATCATGGAAGAATCCCGTACAAATTCAAGTAAGCTTGTTGTACTCGATAAATCAACAGAAGTGGTACTCTACCCGGATTTGTTTCCGGAAGAGCCACCATCTATAGAGGCCGAAATCAAACGTGGCATCAAGGAACTGAAGCAACGCAAACGAAAGGCTAAACGCAAAAACCGGAAACCCATAGATGCAACAAAATCAAGAATAGCTAAGATAGTTTTTCCCGGTCCTCCTAGATTCCGAGGATGTCACCATAACGAAAGCATCATTATCGATAGGGATATCTTGAGTACGAACGAACACATAAGATTGCTGGCAATGCCCCGTGTGAAGGTGAGTGTGATGCAACAGTAACACTGTTGGTAGTATTAAAAACCTCTCCTCATAGCCGAAACCAGAGCACCCACGTGTGGTAATTAAAACTATTCCTGCTGCCACAAATCATATAAAAACCCTCGCCCAACCCAAAGCATACGCCGTGAGGGATACCATCAACCTTCATGGAGCTCGTCTCAAATCGCACCAGATGGAACGAATAACGCAACGTTTGAATGCTCGCGACTACCTAACCATACCGGAGGCGCAACAATTCGCTCGGCAGCAGCGTCGAGATGAGAAAAAATGGTTACGCTATCGCCAGAAACAAGCGAGAGTCCTTAAGAAGAGAATCGTGCGACTAGAGCTTGACTATCTCCGGGGAGTGATGGAAAAAGTGTATCGCTTGACTAGAAATTATTTCTTGAATAACGAAAAACCAAATTTGGAAAACGAGCTTGCGTTTGCGTCCGAAGTTATACTGACCCGAATTTGTCAAGTGATTAGAGTGAAAGCACCCGAACGCAGCAGTAAAATGGAATTGGATCAATACTATTGGGAGCTAGCCGACAAAATGGCCCTGTGGATGTGGAAGATTATGCAAGCCAGTGATGTCACCTTCGAGCGTCCGGAGGAAGTTGATAAACGGTTATCTGCAGCATCGAGTGTGTTTGAGGATCCAACTAAGCGTTCCAAAAAGAGCGAAAACGAGGAAGAAGTAACTGAAGAGGTAGAAGAGTTGGTTGCGGACGATGAGACATTTAATATTGTGGAAGGGGTAATTAGAGGTTGCATAGCGTCTGCAATGCTGGCTGTATACGAGCTGGAGAACCAGACATTGTCGGGCCATGAGCCCTCATACTCTGGAGGGCATAGTGTATCCCAAACAGCAATGGCAGCGGATCATAATAGTGTGTCCAGAATCGAGTCGGAGCAAGCGTCCAAAGTGAACTTTCTACTAAGAAAGTCATCTACCAATGGAGAGTTGATGGATGTGAAACTTGATTACATAGATGATGCAAATCAAGAAGCGGAACCACCGAATGAATAATAAAGATTTTCCGAGCGACTCCAGATTTTGACTAAACCCATCTCTCGCATAATGTGTTCATGAATTACGGACGACAAATTGTCGTCAATTTACTGACTACGAATAATTTTACTTTAACTATCGTTGTAGGTTGACAAATGACTCGTGATAACAATTTCAAATTAAACATGCATGTCAGGAGTCAGATCGATACGATAAACCTCGAAGAATGTGTTCTATGAGCCTTAAATCACCATTTCGTTGCAGGCAAAATATTCGATCGGCTTCGAAAGTCTCATATCGAAATCGGAATAAACGAGGGAAATACGGAAATATCAGTCAAAGGAGTGTCTGTAGAGTACTCTTGAAAAATCTACGATCCAGATAGAGCGCTTCTTGCTCTTCTTTTTTACGGTTAGCCACCGACCACGGAAAGTCTTTTCGACAAAAATACACGTGATATCGGTTAGATCAGGGGTTCTCAAAGTAATCGATATCGACCCCTTGGGATCGATATTGGTTTCTCAGGGATTGACATGATCGAAAATTGATTTTGAGGGTCGACGAGGTCTAAAAATTGACCCCCAATAATTAACACTTAACAGTTCTTGTTTGAAACTTTCAAGATACAGGGCCTGATCACGAACGTCACTTCACGGTGAAAACGAAGTGAATTGTATACAACCTTATTACGGCTGTCACCGTGTGTGTAGAATCCAGAGGAGTTCATCCGTCGTGACAACTTTGATTAACTGGGTGTTATTATGAATACCACGATTCTGTCATGTCACGGAGAAAAACAGGTATATTTATCACTTGTGTTTTAGATGGTGAAAGCTAGTCACGCGGAATGGAATAAGTTTAATTTCGTTTGACGTAGGACTACGTCTTTCATTTCTATACCGGGGTGTAAAATCAAAGTTTCGGAAACGAAAGCGTTACGCCGGAGACCGAGATTTAGAGCGTTAATAGCTCCTAAACAACTGAACGAAATGGTATGATAAACACTTCATTCGAAAGATAAAATGTCTACGCGTTCTATACTTGTTACATTCTGATCCAAAAACTTGTTTCAATAGTCTAAAAAATTGCTTTCAAAACAGGCTATTGAAATCACCAATCGGTATATAAGCGAGCGCCGCTCGGAAATACACTCAGTTCAAATTGAACAGCGATTGAGGCATATTGTCGCTGTTGTGGTGAAGCTCTTCGTTTATCATGAAAGCGCGGATGAACGGTGTCACCAAGAGCCTGTTTGTGCACCTTAGGCCAGAAGGGAATCCATCAGGAGGAGAGTGATGCCACAAACGGTTCCCCGGGACGATCTCGAAGCAGCCGCTACACACACACACACACACATACACGCGAGGAATTCTTTCCGTTTGGATGCCATCCAGCATCGAGAAAGATCCGGAAAATAATCTGCCAGTTTCTCTGGGAATTTAAAAATACATTCATGTGAAAGAGTTTATTTGAATGATTTCTATCCAGGTAACACTGTGACCAAATATGTTTCAATCAAGTGCTATTAACAGATGGTTATCGAGTTAGCATTAACCACTGGTGGGCTTCCAGTATCGAGGAAAATGTGGAAATATCGAATCGTTACTGAAAATAATCTGCCAGTTTATCTGGGAATTTAAAATTACATTCATGCGAAAGAGTTTATTTTAATGTTTTCTATCCATGTAACACTGTGACCAAATACATTTGGTTTTGTGATTTTTCAATCAATCGCAATTAACAGGATAGCTTCTGAAGATTATTCTTCCCCATCAGTAGGATATTTCCGTATCCAATATTGTATGCGCCCGCAATCGATTATTGCTCAGTCGCCGAAAGTTCCGAGCTCAGAGAGTTCATTCCCCTTTAGTTTGCCTTCCAAATTGCCATCGTAAACCACGCCTTCTCTCGATTCAATCACGCATAAAAAGCATACTTAAGCGATATTCTGGTGGTGAGACGCATTCATTTTTCGTGAGGACATCGACAAGACAACATCGATGCTGAGAGTGCTGGACGGCGAAGGATCGGGATCTGCCCGCAAACAAACGCAAGCAGTTTGTTTGAAACTGTGAGGGAGCACAGAGAAGTCGATCCTTCAGGAGAAGAGAAGGTGACCATCGAAGCAGCCGCCACACACACACATACACGCACGGAATTCTTTCCGTTTGGATGCCATTCAGCATCGAGAAAGATCCGGAAAATAATCTGCCAGTTCCTCTAGGAATTTAAAATTACATTCATGTGAATGTGTTTATTTTAATGTTTTTTATCCATGTAACACTGTGACCAAATATGTTTCAATCAAGTGCTTTTTTTTTTTTTTTTTATCTGTATTATAGTGATTTTCAACTCATTTGGCTGGTTCGTCACTTTTTACTTCCATTTTTGGAAGAATGTCGGGAGTGAGAATTGAACTCGTGACCTTTAGCGTGAGAGGCATGGATGTTACCACTACGCCAGATCGCCTCCAGCTCAATCAAGTGCTATTAACAGATGGTTATCGAGTTAGCATTAACCACTGGTGGGCTTCCAGTATCGAGGAAAATGTGGAAATATCTAATCGTTACTGAAAATAATCTGCCAGTTCCTCTGGGAATTTAAAATTACATTCATGTGAAAGAGTTTATTTTAATGTTTTCTATCCATGTAACACTGTGACCAAATACATTCGGTTTTGTGATTTTTCAATCAATCGCAATTAACAGGATAGCTTCTGAAGATTATTCTTCCCCATCAGTAGGATATTTCCGTATCCAATATTCGATGCATAAAACCTTGTGCCTCCAACGTAACGCTCTCGTTTTCGAAGTCCCCCAAATATTCATTCATTCAGAATGAATTCAGATTCAACTTCAAACAAATGATCTCTAAATCAACGATAGTCCTACGTCACCCTTGCGGTTATACCATAGATATAACCCACTTCCTGTTTTTATTTAGCTTTTTTGCTAACATTTTGAATCTTGTCTTGTCTTGTTTAAGAAACAAAAGATAAACAAACAGCAATTTACCCGCCTGGTGGCATTCTTACAACGAAATTCTGACGTATCCAGAGGACGTAAATTTGTTTATTTGGATTCGGTAAATGCGCTATGGGATTTAATTAAGGATTAAAAGTGTAGTTCCTGTAGGCCCATTGAAACATGACGAACTCCTGATTGTCCTCAATGAACAGAAATTTTTTGTTTCTATTTTTAGGATTAGACTAAAAAAGAGTTGCAACACCATAAAATGGCAATGGAGCCCACTGGCCCAAATACGATCATTATGATTGATTATGCATAATATTGATTTGTTGTTAGTTTGAATATAAAATAATAACTGTAAAGTTTTTCCAACATTGCAGAGCTAGTTTTTTGTAGTTCAAACATTCACAATTGGCGGACCAGACCAAAATCAGGACGATAATTATAACTTTTTACGTTATAGATATTTTCAACGGTATTGTTTTGAAGACATACTTTGAATGAAGTTTCAAACATGGAAAAAATGAGTCTATCATTGCAAAACATTTACAAGATACTGTTTTTAAATTCTTCTCTAGTTCTTTTTCCATAATTTTGATATCCGTCTAAAGAAAATCTGAATCACTTTCGCTTTTGTCAAATTTCTTGAAACCCATCAGATGTTTTCTATGAGGATTATGCTTCTGACCAACGCTGCTGACCAGTTTCTGTTTAAATAATTAAATCAAACCTCATGTCCCGTATATCAAATTACACGAGAATGGGAAGGATAAGAGGATTAAACTTCAGAATCTCATATGGGAGTAGTTCAGATTATACTGATCGTGAGGTGGATAAATTCGGGTTTGTTCTGATATATAGAATATATTATTATTCATCAAAATTGTAGAAATGGTTAATAAAAAATGATTATAATTCAAACGATATTCAAACGAGTAAGACAGAGCTGAGTACAAGAGTATGCGACATTTCGATTATTAAACATAATAGTCATGTTTTATCTCTAGCTAGCCTCTATCTCTAGTTTATCCCGAGCAACCAAGTATTCCTACTCATCTTTGAGCCAGCATTTGATTCAGCAAACTAATCATCGAGGTATAATCGCAAACTTGTCGTTCTAAAATATACGATTAATTAAATGGAATATTATCTCATACGCTGTGTTAATTTTACCTACATAACGTTCAAACGCCCAAAATTATGCAACCGACACAACGTTCAAACACCCGACATTATGCAACCAACTTGTCTCTTATAAACGGGAATGAACACGCTATATTTTTTTATATTTTTCCTGGAAAGCTGAAAATTTTTCAAATAACATATCTCGAAACCAGGGAAGCATTTTTTTCGTTTTTGAGTTATGATTTTTCAAAGTTATCCGATGGTCCAAAAATCATTTTCCCCTATTTTCCCAAAAATGACTTTTTCAAAAATTGATTACTTTTGAACCACTAGACCGATTCAGATGATCAACATATCAAATTAAAGCCTACTAGCTAGCCTTATAACACACCTAGCAATTAATTGAATTATAGTCACGTGCATCCAGCCTAGTCGCATAGAAACCTTGAATGAAAACCGAAAACATGTTTACTTTAAAAAATCATAACTTAAAAAGGAAAAATAACACCTCTCTGATATTTGGATATATTATGTGAAACAACCTCAGGTTTTAGAAAAAATATAAAAAAATATGGCGCCCGTGGTCCAGAAACGATGTAAGCTATAAAAAATATATATAATCAATAATTATGAAAACAGAGTCCTTTTTTATTCAGAGAAAAAAAAGAGGAAAAAATAGATTTTTCGAAGCATCGGTTAACTTTGAAAAATCATAAATCAAAAACGAAAAAAAAAACGTCTCTAATTTCGTAATATGTTATATGAAAAATCCTCAGCTTTCCAGAAAAAATATAAAAAGATATAGCGCCTTTGGTCCCGAGACTATGAAAACAATAAAAAAACGAATACAATCAATAATAACGAGAGCAGAATTCGAATTTTCTGCAGGTATAGTATAAAAAAGGACCAGATGATATGTCAATCATCTGAATCGGTCTAGAAGTTCGAAAGTTATGAATTTTTGAAAAAAGTCATTTTTGGAAAAAAGAGAAAAAGTTGATTTTTTGGACAACCCTAGAATAGAAATGGTCACCCTACTGAAAAAACGAAAAAAATACGGGTCTAATGTGTTACGATAAAGAATAAAACTACCACTTTTCACGAAAATCTGAGCACCACTATATCGGTTTGGCATGGAATGGCTGTATATATATAAAAATCTCGTGTCACGGTGTTTGTTACCGAAATTCTCCAAAACGGCTCTACCGATTTCGATGAAATTATGCATAAAAAACTTGGTAGACATGAGAATAGATTGTAAACTATATATGATACCGCTAGGATACCGATTATCATATATTTAATACAGAATAGGGTGGCCTATGCAGGAAAAAATCTATCTTTCTAAATATTTTTTTTGCATTTTTTTTCTCTCAAGTGTGGCTTCAAAATATACATATAACCTCAAGTTTCTACCCTCTCACCCCCATCACCAACCCGAGGAAATCGATAGTGTAACTTCCTCAGGAATTCCAGATCTGTCAACTGATCAGCTGCTGAGTTCTCGCTAAGTTCTCGATGTGGGCATGGACAAACTTTTGTCCTTGGTTCAAGATTTCTCATACTTCGCTGAGTATTCCCCGCCAGTAATAACGACGACTTTGCTGACCGATTCCACGATCGCTGGCATGAAGTTGCTGAAGTTTTGCAAACTTGCATGAGGAATGAATGAAAGATGCTGCCCCACTGTAGCTTTACGTTGGCTGGTAATTTTTCAACCAGTTCTTGGAGCAGCAGGGGTTAAGCCGGGTTCAGACGGTGCGAGTAAGCATACGAGTCGATCTAGTCAGTTACTGCAGTGCAGCTACTCACACCGTGTGAACACATCATGCCAGTTAGTGTCATGTGTGATTCGGCGTGCGAGCTACTTCAAAGTTTTTTGAATTTACTCGCACTCGCATCCCTCAAAACGTCAAAAAACAGAATTTAGCGTTCGAATCAGGGATGCCAAATGTAAACAAATGTCTCTATTTTTAAGATATTTGAAAATATGCGAAGATATTTATAGACTTGAAAAATATTGGAAAAACAAATAAAACCCTAATAGTTTCTAAACGGAATCGTTGTTATTTTGTTTGGCACACTGGCGGGGCACGTTTTCTTATTGAGACAGTTTTATTGGGAATCTAAATATAAAATCATCATCGGGCACAATTTTCATTCAAAATTCACTCACAACTTGCAAAAAAAAGTATTGTTCTAAGAAACAGAATACATATTCGATTTGAAAAAAAGTATATTTTCATTCATTATTTTAGTTTTTGAGACGTATTTATTCCTCCGGCGAATCTACTATCATTTTCATTTCACAAATTGGTACACGAAGCTGCTGTCAACGCGAAGTAAATCAAATTTTGAAAAATCTTTTAGACTGCCATTTGTAGCACCACATACTTTCGGAATTAATTAAGCTATGGATGCTTTCGAGGTTCTAAAAAATAGCGACAATAATCTGATATATATTCCATATTCCAGAAGAAAGGCACATCATTTCTAGTTTCACTCATGAGTGTATATTGGCGTTGTATTTGTGGAGCAATTAAATCCAACAGTTTTTTCACTTTTTCAGGTGTTATTTCCAACACTGCTCTGTACTCTCGGGGATCATCATCGTGGAGTTACTCCAGTATTGTATTTGTTACTCCTTTTCTTTGCATCCAATTCCTGGCCCGAATCCTTTTTTCTTTCTGCTTTTTTCGGATAGTACCCTCAGTTCAAAGAAATTCAGCACAAAGTATTTGTAAACACGGCCAGCGTGTGTCTCGCGATAAAATTTAAAATTGTGTAATGATAAATTCAACTGAAAACCTAAGCCGAAAACAGCCAATAAATAAGTTGATTTCGGATCAATCATCTGTCAAATTCGGACCTGATTGCTGTTTCTGACTATTTGATGGACATTTGAAAAATCGTCTGGCATCTCTGGTAAACCCGTACTTAGTATCTAGTTTCTTGTCAGCAGCTCACATTGTGTGAACGGACAAGGCGAGTCAACCATTTGTCAAGCGAGTTCACCGGGTCAGTAGCTGCTCGTTGTGAAGTCAGCTACTAGCAACGTATAAATGGGCCTTTAGACATCAATTGTATATAGGCTACCCAAAATCAAAATCAATATGGCGTCATTTGTTTACCAACATATCATTTGCTAGGATTGAAATCGTTGAAATCACGAAGATAGTAAAAATAAAGAAAAATGCGCTACTTAATTACTAACTGCAGTTTCACATGGAGGTGTTCACATTTAACATGGAGTTTAAAGTTAGCCACTATTCGACTATATAACGGGACCGAGTTGTAAACAACAGTAATTGACAGAACCAAATTGTCAGTGAAACGCAGCAATATTGGGTACACTGGCAATATGAGGGATTTGACGTTTTAGTCATACCCCTGTGGAGCAGCGCCGGGTTCACCAGATGCGCTTGCTGTCCTGCTGCAAGTAGTGATCCCCGATAATCGTTCGATTAATCGATTAATCGAATACTTCCTACAGAAATCGATTATTAATCGAACGAATACTGCCCATATTCCGTTTTGCCTGCCAAGATTGGGTCGATGAAATGTCAACAATCGACCTCAAATGCTGCCACCTTGCAATCGATTTATCGACCTTTTATATGCATTCATCGAACAACTTGACGCCACTTTTTTGCCAACATGTGCAAGGCGTCGACCTGCTTGCAGCGCTGCTTCCAGCACTGCCTGCTTCTTGTTTGCCTTGGTTTGTTATTGAGAAGAAATGAAGCATCAAAAGGAAAATACATTTATGAATAATTTTTGTAATTTTATTATTATCGAAAACGGAAATAAAAATACATGCACACTCAACCATTCTTGAGCATACCTCGAAGAAGAATGTGGCCGGACAATACTGCATCGGCACTACGAACATGCGCTAACCACAATTCTCTTTCCTCATGTGGCACTCGTTCCGGTAGAGTTTGTTGTTCGATCCACAAACATAGTATGTAAGAATCTTTTCACAATTAGATGTCTTAGCAGTTCCTCGGCAATATCAAAACAACACGAAGTTCGCAGGTCTTTTGCATCAGCTTGCACATGAATCGGTAGGTGTAGCCATCGGAGCCACGGATGGGAGTAGCCAACATCATTTATCCCAAAGGCAGATCTCTATCATCTTGGTGTGATAGTAACGCGTGTTCCCGCACCTAAATAATTGTAATATGATACATCTAAGAGGAACATGTGATATTTATTGGCCTACCGATAATATTCAGATTCTGGTGATCGACAGTTCAGAAAATACGCGCAATATCTGCCACGAACAATCTTCATGCTTCGTAATATCTAGAATGAGTATTAAGCGGCAATGAATGGAAAAATATAGACAATTTTTTACTGTCAAGCTCGCCTATTTTTCAGTCCTTCCCCCATCGTTTTCAAATCCATCGGGTATTTGATATAATTATAATAATCAGGAATCTCAGCCGGTTTCACCGAATAGCTAGACGGCGGTATGTTTTCGAACCGATTGTAACACATGTGTTTGCCAACTTGTTTGTCATGGTCTACGGGCTCCGCTAACGGCCGAGAAACATGTTGAGTCCGAAACTGTAGTCTCTAATCAACTTCTTGCAAGCCTGGAATTAATTCGATGGGGATGTTTTTGAGCATTATGAAAATGTGATATACATACTCCTTCTCCGAAAAATATCAATCCAAAATTCACCTTTCGTATTTTCTTCTGGCGCTGACGCTGAAGGGGAATCAAGTTTTCGAATAGTGTTCGTAGGTTGGAATTGACTTGCAGCGGATTCTCTTCTGCTTGCAATGATATGTAATAGATAGATAAATTTGCCAAAGACTATCTGAAATATAAATAAATAAATTATAAACTGAAAACATAAATAGTTTTCATACTCACCAGTTGTATGTTCCATTTGTCAACGCGAATTAATCTTTGTTTACAAGTTTAGGTAAGAGTAAGAGATAATACAGTAGAACCTCGATTTTCCGCGAGCGGATGATCCGCGACTACGAGTTCCTTAGTAAATCTATAAACCTTCCCGAAATTTGTCAGTGAGTGGTAGACTCATGCTCTTTTGTTTTGGTCATGGCTTTCACATTATCTGATCACTGATGTACACGACCATACAGATGGATAGTTCAATATTTTCTGTATTGATAAAACATGGTTTTCATGCTAAAAATATCTTTTTTCAATGCTTGCACCTCACTTTTAGCCCTTTATTGCGTTATCCGCGATTTTCGTTATACGTGGTGATCTAGCCCGACTATTCCGCGGATAATCGGGATTCTACTGTAATTGATTTTCAGGCAGAATGAACACTTTTTTGATTCCAGAATGCTTTCTCGCAAATGAGAAAATCAGTCTAACAAATTATTTCTCTCAGTGTGACGATAAATCGATTAATCGATTATTTGAGGCGATTAATCGTATCGAATAACAAACTGATGAAAAGTATTTGATTAGCTGATGAACGATTAATTTCAAAAATCGGGGATCACTAGCTGCAAGATGTTGTGTCAAGTTTCTGACGGACATCCTGAAGTCTATTGGGCACCTTACACGATCAAACTGATTGACAATAAGTGTCTTCAATATCGTGACAGCTAGGCTTTCGACATCCGATCTAACCTCAATCAATATTTTGCCACCTTACACGGTCAATATCGCCCTCAACCCGAGACAACGAAAATATCCGCGATGGCTAGTGGTGACATTCGAGTTTGGGATCCAAACTATTCTCCATCAGATTAGAAGGCTAAAAGGCAATTTTCAATTGGTAAAATTTGAATGAATATATCTACTTGGTATTATTTAATTAGTTGAAGCGCTTAGTCCGAACTGTAACTTAATCTATTTTCTATGAATTTTCAGATATTCCTACCAAAATTTATTATTATTATATAACGTCAGTTTCAGATACAATTTTTGTATGGGATTTTCTCACCACTTGCAGAAAAAAAGTGATTTGCATTCACATAGAATACTAATTTGATTTGGAAAAGTTAATTTTCATTCATAATTTACACTTTATAACTCGTTTTTCCTTCTCAAAAACACATCATAATACTCGCTTCACAAATACAGACTGATCCTCTCAGTTTCAGGGATGCCAGATTATTTTAGATTGTGAAAATATATGCAAATTATATTATCTGCAAGCAAATGTTTTTATTCGATAAATAGTATATTTATTACATGAAAGAAAAAAAAAAATATATATATAATAAGACTATGACAGTAGAACCCCGATTATCTGTATCTGTATCTATTTCTGTATTGATAAAACATAGTTTCTATGTTTAAACATCATCCCGACTATTCGCGGATAATCGGGATTCTACTGTAACTTGAATTAACATGTGATGTTTTTTTCACCTGTGATTTTCCCAGATCTTCTCATTCTCCAAATTTTATAGCGGAGTGTGAAGAAACACACAACTTAGACTAAAGTGGCTGCCCCGCTCGCTAGCGCAAAGAATGACCGAGTTCAATGTTAAAAAATTCCTAAGACGTTGTTAATTTTCATTCACTCTCTCACCATCACATTGTCAGTTTACGTTGAGGTTTTGATTTGTATCGCGAAAAGCACTGTATTTTGCTATTTTAGGTACAGTAATTTACATGTAATGCGACATTTTTCTAATTGGACACACCTGTATGCGACACGTTTAGTTATACATTTTTGTAAACATCGAGTTCGGGCCCAAATTATGGCCCCACATTGAAATTCGCCGCCAGACGTCGACGCTGTACCACTCTCATCTTCAATGTCCAATTACAGGTCAAATCGCCTCCAATGCGACACTGAGTGGTTCATCGGCATGTCGCATTAAATGTAAATTACTGTATCAGTTTTCCAAACCAAAAGCTTTCATTTATGATTCCTACAATTTCAGAAGTTTATAAATTCTAATTGCAATTGCAAAAAAGACTAACAAACATTAAATGTCCGATTGCAAATCTGGCAACTCAGTCTGGAAGTCCGTGAGGTAAAACGTCATCATCATGCATCCATATGAAATGTCACGATATTGATGCCCGAAAATCAGAAAATCCGGATTTCTGCGTTGTCGGCCATGTTCAGCTGTCATTATGCTGTCAAATGTCATCATATTGTCAATAAATTTGACCGTGTAAGGTCCGCTTATCAACGAGTCAAGCCTCTCGGATTTGGGAGCTAGTGTTTCGCGCACGGTTCGAATTAATTTATTTATAACAAGCTGACCCTGCAAACTTCGTCTCGCCCAAAATTTGTTTTTTGTTATCGATACCTTCACAACATTCACGTTTTCTTACTATGAGCAAGTTCATGGGTCTGATCTTCTAATCGACCCCATTGAATTTACCTTTTACTATAAAATTCCTGGTATTTCTAACAAAACTCATCATTATAATATCGGATTATTTTCAGACACAATTCTCGTTCAGAATTTTGCAACCACTTGCAAACAACATGTTTCTCCGTTTCATGGAATAATTGTTTTATACAGAAAATATGATAGAATAAAGACAGCCCTAAATCGGACAATTCTCGCGTAACTTTTGAAAAGGTCCAATGTAACATTTTCGCCAACTCGAGAAAAACGTAGTTGAAGACCCGAACATTATTTCGCGAATTGTTTTAAAAGCTATCAATCTTTATCACTGTTTTCACCACTAGCTGTCAAGAATAACTTCGTAAAACCAATCGTAACTATTGTTCCGTGATTTGAGATTAAGGTTGAAGCCTCGGAGCGAAAAATGTTACATTGGACGTTTTGACTGCCCGCGTTTGCACATTGGACATATTACGTTGCACTATAAAAATTTGAAACTAACTAATAAACAACAATCCAAATATCAGCATTTCGTTCTAAAGACTGATTATTATTGTTATCACTCGTTGAATTGCACTGAAATCGATAACAACACCCGTAATACCAGGGACAGACATACAGCTGTACTTGCGCTGTAAGGCCAGGCGCAAGTTGAGACGCGTATAGCGCGAGTAACTTGCCGCGATATAGCGCCTGTTTTTGTGGCTAATGAAAACAGATAGAACGGCGCAAATTGGCCAGATGACGCGAGATTGTGGAGTGCTCGTCAGACACGACTCGCGTTACGCTGTGGCTGAACCACAGTTTCTCGTGCTGGTCGTACCGGCCGGGTGATTGTGTTAGTAAATAAATATATCGCGCGAAACTGTGTGAATCAGACATTGTATGCGAGTGGCACGTTATTTACACCAAACTGCGACTGAATATGCGCTCCACCACACTACGTTTGTGGCACGTATGAATCGTGTTGGTAGTCTCGTGTTCATTTACGAGCGCTATACGCTTCTCAATTTGCGCCTTGCCTAAGGCGGCTCGCACACCGGAGCAATGAGCAACTAGCAACTGTCAACATGCAATAAGCAATATTATCACCAATGGATTTTTCCATTTAATCTTTGTTGATCTCGCACACCGACGCAATACGATATCGCTGTCGCCTTTACAGAGCAACACATGTCGCTAGCAACACGGCGTGTCGGTTGAATAGCAACTTATCGCTCATATTTTGACAAGTTTCGTACATTAAGGCGATTGTTTGCATAATGTCAGGGGTTTTTATTGCTCTGGTATGCGAAGAACAACAAAATATGTTTCCTGTTGCATATTGTGTACTGCAGTTTGCTAGTTGCTTATTGCTGCGGTGTGCGAGCCGCCTAAGGGTACAGCATTGTACAGGTCAAGGCGCTTATATCAGTTATACATTACAGGTGAAGCAACATCATCATTTCAATAAGAAGGGGATTACGGTTTGTGGAGCGGGGGTTGTTTGTTTTGTTATTGCTAGGATACGCCATTATTGCATATTCACATGCGAGAGTAGTGGAAATGAGAATGAAATTCTACAAAATCATCCCTTCTTTTTCACATAAATTCGCGAAAGTCGAACATAGTAGCCATCGTTCGAAAGAGTGTCGTAGCAGTTTGTAGAGAGCCGCCGGCAGCGTTCTGATGCTGTTTGTAAACAATACCGACAGCAATTCCAATATGGCTGAAAGTGCATTTCATATGATTGTTTCACCTGGTATATATGGAGGCGCCTTGGTACAGGTACTATCGACAGACATACTTTAGTTGTATATTGTACCATATGTCAAACTGACAATCAGAAATTTGACCAATTTTCACTACATATTTCAATGAAAAAGGTTTTTATTTAGCGTCTAAACTATCACAACAACAAACAAGTTTCCAATCTGAGTTATGACCTCAAGAGAAAGTCCATAAAAAGAACGTTTACCAAGTGTTTTGATTCGGTTTGTTTATGCTACCCACCACTAACCGTCTATGGCGCTGCGCACAGTACATCTGTAGCCACACTGAGAGGAAAATTTAGTAAATATGACGAATTTTTTGGTACATGTTACTAATTCTCTAGTCATTTTCTACCCTACTAATCATTGGTACATGTTACAAAAAAAGAATGGTAGGCGCATATGTCAAACAAACTACAAATTGTTGGTCCAACATTGGTGCAATAACAGTGAAAATTTTGCTTCATATTTGTGAGAGGTAATCATCAGGGATAATGACAAAATTTTTAATAATTATTTTTAATTTAAAAATTGTATTTGATTGCGTTTCATTCTACATACTTAGAATACATTATACTAATAACTTATTCTATAAACAACATCAATAATTCTCGTTGGAATCATTCTAACAACTGCGTACAAGAGGCAAATTTTAATCGCAGCCTCAACCACCTCAATTTGATGAGCATTTCCAAAGCAAGTTCCCGTTCCTCTTCCTGCTGCATCGCTCTGATTTGCATTAGCTGATTAGCAGACTGACGGTAGAATTAGCACGTTTCATCCGTATTTTGTTCTCTCGTGTCCCTATGAAGAAAAGAAATACATATGTTAATGATATTAAATATGCAATAAATTATGTATGTTCACCTTAAGTTTTTTACGGTCGATGATGTGTTGAAGAAAGATTCCAATCTTAGAAACAAACTCGCCGTTACCTTCAATCCCATAGCTTGGATGGTATTTGGTAAACAAGTATTACGAGTCTGGGATCATGCCAGCTGTAAAGACAAGGAAAAAGGTCAATAGTGTCGTAATGTACAGAATATAACTGATGTTTATCCTTGGCGGGAATATGAAAATAGTTTCCCGACCGAGGTGACTGATGTAATGATGTAAAAAAAATGAATACTTATCTCCGATTTGTTTATGATGAATGATTGAACTGCATATAATTTTAAGGCAAACTAAAAAAGAAAAAATGGTATT
Source organism: Toxorhynchites rutilus septentrionalis (assembly GCF_029784135.1). Taxonomy (NCBI): domain Eukaryota; kingdom Metazoa; phylum Arthropoda; class Insecta; order Diptera; family Culicidae; genus Toxorhynchites; species Toxorhynchites rutilus. The sequence goes on along the minus strand of NC_073745.1, from coordinate 208,515,782 downwards.
AGGTCAATTATGTTAATATGGATCAAAATTTCTTGTGATATTTTTCCCGCCGAAAAGATGAAAACAAATTCTCGGGGGAGATGAATATGTATAATTCAATAAAAACAAAGTGCTTACCTCCGAATCGCTTCGTCTCCAAAAGACAAAAGACAAAGTGCGCACATCACAGTTGTTAGGTATGACGATAAAAACAAACTTACTAATGGTATGAAGTAAAATATACGAATTCCTGGTAGGAACATTCATTGCGTCTGACATCTTTTTTACGCAATTTTAGTAATATTTACAAAAAATGTGTATATTTTACCAATGTTTTTGCTACTAAAGATTTGGTAGCTGCTTTTACTAAACTATTTCTCCAGTGCATGTACAGCGGTAAAACAGGTCGGTACAGATACAGCGATTGTACCGAGTTGCTTGCATGGTTCTAGCGCTGTACATGGTGACAGACATACAATTTTCGAAGTACAACGCAAGTACAGCTGTATGTCTGTCATAAGTATAAGAAACAAATTCCAAAACGACCGAAGTACGACTGCGAGTTGTTTTGACTGCTTTGTTACTTCGGACGTTTCGGCCGTCGGAGGAAAGTGGCGTCCGAAGTAACAGCCGGGTGCTTAAAATTCGATTCTGTACATTGGATATTTTTTGTATCGGCGACAAAAAGATCAAGAAGATAGATACGTGAACGATTGTTTTTGTAATACATTCAATGATTGGAAACTAATAGCGTGCATCCATTAACTCGATTTGTTTACATTTGTTACATAGGACATTTTCAAAAGTTACGCGAGAATTCCTTCCTCGAGTTCTGCTCTCAACACACTCTCATCAACACATTCGGCGATACTTTTTTTTATTGGTATAGATAGATGGTAGATATCTTCATAGGAGTGCGTTTCATCTTGCGTAGAACATATGGGAATTTAATTTTCCGAATTTTCCCTTTTTCCTTCAGAGTTTTCCGAAAATTTCTAATTGTCATGTTTGGTTGGAATATTTTTAGTTGAAATATGTGTAATATTTTTATGGGGCCCCTCTCCATTCCAGAGGAGAGAGGAATGTCATACCATCATAGAAAGATTTCTCATACCCAAAAACACTCACATCCCAAATCGGTTGGATTAGTTCTCGAGTTCTCATTTCTATGACAGTACCAAAACAGCCCCCCCCTTAGAGAGGGGGTGGAGAGTTTAACCACCATAGAAACATTTATGGCTCCCTAAAACCTTCACACACCAAGTTTGGTTTCATTTTCTTGATTAATTCTCGAGTAATGCAGACATTTGTGTTTAATTTGTATGGCAGGCCCTCCTTAGAGAGGAGGGTGGAGAGTCTAACCACCATAAGAACATTTATTGCACTTTAAAAAGTCCACATGCCAAATTTGGTTACATTTGCTTGATCAATTCTCGAGTAATGCCGAAATTTGTGTTCATTGCACCCTAAAACCTCAATATGCCTAATTTAGTTTTAGTTGCTTGATTGATTCCCGAGTAATGAAGAAATTTGTGTTTAATTTGTATGGCAGACAATGCGTAAAAAATATTTCGTTTCCACTTCACCCCGATACACTGGAATGAATCCACCGAAAATGACTGTAGTGAAAGTGAGAGGTGTATGTATGAAATTCAATCTCATTTATTTGCTTCGAAAATAACTAGCCCTGCTTACAATACGTTAGTTTTCATTTATCATCCATATTCACTGGAAATAATTGAAGGCTTACCGGGTCAGCTGGTATTCATTATATAAATTCACACTAGTGTAAACTGTTGATGCGATTTCTATGTATCTCATCATATATCTTCCTAAATTTCTTCAAATGAAAACATCACTATTCTAAACGCACCGTTAGAAAAAGTTTTTCCAATCATAGGTCTCTCAATAATGTGATACCGTAGCTGCGTCGTGTAAAGGGCATACGCAACAGTGGACAACAAAAGTAGCGTTCCCCTGCAATGAAATTATTCTGCCAATTAATCCATGACAGAGAAGCATTCTTTACTAATCCGTATGAGTTAGAATGTGTTGTTTAAGCGCTCCTTTTGCCTTAAAAGCCTTCGGACAACATGGACATGAAAAGGGACGTTCACCTGCAAAAGAATTGTTCTGCTAAATGATCCATTAAAGTAAAACATTCATGACTAACCCGTATGGGTTCGAATATGCGGCCTGAGCGATGACCTTTGCTTGAACATCTTTGGACAATGTGGACACGAATAGGGACGTTCACCTACAAAGGAAAGATTCTGCTGAATAGTTTATTGAATTTAATATTTTTTACAAACCCGTATGAGTTCGAATGTGCGCTCGGAGCGTTGAACCATCTCTATATGCGTTCTGACAGTGTGGACACGAAAAGGAACTTTTACCTGCCAAGAAATTACGCTGCTGAACGGTTGGAATATTTTTGAATATTTTTCCTACAAACCGGTATGAGTTCGAACGTGCACTTTTAGTCTTGTTTTTGAGGAAAATGTTTCATCACACTCTTCACATCTAAATACAGGTTTCTCTCCTGAAATAGACAGTTTCGAAAGATTGTAGTCAATATTTACAGAAAACAACAAATACAAATAGTTAACAGTAATAAAACATGTTCTACCAACCCGGATGTGATTGAATGTGCTTTTGGAGCGTTGATATTTTTACAAACGTCTTAGGACATTGTGGACAAGAATAGGAACGTTCGCCTGCGAAGGAATTATTCTGTTGATTGTTTGTTGGATAGAACTGTTTTAACCAACACTTCTTGGTGCGAATGTGGTATTGGAGCAATGAACTCTGCTTAAACGCTTGTGGACAACGTGCACAAGAATAGGGACGTTCGCCTGCAAACGATTGACTCTGCTGAATGGTTCATAATAGTAAAATGTATCCTACCAACCCGTATGAGCTCGGATGTGAATTCGGAGCTTTGCGGTTTCCCTAAATGCTTTCGGACAATATGGACAAGGAAAGGGTCGTTCGCCTACAAAGAAATGACTGCTGAATGGAATCAAATGGAATTTAATTGTTTTAACAAACCCGTATGAGCTAAAATGTGCACTTTTAGTCTATGTTTTGAAGCAAATGTTTTTTCACACTTTTCACATTTCAACAGTATCCTCCCTGCAAAAGATTCAGATCAGTACATACTTTAATCGTGTGTAATAGTATCTGGTCATTCGATAACCTTTTTTCGCGAAGCCCTTCTTACGTTTTGTTCCAGCATCTGGAGTTGATGACATATTGTTGTCTTCGTCTATTTCCCTGATGAAGAATATCTCTCCGTTTTCTCTTTTGATTTCGTCATCCTGTCCGATTGGCCGGAAATCCACTGGGTCTGTCTCGAAAATAGTTTTATTATCCGACAGCTCATCGTCAATCATTAACTCTGGATCCATCTTGATGTCAGTCAGTTCGGCGATGGGCAAAATTTGGAAGCAGCTCTCAGGAACGTTGTGGACTGTTATGAATTCTTGTCGACATTTATCACATGTAGGATAACTGCTCAACGGGGAAGTGAAACTCCTCAGCTTCTGCAGGACAGTTTTCAGCTTCTGTTCTTGATGAGAGGGGACCAGCACGTGATGGAATTTATTATTGCTCATTTTGTAGCAAAAGCTACATTGGTCACTGTTGAATGGCTGCATATCAGATATCACCAATCTATAATAATACAAATTTCGCAAATATTTGGTCGATCAATAATCATTAGTTGATAGCGAATTCGTTTTTGAAACTTAGTTCCAAACTGACTTTGTAATAAAAAAAAACTTTCGGGTTCACGAATGAGGTAATTTGTTGGTGTGCGTTATATAGTTTGATTTGTTTATATAGGGCTCTTGCTACACATACATGCAGAGCATGTGTTGGGCACACATTCGCTTGTTTACATTCGTAGTGTCTATGCAGCAGAAGCGGATTTTTATCAATCGGCGTTCTTGTAGATGATTTAAATAGAGTTACGGTCATTCTAATAGTGCATAGAGCTAACATGAACTTTGTGAAACAGTTAGGCAAGCTATTTTATGAACAAGAGTTTTTGTGTAACGCATATTATTTAGTTTACTAGCACCTATTTCGCGATGTTCATTGAGCGACTCTCCCATTAGATTGGAATCGAAAAATTGGCAGAAAAAGGATTATCAACATTTTCGCACCTAGATCAAAGTCACAGAGTCTCGAGCTCACGTTTGAATGCTTCCTTGTATTTCCATGAATTGGTCAATCGATGGATTTTTTCCGTTTCCGATAAATTTTCTTATAAACGTATTTAGCTTCTCCGCAGAGCATTCGGGTACTCGGAAATCATATCTGAGAGTTGGTTGATATTTCAGGCTGAAAATGTCCTTAATTTCAACATAATCAACTGCTTTTTTGGCGGAACTAGCCGCCGATTAAGGATATCTGCACACGAATATTCATTATAGTTTATTCTTTCACGAGACCAGCAAAAAGCTTAAAACCTAAATGGGAGCACACTTCACCTAATCCGGCTATACAATCGCAATGTGCAGTTTGCACTATTTCTGTGAAAATTTTTGAATAATCAATCTGCTTCCATTGATATGAATCATGGCCAAAACAGAAATTTCTATTTTTCCCCGTGTGTATGGCTTTGACGCTAAAAGTAAATATTTTTATGTGAAGAAACATATATTCGCATGTTATTCATATAGATTAGCGCGTAATCTTTATAACTATTTCGCTAAAATAATTATTTAAACAAAGCTCAATCTTGTCGCTCCATATAATTCCTATGGAGCGATCACTTTTGCCTGCCCAACAGATCACTAATACATATGCACGCTGCAAGCGCCCTATTTGCGATGACAAATGTACAGTGTCGACGTCTGGTGGCGATATTAGGGCTTGGGAGGTAAAGTCCAAGGCGCGTAGAAGTATATCCTAAGGTGGGCCAACTTGCTAAAACCACTCTTCAGCCATCTTGGAAGTCTACTGTGTTTTGTTTGTAAACAAAACACAATACGCTTGTGCCGGAGCTCGCTCGTGATCAGTCTGTCTCTTTCACGCTTCAAGGAAATAATTCCCCTTCTGCTTTCTTCCGTACTGTTTTCATATACCGCTCCCCTAACCAACTTAGTGACGAAACGGCCTCACCTAGTACCATAGACCCGTCTTGGTAAAGTCGAGATGAAGAATAGAAGGTGGAAAGATTCACGGGTTTTGGTTGTGTTAAACTTTGATTGTATTAGTATCCTGGAAGATTGTTCACATATCAGGCATACCAATCAGTTACTCAAATGTTACAACATTGAGTGTGTCAGCGAATAAATTTGAAAGAGGATATACAGACACTAATTACATATTTCCAAAATATATTTTTCGCACCAGAAAAAAAAGAACATGTCACGAACTAAAATGTTTATTTTTTGACGTAGGATTACGTCTTTCGGGAACATATTGGTGTACAAATTGAAAATCGAGCACATCGTGAAAATTGTCCAATTTCAATCGCTTATTGCTCAGTCATTTCATGACGGATTAATTATATTTTTGCGTCAATCGATTTCGGCACTCTATAACAATTTTTTATATCGATGAAAATAATACATGTCATGAAACTAACTATAGAACAATTGAAAAATCTCAACCCCTATCCTAACGGAAATACCCACTGCTGATTGGTCGAAATTGACGACACATGCGGCGGTTTCCTAACAGAGAAATCAAAACCAAGCTGCCTGGGGGAAATCGGCATTGCAAATACATGAAAGAAGGGGATCTTTTATTCCTATACATATGTGTTCCCCAACAGAGACATCAAAACAATGTAGCCTGGGGGAAATCGGCATTGCCAATTCATGAAAGTAGGGGAAGCTTTTGTTACCACCGAAAAGTGTTCCCTAACAGAGACATTAAAACCAAGGTGTTGTTGGGTGAACTCGGCATTGCAAATATATGCAAGTCGGGGGCATTTTTATATTACAAGTGAGGTGAGTGATACGATTAATTCTTGCAAATGAAATTTCAATTTGGACCTTTAATGTTGGTTGCTTCGAGAAATTTCATATCAATGACCGATCGTGTATCGTGAAAATTTTTGCACAAGTGTAGGTGTAAAATTGTATATGGTAGTAGTTGTGTTAAAAATGACTTGATATATGAAACGATTTATTTCAATTATCATAAATAAAAACCCAGGTGTGTTCCCACTCGCGAACGGATCGTTCGGTTTAAGCTGTCTGTTTTGTTGTTTTCATTTTCTCCCAAGGAAAGTTTATACGGCGAGAAAATTTGGAAAAGTGAAGATATATTAAAAAAAGTTATTTCCCATATGCTCTACATATAGTATAGTATGGGTGTTGTTAGTCCAATCAAAATTGGCATTGGGTTGAATAAACATTCAGAAAGTAAAAATTATAAAAGAAAATTACCTTTTCCATTTCTAATATGTTTTCTCTATTTTAAAGTAACAAGTTTTTACTGATGAGAAAAATTGATAATTGTGTTCGGTATTGGTAGTTATCTTATATCACATTGGTGAGTTTTTTTTTTCTTTATTTCATCCATAAATAACACAGGGGGCATCTCGTCTAGGATCACAAAGGGCGATTTTCATCATATCTCGTTCCACTTCGATATCTTTTATCTGATACGCACCATCCAACGACTGTTTACCATCCTTCTATCATCATCACTCGGTAAACACTGGTGGAGTGAACAAACAATATCGAACAACCAAACAAAAAGGCCCTAACGGAATCCTACGTCAACTATGCGGTCGTGTCTCGGACACAACCCTCCTGTTACTTTTTCTTTGATTTCTTCTTATATCAGAAAAGTATTCTAATGTCTAATATGTTTGGATTTTAGAGACACTTCATGGAAGTTTTTCTCTTGTCAGCAATTGTAATTACTTTTTTCACAATTAGGGTGCTGAACACTTCATTCGTCTAAAACTAAGACACAAGCGGAAAACTTTTCGTATCAATCTAGGTCATACGGAGTCAATTAAATTTATTTTTCAAGAGCATTTTTCGCAAAAAACATGCAACCTTTTTTCCCATCCACTGTCAAATGTTTCTCCGTCAAAGGAACAAAACATTCTGTGACTCTGACTTTGTTCATTTACGTTTTTGGTCGACAAACGAGAAGTAAAATTGCAGTTTCTGCTAAGGGGCTGTCCACATACCACGTGGACAACTTTAGGGTGGGTAGGGGGTAAGAAAATGTCCACTCTTGTCCACGGAGAGGGGAGAGGGGGTATAGACTGAGTCCACGTGGACAGGAAGAATTTTCTCTCCGTATTTATCAATAAACGGATTGAGAAGCCTGAGAGTGCTGCCCAGGCAAACGTTCATATATTTTCTCTCATATCATGGATCTTCTTCAGTGAAATCTGTATTATAAAAATATCTCACGTAAATTGTGAATGACCAACTATTTCCTATGATCGAACTTTTATAGTTACGGGGTATGCATAGCCCTCATAGCCAAAACTATAAAAATTAAACGATTCCATAATGGTTGAGATTCCATGATATGCGTAAATGATTTTTATCAATTATAATTTTCTATACGTTTTGTTATATCTCGAGAACAATATATGATAATAACGTCTGTATAGTTTTTCATAAAGAATTGCGTGTAAAATCATTTTTCCAAAGTATTTTCATTCCATTAATTTCTAGGAATAAATATTTACATTTGCAGGAGATTGTCTATGCATCACTAGTCGTTGAGCCAGTGATAAATTATAGAATATTTCAGGAGGTGATAGAGTATCATATTTGATGAAAAAATCCTACGCATGTAGTCAATTCTCAACTAGGACATTGTTGAATTTTTGTTAAGTCTAATTTTATGTCTTGAACTGACTCTAATTTAGAAAGTACGCTCCTTAGAATAATTATACTGTTCATTTGAAAGATAAGAAAATTTTGCATAGAATGCAATTGTAAAATTAATAGAACCCAGGATCAACTTTTAAATGTAAGGAACCAACTCAAATTTTGTGTTTTTAATTAATTTTACAAAAATGCATGATAAACTGGATTGTTTCTATCAGCCAAATTGAAGCTCTCCAACCACTCTACAGTTCCTTCCTTGACACCACACTATTATCCTTCTTGTTATCTTCCACTAATTTAAATGTGTTCACAACATAATTTTTATGCAAGTTTTCCTCAAATGAAAGCATCGTGCGCACTTTTTGACTTTTCAGTTCAGTCATTTTAAGGGAGTATTCTAGTCTAGAAATCTGAAAAAATCGAAATTTTTTTTTTACCATATTTCTGTAGTTTAGGCATTCAAGAATATACTCTAGAAAGGACTTATCGAAAATCCTATTATTTACCTAGTTAGAGCCATCTTAGTGATGTGGTATCTAACCTGTTACGGCCATCACAATGAACTTCAAACGTGTTTCTCTCGGAACTAGTTTTTTTCTAACTGGCGTACACGATATCTCAAGTTCTACTGAACCGATTTATGTCAAATTTATATTAAAATAATCTGCATACATCTCTCTATCGCATGAACCAATAAAAAATTATAACTTTTTAATTTTACTATTTTTAAAAAATCGGTAAACGCAAAAAAAAAACGTTTTAAACAGCAGTTTTGTTTTCAAACGGCCGCCATTTTGTTAAAACCCATGTTTTTGACTTGTCCGAGGTTCATGCCATAGCGACATCTTTACTGATTCAGAATCTGTTCGATTTTTTTGTTTCAGATAACCAGAAGGACTGGAATCGTGTACGCCATGGCACAACTTTTTTTTGAACACCCTCACTTCACCAGCATGTAACTATTCTAATTATGAATTTTTTTTTCCGTCCTATTTTTGTTTTATTGTTGAAAGATAGATAAACGAATAATGATATAATGGATAGTAAAAATATTCTTTGTTTTATTTTTACGGAGTTCGAAAAAACGTCCGAAATTCGTGTCTCTACACTAGAATACCCCCTTAAGGCAAAAAACCGGTCTCAAGGAAAAGTTCAATAATTCTTTCGTAGTTAAGATTTGATCATCAGCGTGGAAGATTTTTTATGATCCCCTATCTCTTCAAATTTTTCGGATCAGCTACCTAATAACCTATATATAATAATATTATTTTAAACAGATATAATAGTTTTCGATATTTTATTCAATTTATGAGAAAGTTTTCTCAATAGTTTGAACATTTATAAAAAAAAATAATAGAAGGTTAATGAATTTCTCAAAAAAAATGTTTCAATCGGGCAACAGGCTTCAGGGCCATTTTTGGAAAAAATGAACGAAATTTCAATAAAATGGGGAGGATCGGGGCAGCGGAGGATCAATTTGGCGTTGAATTGCTCTCTGGTAAACTGTGACGTTTTAATAAGGATTTAAGTGGAGGAAAACTAAAGAGCAATACAAATAACTTATCGAGCAAGATTAGTAAAAAATTATTGAGTCGTGAGTTTTTTGATTTTTTTTCCCCACGAGCATTTTGGAAGCTATCTAGACACGCAATGCAGGATGGTCAATAAGCAGTTGAAAAATAAAAAAATATATATAGATATTGAAAATATTTTTAATAAGGTATTAGTACCCTTTGAAACTATTGCGGAAAAGGTTTCTATTGCGCTGATGACTAAAAGTGAATTGATTGTGTGAATGAACCGACATTTCCTGTGGCGAAATGTTGAAAATGTTTTGAGTGATCTTTGAAACGCTATAACTCTGTTATAAAATAATGCATTCGTCAAAGCATCAACTGGACCATGTATTAAATATTTCCAAGATTGCGATAAGTAGATTTGACCATCGATTTGCTGTGCGTTCATTATTTCATGAAATATTCTTAATTCGAAATCAAGGGATAATTTTTCATTCGATAGAGAATACCTCTGTAGTAAATAGTTCTACTGAAACTCTCTATGAATAAAATGGACGCGAAATAATCATGTTGATTGGATTGCTTTTAAGCATATATTCTCAAAATCTAGAGAAACTTTGAAAACAAACTATAAACGCGTTATCTTTTCTTGCAAAGTATTTTATCTACAACACATATACACATCACACACTAGAAATTTGTAGCTTGAAAATGCTGTATTTTTTATCTTAATGTCATCATTTATATCGAAGATTCAGGCGTTCTGAAATCTCTGAAAAATTTCGACCTTTTACTCCTCATCCTTTGTCAAGTGAGGATCTATAGATATCAGTACATGCTTCCTACTTTATCTTTTCTTTTTTTTTTTAATTCTTTTTAAATGATAGAAAAAGAGTATATGTATATAAAATCGTTCTGTTCGTTTTTGTGCGCTTCAAAAACTCGAGCTCTGATGGAGCTAATATTATAACACAAGATACGAGCCACTTCAAAAATTGTTGTTGCTACTGCCAACGCCTCAAGAAGCTTCAAGATTTCCAGATGAAATAAGCACACTTCTGAAATAAATCTGTGTAGGTAAATTAACTTTCTAGTATTGAATATGTATTCTATGTGACAGTAACACAATTCTTTGCATGTGTTCAAAAATCGTGAGCTTAAATTGTATCTGATAGTGATTTCAAATCTATTTAATTTTATTCGATTGGCTTTGCTCAAGATCAATCCTTGGAATTTTGTAATTTATTTTCGGATGCGGATTGTTCAACTGGATATTGTGCGTTTCCGTGTTGACAAACCAGATGGCAGCTTGCCTTTAAGATAATAGAAAAACAAAGTATTACAAGTATTTTAATTAGAGACGAATGAACTGCAAAGTTTAAAGCCTTTCAAAAACAATGAACAAAAAACATACAAGTATTTCAAAATTAAACTCATATGGAATATTGGATTTGTTTTACTACTCATTTTTCTGTCATAAAAAACCAATGAGCCACGGCAAACGTGGCAGGGTTCAGCAAGTAAAATTTGAAACAAAATAAACTTAAATGGAATTAAAATTTAATTCATGCGCAATTCAGTTATTTCCCGAATTATTCTAATAAAATCAATAAAAATGTCCACGTGGACAACAGGGGGAGGGGTATGAAAATGTCCACGCTTGTCCACGGAGGGGGAGGGGGGAGTTTAAAATCGTGCTTTTTCTGTCCACGTGGTATGTGGACAGCCCCTAAAATGTCAGTTGAGCTTTTATGATTTTGAACGCTGACATTGATTTAAGAAAAAAAACTAGTGCGTTCATTGGCTGAATGGAGTGGTATAATAATCACTTCGTTCGAAAGATAAAATGTCAACGAGTTATATGATTGTCACTTATTGGTCCAAAAAATTGCTTTGAAAGCAAGCTATTGAAGTCATAACAATCTAGCTCATTGATGATGATTGGTGATCGCAATGTGTTCCCGAACACGGACGCAAAATCTAAGCACCTGGAGGAACCGTCATAGCGAATACATGCAAGCTGTGATTTCTTTTGCTCGCTTGTATTAGTGTTTGGGAAACCATAGCGGACACAGGCAAGGCGTGAGTACTTTTACTCGCATCAGTTTCTGTTCTGCTTTCGCATGGAACCGTCGTGATAAATTGTTTGCGTGTGAATTCGTCCTAGCGAAGGAATATTCGCACCCATTTACACATTCGATCTGGTGTTCCCGTGATGCAATCCAATAGCATCAGTTTCTGTTCTGCTTTCGCATGGAATAGACATGACAAATTTTATTTGAGTGTGAATGCGTACGAGCGAAAGAAATATTCGCACCCATTTACGCATTCGACTTGGTGTTCCCGTGATGCATTCCAATAGCATCAGTTTCTGTTCTGCTTTCGCATGGAACAGTCATGAAAAATTGCCACTTCACGATAAAAACGAAATGAATTTTATGCAAGGTTATATAGACTTTATTTCGTTTTCACTGTGAAATGCCGCCCTTAGTTTCTGTTCTGCGCATGGATTGATCATGAAAAATCTCGTGTTATTCTCACGAATCACATATCAAACATCTTCAGTTGCATTTACAAGGCCACTCAAATTTCATCAGTTCATTTCGGGACCACCAACAAGTTTGAAAGAGTTGAATTTTATGTTAATAACAATTCCATACTTATACTCATCCTCCCACACACTAAAAAGAAAAGCTTTCAGCCATTTTTCAAAATATTCATTCACTCATTCATTGAGAATTGATTTAGATGCAATTTTAAATAAATTATTACCGAGCCAACGGTAGTCCTACGTCTACCTTGTGGTAATATCACAGATATAACCCACTTTTTGTTTTTTTTTGTTTTTCGCCTCCAGCCCTGAGAAGAACCCTTGTGGAAAAAAATGGATGGGTTATATCTGTAGTATACCGGCAGGGTTGACGTGGGACTACCGTTGTCTTAGTAAGTATTGTATTGGATAAATTATAGATTGAATGAAGCAATTTACGAATTCTATTAAATTCAACATATTTGTTTTGTAAGTAGAAAGTTTGAACAGTTGCCATGTAAGATCAGTTCATGCATTACGTTACAAGTAAATTTGATTAACGTCCTTTTACGTTCGATGTGATGCCTAGCACTACTAAAATATGTGAACGGAAGAATTGTCAAACGATCATTGTATCTTACATTTCCCTCTAAAATTATTGCACATCTCATATTTACGTAGTTCTCGAACCGCGAATGTTCATTCTCCTCTAGTTTTTGAAATGACATTTTATTAATTGTGAAAGACGCGTAGAAATATTTCCTATCAATTGATGTACACGTCTTTCCGATGTATTAAGAAATGTTCGAGCTATAAGCATTCGAGATTCGCGTATTGTAATGTATAGTATGTCAAACAAATCTTAGAGATTTTCCGATTAGATTGGTATGCAAATCATAAGAATTCATTCACAGTGAAAATAGTTATTAACGTTAACTTTATTTCATAAAAACGTTACCTGTTTTCTGATTTGACACCCTTCCTGAAAGACGTAGGTATACGTCAAAACTCTTTCTATCCGCACCCTTTTAGTTCACACGTGAAAAAACGGCGTTCGACGTCTTGTGACTTCAATTCACACGGCACTCAATGTCCTATCTTTCGGATCATTCCCATTGCTTTTAAACGACCAGATATGGTTTGCTGAGCTACTCCAAGTGTATCTGCAAGTTCTTGTTGCGTTTGTGACGGATCTTGATCGAGTAAAGCTCCCAATTCATCTTCAAACTTTTTTGACGGTTCGGAACGTTCTTCGTCTTCCAAGTCAAAATTACCATTTTTAAACCGTGCAAACCACGTCTGACACGTTTGCTCAGTTGGAGCATGGTCACCACTTCCACCAAAATTCAATGACTTTCCGCAGCTTTCTTCTTCATATTGAAATAATGAAGTAACACTTCCCGCAAAAACACTCGTTGGTACGAAATACGACATATTCTAAGTGGCAAAAAACTATGTTGTTTACGCTTCAACTTTTTGACACTGTCATGAAATTTCGAAGTGTAGTATAGTAAATGTATAGTATGTATAGTAAATGAATGCAATTTTTCATTCATCGTGAAGAATCGTATCGTCTCTTTCGTCTGCAATGATGTAAGGGCGAAAGTACTTATGAAATCACGAAAAACGTTGACGTGTACATGTTATTGTTACCAAACAAAACACCAACAGAAAGCAAAAGATACTGAAGTACTGTCGTCGGCCACTGAGCGATACTATGCTCATGACATCACTGCGGTGCGACCTATAATGCGAACATAACCACTGTGGTTACGCCGGGCGGCAATGTGTTAATAAATGACTCAAAAAATAGGTCTAACGTCAAGTGTATTGATATAAACTAAATATGAAAACTATGATATTTTTCCATAGATTTAATACATAAAAATCTATGGAAAAATATCATACGGTGAGTCAAATATCTTTGATGTGATGAATAGAGCCTCTCATTTTTCATAAACCTGTGAAATATTGTTATATCCAAAAAGTCTGCAACAAAAATAAAAAGTATTTTACAGATATGTCTGTGAATTTACAAACATATCTGTAAATCTGGCATCTCTGTTGGTCTGAGAATTTATTGCAAGAAATCGCTTGAAGAAATACATGAATTTGCTTGAAAATGAAGTGAATTGAATCCGCACCACTTAGGGTTTGATGAATGTACTACAAAAAAAAGACGGGTGGGTAATGTCGGGGACATAACCGGAGTGACGTAGGACTATACAAAGGGGACAGCTTTTGTTAAATATATATTTTAAATATATTGTTTTATTCTCTTCTCCTACGTGAATACCTACCTATCTACCTGAAAAATGGATTAGTTTACTGTTTACTCTTTATGAATATGTTGATGGTTCTGAAAAGAACCTTTGGTGTTGTATTTTTGTTATCACTCGATATTCCCATCTTGTTCGGTTAAACCTTCCTGTTTAGCTATTGCGTTTGCCACAAGCCACAGCTTTCACAGTTGGAAAATTTCTTCCCATCCAGCTTGTGACATATTGTTCAGTAAATTACATTTAATGCGACGTGCCGGAGAAACACTTTGCCACTCACTGGAACTAATTGTTGCCTTGATGAGCGCCGAACCGAAGCTGCTCTGTTCTTGATCCGGGTTTTCTGATTGTCGTGAGCAGCTTTGCAAGCCAACTCGAGCACTCCGACGGCCGAAACTCTATAATCCGTGTTAGGTATACTGGTGATCCGGCACCAATCCGTTCGGCCTAGTTACCCTTGCGGAGCAATCAGTGAATGCGACCAACAGGGAACTGCACACTTACACGGTTCGAGTGGGACTTTGCCTTTCCCTTAACTTGTCCTCCTTTGTTACGTCCACGATGCCGATGCCGTACAACCACATGGGTTTACGGTTTGAAAGAAAATAAGATATTTTTCTGGGGTCCGCGTGTTTTATACTCTAGCGGTACACACTCACAGGATAGAGACAAATCGGCAGACTCAGCCAGAGGGGCGAGTCCAACGAGACGAACGAATGAGCGTTAAAAGGGAGCGATGGCAAAAAAATACATTCATTACGATTTGTTCGCTCGTTGGATTCACATGCAGGCTAAAAAGGGTCCTTTTCAGGATCACAAAATTATCTTCAATCTAAAGAGTTTATTGTTTTGTTATTACTCGATATCCCCATCTTGTTCGGCTAAACCTTTCTGTTTAGCGATTGCATTTGCCACTCGCCACAGCTTTCACAGTTGGAAAATTTCTTCCCATCCAGCTTTGTGACATGTTGTATAGTAAATTACATTCAATGCGACGTGTCCAAGCGCCACTCAGTGTCGCACGCGTCATATGATTGAACTACGAGTTTCACTACGTATTTGCAGTTCATCATTTTTTAAAGCCGTGTATCCGGGTATGAATTGCATGAATTTTCTTAATAAAGTTTCATAAAAATCTGAACTCTCTGGTTTTTTTTTGAGTCACAGAATCACGTGGCTACTCTATGGTGTATTAACCGATAAATGGTCGCATGCTACGTGCAAAGCGCTAAAGAGATCTCATCACCCAAAGTCACTTCTTGTAAATGTCAATTTACTGTTTTCCTTGCTCCATTTCGCCAGACTGGTCGACAGGAACACGACTACAACTGTTGGGCTTGGTAGACTCTATATATTGCCTTTCCCTTAACTTGTCCTCCTTTGTTACGTCCACGATGCCGATGCCGTACAACCACATGGGTTTACGGTTTGAAAGAAAATAAGATATTTTTCTGGGGTCCGCGTGTTTTATACTCTAGCGGTACACACTCACAGGATAGAGACAAATCGGCAGACTCAGCCAGAGGGGCGAGTCCAACGAGACGAACGAATGAGCGTTAAAAGGGAGCGATGGCAAAAAAATACATTCATTACGATTTGTTCGCTCGTTGGATTCACATGCAGGCTAAAAAGGGTCCTTTTCAGGATCACAAAATTATCTTCAATCTAAAGAGTTTATTGTTTTGTTATTACTCGATATCCCCATCTTGTTCGGCTAAACCTTTTCTGTTTAGCGATTGCATTTGCCACTCGCCACAGCTTTCACAGTTGGAAAATTTCTTCCCATCCAGCTTTGTGACATGTTGTATAGTAAATTACATTCAATGCGACGTGTCCAAGCGCCACTCAGTGTCGCATTGGAGGCGATTTTAATCTGTAATTGAACATTTGTGATGACAGTGGTACAGTGTCGACTTTAAATGTGGGGTCATAATTTGGATCTCTATGTTTACAAAAATGTCCAACTAAATAAGTCGCATTACATGTCCGTCCAATTAGCTAAATGTCGAATTAATTGTAAATTACTGTACTTTCAATCTGGAAACAATTTAAGAATTGGTGAAAATTGAATAATCAGAAAAGTCCCCAACTATCAATAAGCTCAAAACAACTGCCAAATTCACATACTCATCATATCCTGGCAAACAAATTATGAAAAAATCAATTTGTGTTTTATTATTATTTTGGATAATGTTTTAGAAAGCATTGAACTGTATTTTCTAAACTCTTTTTTGGAAGGTTTAATGGCCCTGAAAAGCGCCTTGTTTTATGGAATGGTTCCAATTTAGAAAACTTTGTACTCGTGGTTTTGAAAAAAAACATTTCGAACGCCCTCGATGCCGCCTTGTTCTGGATTTGCCGCTCTCTGCAACTGCCTGTTGTTGTCTTGATATCCACCGAACTGAATGTGTTCTGTTCTGAATGCGGTTTTTCTTATCGTCGCGAGCAGCTTTACCAGCCAACTCGATCACTCGACTCAATAACGCCGGCTAGGTGGACTGGTGCACTGGTACTAACGCGCTCGGCCTAGCTACCCTTGCGGGGAACTCCAGATCAACACGGTTCGAGCGGGATTTTGCCTTTCCCTTCACTTTTCCTCCTTTACCATGTCCAGACATGGCTGCTTGGGTTGGTTTGTTGATGTGTTGTGATGCGAACCGATGTGGTGTACGGTTTGAATGAGAATGATCGTTACGGCAGCGGAGCGGGGATTTTTAAGCTGACTGGCTCGAGAATTACGCATGTGTGAGACTGCGACCAATGTTTCGTTCATTTTTTTCTTTTTCCTTTCTTCATTCTATTTCGCTGCTGCTCTGGTTGCCCGTTTTAGTCGGTACGAATTGAGGAACACAAAATGGACCAATCAAAAATGGGCACATAGGGCATTTTGACAATGCTTGATATTTCACAATTATTCAATTATTTATCTCAAGAAAAATGAAATGTTATTCGTTATGATAGATGCGTAGATATATTTCCTATCAATTGATGCAAAAACCTTTGCGATCTATTGAGAAATGCTCGAGTTATAAGCGTTCCAAATCTTGCATTTTTTCCTACTTGTTCAGTACCTAGATTTCCATTTCACCCCCTATATCTTCCGGTTAGACGTACTCCTACGTCAAAAGGAGTCCCAATCCTGGGCTCGTGACCTAACTTCATAGCAAAAACGGTTTGTCGGTAATTAGGCTACCGCTGGCCAGTAAGGACATCCGCACCAATGCGTTGTTACAGACATTTTGACAACCCTCACCATAACGCAGCAACCCCACTGGTGGTTGCGGTTCAGGTGTGGGAAATAGTAATCGGCCTCTCAGTGAATAGTGAGTTAACAAATTTGGCAACGCGATAGCAACCGAGCCAAGTGTTGCTATTTTCAACAAATGTCAAACATCTGTTGTGGGTTTCATTCGTCTTGTGCTCGTTTTTTGTGATTTTGCTCTGAAATATTATTTCGGAAGTGTATATATTACATTTATCTACCAAAAAATGAACGCGACGAAAAGAGAATTAACTGACACTTGTCATTTCTTCTAGTAATAGCAATTGTATTTAGCAACCTGCGGTGCGAAAAAGAAGTGATACTATAGCAACCGCGATAGCAACGACGGGTGCGCAAATCGATGAGTTAATAAATTGGCAACGGCTAAAACTCGAGACTAGAAACCTTGAATAGTAACGCATTGGTGCGGATGCCCTAAATGAATCAGATTTCTTTCTTATTCTACATCGAACGTCATTTAGGGTTCATAACAAAAAAAAAGAAAGTATATTCAAATCTAGCGATGCATAGATATTTAATAAAGAAAAAAGAAAATTCAATTCATACTACGTTTTCAAAATTCAAACATCCTATCATGACAAAATTTTATTCATTCCATTCCTAAGTCTTGAACTTCGACTCATCGAGTTCAGAATACGACGCGTTTTCTCACTAATACCAGGGACAGACATACAGCTGTACTTGCGTTGTACAGGTACCATCGTACCATGACAGACATACTTTGGTTGTACATTGTACCGTATGTCAAATTGACAATAACAAATTTTCCCTATTTTCACCACATATTTCAATGAAAAAGGTTTTTATTTAACGTCTAAACTATCAAACACTACAAAAAAGCCTCCAATATGAGTTATTAACTTATGAGAAAATCAATGAAAAGAACGTTACCAAGTGCTTTGATTCGGTTTGTTCATGCCACCCACCACCAACCGTCTATGGCGATGCGCACAGTACAACTGTAACCATGTACAGCGGTAAAATAGGTCGGTACAGGTACAGCGATTGTACTGAGTTGCTTGCATGGTTCTAGCGCTGTACATGGTGACAGACATACAATTTTCGAAGTACTACGCTAGTACAGTTGTATGTTTGTCATAAGTATAACCTAAAGGCTGATTTAGACGATGCCAGTCAGCGCTCTAGTTGAAGTATCCAGTGAATAGAGAACAGACACTCTGTTCAAGATAGAGGCCAATTACTTGTTCGATACTGGTACAAGTGACTTGGACAGAGTGTCTGTTATCTGTTCACTGGATACCTCAACTAGAGCGCTGACTGGCATCGTCTAAATCAGCCTTTAATCCTCCATTCCTATATGCATTCGTTTTATACTGATGAGCACGTGTTCATCATCAGTATTGTGCTATTCTAGCACGCTTCAAAATTTGTGGCTTTGTGTGTGTGGTATTTTTAGTAGTGTGACATTTGGATCTCTATTGTTCTCATTTTCATATTCGATATAACCCTACATGCGCATGTGTTAATGGGTATATATATGGCTCTCGCTACACATACATGCAAAGCATCTGTTGGGCAAACATCATTTGTTTACATTCGTAGCTTCTAGGCAGCAGAAGCGGATTCATTATCAATCGACGTTCTTGTAGATGATTTTAATATAGTTGCGATCTTTCTATTAGCGCGAAATATTCCATAGAACTAACATGAACTTTGTGAAACACTTAGGCAAACTATTTACCGAGCAAGAGCTTTTGTGTGACGCATATTGCTTTACTTATAGCGAATTCGTTTTTAAAACTGAGTCAGTGCCACACTGACTCTGTAATAAAAAAACGTTTTCAGTTTCACGAATGCGGTGGTTTGTTGGTGTGCGTTGTATAGTCTGATTTGTTTATATTTGCGACGACAAATGTACAGTGTCGACGTCTGGTGGAGATATTAGTGCTTGGGAGGTAAAGTATTCTCTATAAGATCAGAAGGGCCAAGTGCAGTGTAAAAATATAAAAGTTTGAATGAAAATTTTTACTTCATATTGTTTGATTACCTAACACATGTAGTCCTGACACTCACTTAACCATTTGTCGATGCATTTCCTGTTTGTTCCACAAATAATTACTATTATAATATAAAATCATCATTAGACACAGTTTTCGTTCAATGTTTCTGCGATATCGGAAAAAAACCCTCTTATTTCATCACATAAAATAAATATTCCCAATGAAAGCACACGGAGCTTAATGCCGTCTACACGAATATACTCTTCAAAATCAGAATCCGAATTGGATTACGATTCAAATAATACAAAAGCAAGAGCAGCAGGTTTTCCATTTTCATAGTCTCTATTTTTAGATTTTCCAAAACAATACTCGGAACTTGACAGTTCAGTATAGTTGTATTGGTGAACCCGAGTGCCAACCCGTGAAACATCTCAGTGCGAAACTAACAGCTTTCGGGGCGAACTAGTGCGACACTGAATGCGAAACTGATAGCGAATTCGTTTTTAAAACTGAGTCATTGCCACACTGACTCTGTAATAAAAAAACGTTTTCAGTTTCACGAATGCGGTGGTTTGTTGGTGTGCGTTGTATAGTCTGATTTGTTTATATTTGCGACGACAAATGTACAGTGTCGACGTCTGGTGGAGATATTAGTGCTTGGGAGGTAAAGTATTCTCTATAAGATCAGAAGGGCCAAGTGCAGTGTAAAAATATAAAAGTTTGAATGAAAATTTTTACTTCATATTGTTTGATTACCTAACACATGTAGTCCTGACACTCACTTAACCATTTGTCGATGCATTTCCTGTGTGTTCCACAAATAATTACTATTATAATATAAAATCATCATTAGACACAGTTTTCGTTCAATGTTTCTGCGATATCGGAAAAAACCCTCTTATTTCATCACATAAAATAAATATTCGATACGTTAAAGTAAATTTTCATTCCTAATTTTGATTTTGAGAGCATGTTTATTCCTCCTGAATATCCATAATAATTTTCGCCTCCCAATGAAAGCACACGGAGCTTAATGCCGTCTACTCGAATATACTCTTCAAAATCAGAATCCGAATTGGATTACGATTCAAATAATACAAAAGCAAGAGCAGCATGTTTTCCATTTTCATAGTCTTTATTCTTAGATTTTCCAAAACAATACTCGGAACTTGACAGTTCAGTATAGTTGTATTGGTGAACCCGAGTGCCAACCCGTGAAACATCTCAGTGCGAAACTAACAGCTTTCGAAACTGCGAGAATACTGAGAGAATAAACGAAACTGAGAGAATGCGAAACTGAGAGAATAAAAAAACGTTTTGACAGCAGTTAGTGCGTCACTGGGGTTGAAACTGAACAAAAACGAATTCGCTATGAGTGAATAAAAAAACGTTTTGACAGCAGTTAGTGCGGCACTGGGGTTGAAACTGAACAAAAACGAATTCGCTATTACTAGCACCCATTTCGCGATGTTCATTGAGCGACTTGTAACCGTTTGTTACAGAAGCGTTAGGTTTTTATTTTAATTTTGTGTATTTAAGAATTGTCACCTTTTTAATATTTTGAAGTAGGGAATAAATCGAATTAATGTGTATGATAAACTTGTATGTAAAAATAAGACGAAATGGCAAGTCGTTATAGCAGAAGATTTTATGAAGAGAGGGTCAGCAATATGATGGAGGCACAATAGAATGGAAAATGAAAAATGCTGTTGAGAACATCCGCCATGAAGCTCGAGTCTTTTGGAATCCAGGCGTGGTGTGTAACGGACGTTTGTCCCAAGTTCGGTCGAAAGTTTGGATCGACGAACCTCGTGGTTGACCATCGCACACCTTGGCTAGCGGGACCGGGCTACGCCTAATCGCTAAGGAGCGATTCACCCTCTAGCTAGGTTGGACATAATTATAAAGGAGGGTCCCTCTCGGCAGTGTCTATCCGGTATCGTCCTGGCCTGTCGATTGTGTCAAAGAGGGCAGACGCCGGTCACAGGCCAACCTTCCACGTGACGACTGGCCGTGGACTTTAGAGACTGACAGACAAAATAGAAGACCCACTTTTGAAGACCAGATATCAACCCGCTTCTGACCCGCTACCCTCTCGCCACCAAGGAACTGCTCACCAAAAACCAGAATTGTAAGATGAATGAAAAAAGGTAAAAAAGGGTGAGAAAATCTTTTATTTGATCCGCGAAGTCCCTCCAATTACCCAGTAGTAAGCCGATCCTGAGACACAGTTCGAGGGGTCTCTTGCTACTGAGACTTTCCGGGATACAGACAGTAGTTTAGTAACAGACTTTCCCACTAGATTTGAATCGAAAAAATAACAGGATAGGATTATCAGCATGTTCGGACCTAGATTCAAGACACAGAGGTTCGAGCTCATATTCGAATGCTTCCTTGTATTTTCCATGACTTGACCAATTGATGGATGTTCTTCGTTTCCGATCAAAGTTTCTGTGAAACTTTTTGAATAATCAATCTGCTTCCATTGATATGGATCATAGCCATAACAGAAATTTCCATTTTTCTCCGTATATATGGCTCTGTCGCTACAAGTAAATATTTTTATGTAAAAAGACATATATTCGAATGTTATTAATATAGTGTAGCGCGTAATTTCTATAACTATTTCGCTAAAATAATTATTTAAACAAAGCTCAATCTTGTCGATCCATATAATCTCCTTTGCCTGCCCAGCAGATCACTAATACATATGCACGCTGCAAGCGCCCTATTTAGAACGGTACTCACGACCTTTTACAGTACACATTCACTAACTGGGCGGAAAGAGAAGACCAGCTATCAACATTTGCGTTTTAACTGGTCCGGCATGTTAAACGTCAAATAAAATCGAGGAGAACTTCAATGAATTGTTTGTTTCGCGTTGATCATGAAATTGGATATACAAAAGAATTCCAATGGAAGTTTCGCATTGAGTGTGACAACAGATATAAAATATTGTCTGAGGAAATTATTTTTCTGTAAATCAATCAATGTTTTTGTCATGCGAAAATAATGTCAATTTTCATAACATTTCAAATTACATTCGAATGCCCCTCACAGCAAATCTTCCATTTGAATATGGCGTCGATTGTTTACGAAATTCTGCTTTTCAGCTGGTCCAAGGATCAGTTAACGTTCGCCCAGTTAAAACGCAGAGCAGTTAAACCATTACTGTACTTGGTGAATTTTCGATTCACGATTAAACGATTACTGTACTTGGTGAATTTTCCGCCGGCGGCTTTTCACCACTCATGGGGTGGTTGATGATGAACGCGGGGGATGAACGCTGGCGGCGAATCCTGTAGTTTCCACCGCAAACGTGATCGTCGTGCGGTTCTCTCTTCGAAGTGAATCGGCTCGCGTTTGCTGGTCCTGGCGTGACCACCTTTATCGACGGAGCCAAATGTTGAATGGGATGATGATCCGGTGATAAATGTTGTAGATGCTCGCGCGACCACCTTCCTTGACGTGGCGATCAAATCCCAGACGATTATCGTGGGATCAGAAGCGGCCTGCCCTAAATGCACACACAGACACACACACACACATACACACACACACACACACCTCGTGTCCCTCGTATAAGAAGGCGTTAGCAGAATCGCAGTAACGGAGATAATTCAGATCAATCTGAACCATTGCAACACAGCTCAGCAACTGTTGTGGCAGTCGACAACAGAGACAAAATGCGACGTTGCAATCATAGCGGAGCCGTACCGAGTACCCCGTGATAATGGCAGCTGGGCGACGGATAGCTTAGGGATTGCTGCAATACAGGTGATGGGCAGATATCCTATCCAGGAAGTGGTTGGAGGTTCACATGAAGGTTTCGTAATCGCCAAAATTAATGGAATCTTCATGTGTAGTTGCTACGCACCCCCGAGATGGACAACTGAGCAATTCCACCAGATGCTAGACGCAATGACCGAGGAACTAATCGGTAGAACACCGATCGTCATTGGAGGCGACTTCAACGCCTGGGCGGTGGAGTGGGGAAGTAGATGCACCAACATCAGAGGGTACAGTCTACTGGAAGCTCTAGCAAAGCTGGATGTAACGTTACTGAACGAAGGTACCACCAGCACTTTCCGGAAAGATGGGCGCGAATCCATCATCGACGTTACTTTTTGCAGTCCGTCGCTGTTGGCGAGTACGGAGTGGAAAGTGTGCGAGTCGTATACGCACAGTGATCACCAGGCGATCCGGTACAGAATCGGTCAACGAAACCACGTGCTAGTTCGGAGGACAACAAGAGGTGAGCGGAAGTGGAAGACGAATGCTTTCGACAATGACCTTTTCGTCGAAGCACTTCGTCTAGCTAGCGGAGCTTCAGATTGGAACGCAGAAAAGTTGACAGATCTACTGGTGAGAGCATGCGACACTACCATGCCGAGGAAAGTTGTACCAAAAAATGGAAGACGCCCAGCTTACTGGTGGAACGACTCTCTTCGCAACCTTCGCGCTAGCTGTCTTCAAGCCAGAAGACGCGTTCAGAGAGCACGAAATAGCGCTGATAGAGAGGAACGTAATACGGTGTACCGAGCAGCTAGAGCCGCCTTGAAACGGGGAATTACACTGAGCAAAGCGAACTGTTTCAAGGAGCTGTGCCGAGATGCAGATGCCAACCCATGGGGCAACGTGTATCGAGTCGTGATGGCGAAGATCAGAGGACCTGTGACGCCCGTCGAATCGTGTCCCGAGAAGCTGAAGGTCATTGTGGAGGGTTTATTTCCGATGCATGATCCTACGATATGGCCACCGACACCGTACGCCGAAATAGCTACCGAACGTTCTCAAGTTTCCAGTGAAGAACTGGTAGCAGTGGCGAAGAGACTGCAGGTAAACAAAGCGCCCGGCCCCGACGGAATCCCCAACGCGGCCCTGAAAACGGCGATTCAGGCATTCCCGGACATTTTCAGGATAGTGCTACAGAAATGCCTGGATGATGGTCACTTTCCTAAGAAATGGAAGATCCAAAAGTTAGTGCTGCTGCCAAAACCAGGAAAGCCCCCGGGGGTACCAACATCCTATAGGCCTATATGCCTGCTGGATACTCTTGGGAAACTCTTGGAAAGGATTATCCTCAACAGACTGACGAAATGTACGGAGAGTGACCATGGTCTGTCAAAGATGCAGTTTGGATTCCGGAAAGGCAGGTCCACCGTTGATGCTATCCGGACAGTGGTTGAAAAAGCAGAGAAGGCATCACAGCAAAAGCGGAGGGGCGACCGACACTGTGCTGTAGTAACGATCGACGTGAGGAATGCTTTCAACAGCGCTAGCTGGGAAGCCATTGCCGAGTCCCTACATCGTATGAAGGTTCCTGGGTACCTGTGCAGAATTCTAGGAAGCTACTTCCAGAACCGCGTCCTAGTCTACGAGACGAGCACGGGGCAGACAACGTTGAATATAACGGCCGGAGTACCACAAGGCTCTATCCTGGGCCCAACGCTCTGGAACGTAATGTATAACGGAGTACTGAATCTGAAGCTTCCCAAAGGCGTGGAGATCGTGGGCTTCGCGGATGATATCGCTCTCACAGTGGCAGGCGAGACACTCGAAGAGGTGAAGATGCTTGCAACAGAGTCCATCGTCTCAGTAGGGAACTGGATGCAAGCAGCGAAACTGCAGATTGCTCATAATAAAACGGAAGTATTGTTGGTGAGTAACTGCAAAGCCGTGCAGCGAGCGGAAATCACAGTCGGGGAACACGTGATAACTTCTAAGCGTAGGTTGAAATACTTGGGAGTTATGATCGACGACCGGCTGAATTTCAACAACCACGTCGACTACGTCTGCGAGAAAGCAGAGAAGTCCATTAGCGCGATAGCGCGAATAATGCCGAATAACGCAGGACCTTGCAGTAGCAAAAGGCGTCTCCTGGCTGCTGTATCCTCGTCCATACTGCGGTACGGAGCACCAGCCTGGTCGGCGGCTCTCGAAACCCACCGGAATCGTAGAAAACTGGACCGTACGTTTCGGCTCATGGCGATGCGAGTTGCGAGCGCGTATAGGACGATCTCGTTGGAGGCAGTCTGCGTTATCGCCGGCATGATCCCTATTGGCATCACTCTGGCGGAAGACAGAGAGTGCTACAGACGAAAGGAAATCAGGGGTATCCGGAAAACAGCGAGAGTAGAATCACTCTTGAAGTGGCAGCAGGAATGGGACACGGCGGAGAAAGGCAGGTGGACGTATGGGCTCATACCGGTACTATCGACCTGGCTGAACAGGAAGCACGGGGAGGTGAATTTTCATCTGACACAGTTCCTGTCTGGACATGGCTGCTTCAGGCAATATTTGCACCGGTTCGGGCACGCAACGTCGCCACTCTGTCCGGAGTGTGAAGATGTGGAGGAAACACCAGAACACGTGGTATTCGAGTGTCCCAGGTTCACCGCAAGACGCGAGGGGCTGCCTGCCCTTCATGCCGGGAACATAGTAGAGAAAATGTGTCGCGACGAGGGCACCTGGAACGCTGTGAACAGTGTAATCATACACATCATGTCCGAGCTACAGCGGAAGTGGAGGGCCGACCAGCGTAGTAATAACCCCTGACCATAGAAGAGGAACTAATGCGAGGGCTGTTGCAAAGTGTAGTACCCCACGAGAGTTGCTGTGACGGAGTGCACGTTATGTTGGAGGGCACTGCCTAATCGGCGCTCCGTTGGGAAGAGAAATCCTGCGAGGGTGGCTGTGACGGGGCGCGCGTCAAGATGGAGGGCGCTTCCTAATCGGTTCACATCTCGACAGGTGAGAAACCCCGCGAGGGTGACTGTGACGGGTTGCGCGTCATGTTGGAGGGCAATTCCTAATCGGTACACGTCTCGACGGGTAAAAGGAAGCCTGTGCTGCGGATGTGCGTGGCGGAGTACAACGGAAACGTAAATGAGATGTATAGAGAAAAAGGGAAGGATCAACGCTAGTTAGCGTTGAAAACTCGTGAAGTGCATGAGCACAGCCGCCCCCTGAAGTAGTCGCCTAGATGTGGTCCCGGGGGGAATGAGGCTACGAGTAGAGGGCTTGGTTTTTGTGGGTGCGATCCCCACTCGACGTCTGGGTTATCCCTTCCCAGATAAGGCTGGAAGAGCGTTCCTCACCTCTATAAAAAAAAAAAAAAAAAAAAAACACACACACACACACACACACACACACACACAGTTTCAGATTGGAACGCAGAAAAGTTGACAGATCTACTGGTGAGAGCATGCGACACTACCATGCCGAGGAAAGTTGCACCAAAAAATGGAAGACGCCCAGCTTACTGGTGGAACGACTCTCTCCGCAACCTTCGCGCTAGCTGTCTTCGAGCCAGAAGACGCGCTCAGAGAGCACGAAACAGTGCTGATAGAGAGGAACGTATTACGGTGTACCGAGCAGCTAGAGCCGCCTTGAAACGGGAAATTACAATGAGCAAAGCGAACTGTTTTAAGGAGCTGTGCCGAGAGGCAGATGCCAACCCATGGGGCAACGCGTATCGAGTCGTGATGGCGAAGATCAGAGGACCTGTGACGCCCGTCGAATCGTGTCCCGAGAAGCTGAAGGTCATTGTGGAGGGTTTATTTCCGATGCATGATCCTACGATATGGCCACCGACACCGTACGCCGAAATAGCTACCGAACGTTCTCAAGTTTCCAATGAAGAACTGGTAGCAGTGGCGAAGAGACTGCAGGTAAAGAAAGCGCCCGGCCCCGACGGAATCCCCAACGCGGCCCTGAAAACGGCGATTCAGGCGTTCCCGGACATCATCAGGATAGTGCTACAGAAATGCCTGGATGATGGTCACTTTCCTAAGAAATGGAAGATCCAAAAGTTAGTGTTGCTGCCAAAACCAGGAAAGCCCCCGGGGGTACCAACATCCTATAGGCCTATATGCCTGCTGGATACGCTCGGGAAACTCTTGGAAAGGATTATCCTCAACAGACTGACGAAATGTACGGAGAGTGACCATGGTCTGTCAAAGATGCAGTTTGGATTCCGGAAAGGCAGGTCCACCGTTGATGCTATCCGGACAGTGGTTGAAAAAGCAGAGAAGGCATCACAGCAAAAGCGGAGGGGCGACCGACACTGTGCTGTAGTAACGATCGACGTGAGGAATGCTTTCAACAGCGCTAGCTGGGAAGCCATTGCCGAGTCCCTACACCGTATGAAGGTTCCTGGGTACCTGTGCAGAATTCTAGGAAGCTACTTTCAGAACCGCGTCCTAGTCTACGAGACGAGCATGGGGCGGACAATGTTGAATATAACGGCCGGCGTACCACAAGGCTCTATCCTGGGCCCAACGCTCTGGAACGTAATGTATAACGGTGTACTGAATCTGAAGCTTCCCAAAGGCGTGGAGATCGTGGGCTTCGCGGATGATATCGCTCTCACAGTGGCAGGCGAGACACTCGAAGAGGTGAAGATGCTTGCAATCGAGTCCATCGTCTCAGTAGAGAACTGGATGCAAGCAGCGAAACTGCAGATTGCTCATAATAAAACGGAAGTATTGTTAGTGAGTAACTGCAAAGCCGTGCAGCGAGCGGAAATTACAGTCGGGGAACACGTGATACCTTCTAAGCGTAGGTTGAAATATTTGGGAGTCACTCTGTCCGGAGTGTGAAGATGTGGAGGAAACACCAGAACACGTGGTATTTGTGTGTCCCAGGTTCACCGCAAGACGCGAGGGGCTGCCTGCCCTTCATGCCGGGAACATAGTAGAGAAAATGTGTCGCGATGAGGGCACCTGGAACGCTGTGAACAGTTTAATCATACACATCATGTCCGAGCTACAGCGGAAGTGGAGGGCCGACCAGCGTAGTAATAACCCCTGACCATAGAAGAGGAACAAATGCGAGGGCTGTTGCAAAGTATAGTACGAGAGTCGTTGTGACGGAGTGCGCGTTATGTTGGAGGGCACTGCCTAATCGGCGCTCCGTTGGGAAGAGAAATCCTGCGAGGGTGGCTGTGACGGGGCGCGCGTCAAGTTGGAGGGCGCTTCCTAATCGGTTCACGTCTCGACAGGTGAGAAACCCCGCGAGGGTGACTGTGACGGATTGCGCGTCAAGCTGGAGGGCAATTCCTAATCGGTACACGTCTCGACGGGTAAGCGGAATCTGGAGAGCAGGGTCAAGAAAATGCTGGCAATGCCTGTTGGTGGATGGAGAGAGGAACATTGCGAGGATCGTTTCGGCGGAGCGAGAGCCTAGGAGAGCATCATCAAATCGGCGGGTACCCCACGAGAGTTGCTGTGACGGAGTGCGCGTTATGTTGGAGGGCACTGCCTAATCGGCGCTCCGTTGGGAAGAGAAATCCTGCGAGGGTGGCTGTGACGGGGCGCGCGTCAAGATGAAGGGCGCTTCCTAATCGGTTCACATCTCGACAGGTGAGAAACCCCGCGAGGGTGACTGTGACGGGTTGCGCGTCAAGTTGGAGGGCAATTCCTAATCGGTACACGTCTCGACGGGTAAAAGGAAGCCTGTGCAGCAGATGTGCGTGGCGGAGTACAACGGAAACGTAAATGAGATGTATAGAGAAAAAGGGAAGGATCAACGCTAGTTAGCGTTGAAAACTCGTGAAGTGCATGAGCACAGCCGCCCCCTGAAGTAGTCGCCTAGATGTGGTCCCGGGGGGAATGAGGCTACGAGTAGAGGGCTTGGTTTTTGTGGGTGCGATCCCCACTCGACGTCTGGGTTATCCCTTCCCAGATAAGGCTGGAAGAGCGTTCCTCACCTCCATAAAAAAAAAAAAAAAAAAAAACACACACACACACACACACACGATAACAGAAAAAGACCACACATGCCACATTGATTAAATAATTTAGCCACATAACATCAAGTCTAACAGAATCTTACCTCCAATTTCTTTCGACGGATGCACAAGGGGCACTAATTATAACTACTAAGATCTAGCTCGATAATAACTAAATAAACAAAAAAGAAAAGAAACCATCAACACACTAACCACGAGGTAGCTAATTATCAACAATAACCTTTCCGTTTCCATCCAAGACACACACTTCTGAACAGAAGAACTCACGCACGGTTGTGTTGAATTTGGATTTCAAATATATGAAACGAGGGGATCTACAATGCTGGAATATGTGGTACCACGCTACAAGACATCAATAAGGTCACGAACGGATATCGTATTGATGAAAGTATTTTTTCATATTTCTTTATTTTAAATGGAGTAGTGACTTTTCAGATTTTCTACGCACGATTTCGGCCAAAAGTATATACTATATATACATAACGTATATAAAGAAACTAAACATCCTCTGCCAAACAACCATTAAAAATTGCCAACCAAACCACAAAGTTTAGCTGATTCCGACTTGTACATTTCTACGTTTTTTTCACACGATCATATTACAACAGGAAGTAGTCACATATCCTTTATTCAATTCGAAAACTGCTACTGAAACTTGTGACGAAAAATGTAAAAATGTACGGAATGCGATAACTACTCAGCGGTTACAACCGAAACGTCGCAATTTGTAAAACACACAAAAGCTCTAGAAAATATTTCTACAAATCGGACAAGTTGATTTGCTGCTCGTACTAAACCACCGGTAGAGACAGGGTCCGTGGAATTTCTTCTTGCATGTCTTACACGAAAGCTTAGGCAGTTGGCACGTTTCTTGGTGAAGCACACTGTAGCATACGTAACACTCTTCAATGCCCTCGAACTTTCGGTCCAGATTTCGTTTCCACAGCGACAATCCATCCCAAAGCGAGCCGTTCTACAAAGCGCAACAGTTATCAAAATTATATAAACGTTTGCATTTCAATTGATGTCATCGATACCTGATGGGTTAGGAAGATAGATAGCTGCATGACGATTTGTCGCGACTGCAACCTTCCGCCGATCTGTTTGCCGTCCTCAACGTTGACTGCTCCCAAGGGAAAATTGTTTGGCAGCGTGATGTGAAGTTCGACCCGAGCATCCTCAATCGCATAGATAGCTATGACTTGCCGAGCAGCGGCCAGTACTTTTATCTGCATGTTGTCCTGCAAGTCCCTCTTCTCCGTTAACGATTGAAATTCTTCCTGGCATAATAAATTCGAGACACAGTTACTGGTCACTTTGCCTACAATGGCCGCATGGCGATGGTTCAATCCGTTCCACCAACGTCGAACGACAGCCGGTAGGAAGCGTAGACACTGTGTGTACAGGTGACATGCATAACGTTCCGGCTTCAACGTTGTGTCTGCGTAATGAGAAGAATAGCAATTCAATGACTAAAAACTAACTGAATCATGAAATTTGTGAGTGCCTGTATCGAGAAGGAAGGAGAAGAAATTTCGTACTAACGCAAACTAAGCTTTTTGTGAAAACGCCGGAATTATCAATAATTTCCATCCACCCCAAAACATAATATTGTCGTACAATTTCACGAGTTTAATTCAGCAGGCCTTCAGAATTTTTTTTTATATTGCTATCATTGGGTTCAATACTTACTTTTGATTTGAGACCACTCGAGACTGGAAAACATTGTTTGTCCGTAAATTGCACCCGAATCTGGATTTTTTAGAATTTCATGTGGCATCAACCTAAACAATGTTGGAAGGAGAGTCTGCAAATGGGAACACGCTATTAACTTTTAGGTGCTGAGATATCGTTGAAACACAAATCGCTTAAAATATTACACCAACCATATCACGCCTTGTTATATAGAGTTAAAATGGTATGTCGTGTTCTAATATCAATTCTACAATTTGTCGTAAATTTGATTGGGATACGAGTATTCAACCTTAAATTTAGATGAGTCTGTTTTGATGATGTTGATGTTGATGTTTAGTTAGTTTAGTTAGAGCTACTATATTGGCGAACAACGGGTCGATAGATGAAATCTAGGGAATATGCTATTAAAGAAATGTGTCGATAAAACTCAAAGTCATCCTGTTCACGGTTAGCAATTTTTGTTCCATATAGGAGAAGATGGGTAAGAACGCTCCCTAAGAAAACCAATTTTCAGTTAAACGTCCTTCAGGATTTCCCTTATTTGTTGTGCTACATGTCATTGAGTATATAATAATCTTCTACTAAAAAATGTGGAATTGTTGATTGCATAACTTTTTTGGCGTTTTTTCATTAATTTTTGAAATTATAAAAAAAATACTTTTTATTTTACTGGCGGGGTAAAACCGCGGGGTAGATGGAGCGATACTATTTTCAAACAGTTTAGTCTAATAAAAATAACACGATAGAGGCGAATGAACTGCAAAGTTTAAAGCCTCTTAAAAACAAAGAAAGAAAGAAAGAAAATAACATGAACAGTGTTGTCTAGGGTACAAAATGTTTAGGGTTATTCATAAACTACACACAAACTTCTGAAAAGGCCATCCATATTCCACGTGCAGAGTTTTGGAAATATTCGTGAAAAATTTACCAAATTATCGGAAACTATAAGGACGATTATTCAACAACTTCCTTATGTACATTCGGGACATTTGTGTGTAAAGAGACGAGCAAAAAGATGGTATTTTATTTGATATGAAAATCATTCAATATCACAACGTGTAGTACTTTTACCCCGTCGAAAATGATCGTCTTTCCCCCAGAGCACCTTTTGCATTATTTTGCACTTTACACGTATTTTATAATATATTTTACATACCTTTCCACGCGGGGAAAACCGGAACAATCTACTGAAGGACTGGGATACTCGCAATAACGGAATATACAGTTTTTGCTGGAAAAATCCTTATTTTGGTTATCTTGAAAATTAGATCGCTTGCAACCGCAATGGACGAAAACTTTGTTTTGTTTGCAATTTTGATATTTCGTGCGCTCAAGTGTTACAAGCAAGCAAACCATTTGTCATGACAATTGTCATGCGTAAATGCGAAAACAGAATAGAAACATACGGTATGAGGCATGATGTCGACGCCAACCTCTTTAGTTTCTATTCTGTTTTCGCATTTTCGCATGACAAATGGTTTGCTTGGTTACAAGGTGTTTCGAAATGACAAAAATATGTGTACAGCTCGAACGGCGACTGAACAAGGATCGATTAATGCTATTAATGTTTCTTGGGCAGCATATTTGGCAAAATACTGAGGATTTTTTTGCGGTCTTACCCCGTCTTCCCCTACAACGAATACGCAAATTATGCGTATGCAAATTAAAGAATATTGGGTAGGGAAAACCTATATTTTTACGTAAATTTCAAGATTTTATTCAGCATAGTAGGAATGAACCGATTTATATCGAATATGCACGGTTTTATCTATAGCTTGTCGCAGTTTTAAAGGTAATTCCATTATCTCTCTTCTCTCTCTCTTATAGAAAGATATTATATTATAGATATTATCCCCTTGAGGGGAGTTTTTCACCGATTAAATTATTCGCCATAAATAGGAATAGATAGTAATATCACGTTGTGTAAGGCCTGGAATACAAATTGAATCCATAAGAACCTACCTTTTAAACTTCCGGAGCTAGTGATGAACTATCGGTATGTATATCTTGGCATTTCTTTTCTATTGGCCAAACATGGTCGCTTTTGGTCGATTGCTTCCTTCAGACGGTCTATTTGCGTACTTAAATATTTGAACGTAGACTTACATTTTATAAATGGTTCCTCCCTCCCTCCGTGGACAAGCGTATTCTTTTCCTACACCCCTCCACTGTTGTCCATGTGGACATTCCCCCATTTTTTGGAAAAAAAGTCAAGAAAATATTTGGGTTGCGCATAAATTTCATTTTTAATCTGTTTATATTTTCTATTGTATGTTTCTATCGACAAAAAATGTCAACATTGCAATTGCTTGGGACGTTTAGTTTGTTCCAAATTCTATTCACGTTGCCTTTACGTTTCTCAATGTTTGCCGTTAAATTCTATATTTAAACATCACTTGTGAATCTAATCTATTTTTTTCTGTAAACCGATATAAGAAGGCAGAGCTATATAAGCTTTCGAAAAAAAACAGTCAATTCGTTTCGAAATCAACGTAATTGTTAAAAACAGTTTAATCATTTGTTTGAGAAACCCCTTAAATGCCTATTTTACCAAAAATAACTTTTTGACAGATTTTGAGTCCTCAAATAGTTAGTTCAACGAACCCCCTTCAATTGGTGTTGCAAATAATCGTTTGTTTGAGAAACCCCATAAGTCTATGTTTTCAATTATCACCAAGGGTGGCACTGCGATAGATATACAATTTCATTCATTGTTTACCGCTAAGATAAGATCAGACAATAGGGGGTCTTTTACGGACCAAATTTCTGTCAGTCGCTCATTGACTGATTTCGATAAATTTTGTAAACCAAGTCGTTTTTATTTATCATCACGGCTGCATAATTTGCACCACCAAACAGTCGTCTATCATTGCATTAAAAACATTAGACTATTGTCGCATCGCCAATGCACACGATATCAGATACGACTGTACAATAAATACAATTTCAGCGCAGCGATGTTGTAGTACGCTTGTCAACATGTAATTGTAGAATACATGCAAATTGATTTTTTCGAATTTTTCCATTTTTTTCAGAGTTTTCCGAAAATGTTTGGTTGTTTGGTTGAAATATGTGCATTATTTTTATGGGACCCCCTCTCCTTTCCAGAGGAGGAAGGGGTGTCATACCATCATATATTTATATTTCTCGTACCCAAAAACCCTCACATCACAAATTTGGTTTCATTTGCTTAATTAGTTCTCGAGTTATGAGTTATGCAGAAGTTTGTGTTTCATTTGTATGACAGCCCCCATGTCCTTAGAGAGGGGGTAGGTGTTTCGAACCACCATAGAAACGATAATCGATCCCTAAAACCTCTATATGTTTGAATCCATTTGTTTGATTAGTTCTCGAGTTATTCAGAAACCCCCCTCCCCTTCTTTAGAGAGGGGAAAGAAGTGTCAAATCACCATAAAACATTTATTGCTCCCTAAATCTCCATATACCAAATTTGGTTCCATTTGCTTGATTAGTTCTCGAGTTATGCAGAAATTTGTGTTTAATTTCTATGACAGCCCTAAGAAAGGTAGGAGTGTTGAACCACCTTAGAAATGTTGCTTGCCCCCTAAAGTTTCCACATGCCAAATTTGGTTCCGTTTGCTTTATTAGTTCTTGAATAAGGCAGAAATGTATGCTTCATTTGTATGGTAGCTCCTCCTTAGAGAGAGGGGTGGAGTGTCTAACCACCATAGAACATTTATTGCATCCTAAAATCTCCATATGCCTAATTTGGTTTCATTTGTTTGATTAATTCTCGAGTAATGCAGAAATTTGTTTCATTTGTATGGCAGCCCCCCTTATAGAGGGGGTGGCCAATTTTCATGTAGATCGGTTCAGTAGTTTCCGAGTCCATAAGAATCAGACAGACAGACAGACAGACAGTCAGACAGTCATGTCCGATTGAGCTGAAACTTTGCATAGGTCATTTTTTGGACCAATAAACAAAATGTACATGGACGATTTTTGAAATTTGACATTTTCGCTGCCACCCTTATATAGATATATAGATTTTTTAAAACAACGTTCCAATAATAAGTATGGCTTGATGTTAATATTTTATCCCTAATAACCTATTTTTCATATAGCCTTTGAATTTGTTTAATTCTGATGCAAACGTTTGCGGTATCGGTTAGCGTTACAATGAATGAATAACACTGTTTATCTTTTTCCTACTAAAACACAGAGCTATGTTATGTAAATTTCAAGTGCCCTCATACCGTCGTGAAAATTCGTTTGCCTTGAGATTTTCTTAAGAATTGAAAATATCTAAAAGAACTATCGAACTATCACAGATATACGTTTTCAAGCAACATATGGGTAGTACATATATAACAAAGGGTTATCGGTCACGTCATAAAAATTTAAAAACCGATTTAAACACTCTCTAATTATCTATTGCAATACAATTATAAAAATTTCTATAGTGAATATGTTCTACTAGCGTGAAAAATAGAGCTTCGAATTTCCCATGAATTTGTGTAGACCGCAAGACGTCCCAACATGGACTAGAAAGTTCGTCTAGTCTGGAAAAACACATTGCGGTCTAAATATGTATGGTTATCTGTGCGAAAGAGCGAAAGCGAAAAAAAGGGATTAACTCAGTTCAAAAACATATTGAAGCTCGAACCACTCAAAATGCTGAATTCACCCGCAACAAAATGGCTAGACCTAACCTAGATTCAATTACGACCAAAACCAAAACGAAGTTTGAATTATTTCAAAAAAAATTTGAACAAAACAATATCTTTTAGGGCCATCTGCTGAATGGAGGAACGACGAATGTTTAAATGAAAAATAGAAATTCAATAAAAAGAATACCGATTCATTTATTTAGAATGAAAAATTCCTGTAGTATCAGTATGGAAAGCATTAGCCTCATAGTAACTTCATGTCCCTTTTTCAAGCGTTGACACTTCTCCAGTTGTTTTAACTGTTGCCTTCCAATTCATTACAACCATAGCTTTTTTGTATGTACTGGAAATATATTATAATGAAGGTTTTTGCGTTGCGCAATGTAAATAAGCATGCCTTGGTAACTGAATAAACTTCATTAAACCTCAATAAAGTATTGTACACCCAGGTTTTTTTACGCGGTTTTTTTTGCGCGGTTTTTTACGACGTTTTTTTACGCGGATTTTCCAATTAATGCGGTTTTTTACGCGGATTATCCAATTAACGCGGGTACCGTGGTAGACCAGTGCAATATCACATGTCCCCCTCAGCTCACATTTTTCTCTCATGTTCCCTCAGAGTATATTACGGTAATTAGTGCTTGTAACGAAGCTTAGCGCTCAGTGCCGCACCTTATCATTCTTAAGTGGATTTTAGGTGTTGGGTAACGGGGAGCTCGCCGGGCGGTACAACGGGACTGAGTTTTTACGGGCAGCGGTTCGTGAATGTCTTTCCCTGTCTACTTAGATCTGGAAGGTCCAACAGTGGTACTGCACGTGCATCGGTAGAAGAGTGTACAAATTACTGGGGAATCTTCTAGCGACAGCAGATGACCTAATTCGTGAGGAAAACCTAACTATAGCTACCAGTAACCAACGGAATTGTAGGAAAAAACTACGGGTTTTCGGAAGCGAGCAACACTTAACTTTTTACTTCCGTTATACATAAGGATAGTCCCATTTAACATCTATCATTAGGTGACATGATTCCTTTTTACGCGGATTTTCCAATTAACGCGGTTTTTTACACGAATTTTCCAATTAACGCGGTTTTTTTACGAGGTACGTTTCCCCCGCATAAAAAAAACTGGGTGTATCGTTACTACAGTATATATGATTCTTGGTTTTACGTGGATACAATCAACATCGCCTAATCAATAATAACTATATCTACCCATGCTAAAATTATGCTTCGAAATTGGACTTATAAATTTAATACAGATTTCAATACTGATTTTTTGAGAAAAAAAAACTAGATGAAAAGATTTTTCCAGCTCAAAAACACAAGAGGCGAATGAACTGAAAAGCGCCGTTTTTGCGCCCAGTTTTGCGCTGAGTTTAGTGCTGAATTGTGCGCCGTGCTTGCGCCTTATTTCTATATTGCGCGCTTGAATTTGGATTGCTCTCTCTGTTGAGATATTTTTCTTCACACAAGCGTATACGGGTCGTATGGAGACGCGCTATTGTTTTTATGCTTTGCCTAGAACTAGTGAAGACAAAGCGGGCGCTAGAATTTGATGTGTGTGTGTATAGAATGAGGCGCGCATCACACAAGTGAGAAGAGATGTTTAGTATCTGGATTCTGCGCCGAATACATTTTACGCTGTCGTGTTTATGAATTTTGTGCACTTCGCTCCTAAGTGATGTTCATTGCTTCGAATACAGAATGAGACTGAAAAGTAACCTCAGCGAGATCCGATATTTATACTCTTGGCAAATATTCCCCTTCCTTGATCGTCGATAAGTTGCTCGTTATTGACGGCACGGGTAGGAAATCTCACAAATGAGCAGAACAAATGTATGGGAAAATGGGAATGTTTCTAGAAATTTCCGATTCGTTTGGCGATTTACATCGCCAAAATCCGTTCGCGGCAAAAATAGTTGTTAATGTTACTTTATTTCATAAAAACTTGACCTGTTTTCTGTTTCCCGTAATGAAAGGCGCAGTTCTACGCCAAAAAACTTCACGGGTGACGTCCTAATTGAACCCCTATTGAACTGACAAGATCCAACATATATTCGTACGAAAACTAGAATGGGTGATTATTTCAAACGAACAATATCGGAAAGTTCGAATGGATGAATTTGATTCGTACGAAAACAATAACATAAATTGAGCATATTTTCGGACGTTTTCTATTTGTTCGTAAACAAGAATGTCGGCATACTGCTGGTATGACACAGAAATTCTATAAACAAAAAGGCGTCAAAGGAATACCCCCACAGTTTCTATAAGTAGCCCTAAATCACAACTTGTGACATGGTGAATGCCTCTAATCTCGCTAGAAGCGATATCTGTTTTGAAAGATTTTAAAATGGTGTATCAATCCGAAAGAACACTAAAACTACCGACAGTTTTTACATACATTTTTCTACATAACAGATCATTTTCACCAGTGTGATATTTAATTGTCAAAATATAAAAATGTTGAAGGATATAAACTATTTTTATAAATGATCATAACATTATTAGAAAATATTTAATAAAATTCATGATAATGTTTTGTGAACAAAGGATACCACCGGCTTAACACTAGAACTACCGGTTGGTAGTTCTAGTGTTAAACAAGTGTGTATATTGACATTACGTGTAACTGTAACTGGAATTGTAAGAGTGAGTATCTTATATTCTAAACTTTTACTATTGATTAAACTACGAACAAGATAATTGATGTATTTCACTAAATTGAATAACTAAGATATTTTTTCGATGGGATGTGAAGAAGCAAGAATGTGGTAAATTTTCATAGGAACAGGCATGCGATGAGTCGTGTTAGTCATTTTTCTGATATTGAATGTATGAATGCATGTTGAAACTTTCACCAGAACAATTTATTTTAGAATTAGGTAAATTTTCATTTTAAAGCAAATGTTAGTCTACAATGTGGGTGTTATATTATCAAACCAAATAGTCTGTGAGACGCACAGTGAGACAATCGGTTTTAACATTTGTTTCGAAAATCAATTTAAGGAAAACTATTTCACCTATGTGCAGTCTAGATATCATCGTAGCCAAATGCGATAATACATAACGTTCAAAGGTTATTCAGATGTTATCGTCAACACTAACTCTTCGCTCACAGCATATTTTTGAAACAGATAATCACATTTACAATATAATTTTTGTCATGGTTTTTTACCTTTTCCTTTTTTTTCATTTCTTGGAAGTATTTCGAGATTGTAATACAATGCCACTAAATTGTACGAGCATTATAATGGAAACCCTAACTATAGTTCAATAAAAGTGCTTTACTAATAATTTCGGCGTGGACGGAATGAAATTCAAAACTATACCGAGAGCGAAGGACTATCAAGCAAACTCATGTAAAAATTTCACTAATCAATTCAAACCTGCTCATAAAAATTCCTAGTGATCCACGAGGCATAAATCGATCGCAATTCCGGAGGTGATTTGGCACAAATTCCAAGTATGCAATCCCACAGCAATTGGTACGCTAGCAGGCGATCTCTACCGAGTGACTGCTGCACCGGAGTGTTATCATCTGTTTCGGTAATCTTGTAGTTGAAGTCCGCTATCAGCTCACCCAGCACGGGCTGGAACTCATCGAGCTTTGTCTTGAAACGTTGCAACAAATGCCAGCTGTCGTCAACTTCTTCGGAACCACTTCGCTGCTGTTCGACCGATTCATTACGTCGATGCAATTGTTCCAGATCCGTTTGGATCAGACCCACGGTGAGCTTCTGAATTATTGCAGCGCAAGAAACTCGCACCCGGGAGCTCGAGTGGCTCAGGTTTGTCAGTGCGAATGTTATTAGATCATCGAGGGAAATTTTTGAATCCACTTTTTTGGTCTGAAAGTGGGTACATTGCATCATTTGTTAGGATAAGAAAAACAAGCTTCCCACCTTAAGTACATATCCTAAGTCAATGGAGTTGACATGGGTACTGATAGCATCTAGGAAGAACGCGTCAGCTATGCGTCTGCAGTCTGAATGTACATTGTGTTAGCAATGGAATATAAATTCAACTCTTACATACCAATATTATTCACAATATTTACAAACGTCTTCAATAGTACCAAATTGACGTCCTTCGCGAATACATTATCCCATTCCTCTATCACATTGGTGAGCATCTCGGTTGAACTTTTCGTTTTCTCCGCTTCGAAGAATCTGATCACAGTGCTGAACAATCGGAAGATGGCGGCTATGAATATTGCAATCTGAAAAGTATATAAATTCTTCATTAGTGACATGATTTTTGTTTCCTACGGGAACTACTTACATCATTTGTCCTGAAATGTTGGTGATTCTTCGATACGGTCAGCGTCCATGAACTAAGAGCTATACGCACAAAATCCCACTTGCTCAAGTCCAGCTCGGTTGGGAATTGGCACACAACATCGGTCAACAAATTTGCTAGTTCAATATCCAGATAAAGGTCGGTGCCATCCACTTGCATTAAATCACTGTTCGACAACGAAACAAAATACATTAGCTTTGAGCGCGCTATTGCTTGCATAATATCAGTCTTTGGTAGGTCTAATGCAGCGATACTCAGAGCCACAAAAACGTTTTAGTAATGGTATCGCAGGCAGCAAATAAAGGATTTTTTCCAAGCCATGACCGCATTGTTGACGTAGGACTACGAAATTATAACCGGCGAGAAACAAACATTATATAAATGCAAGAATGAATCTATTTAGTATTTAACATTTGCAGCACTGACAATGGATGAATGAATGTGAGTGAGGAACACGAACGCTTCGCGAAGCAGAAAAACGCCAATTTGAGTAAATTTTTAAATCAACTCTTATAATTAGCATGTACTGTTGATTGCTCGCTGTCTGGAGCAATACTGAAACTTTTATGCCGAAAACAATGCTCGAATTCACGAAAAATAATTGACCGATCGGATAAAGTCCCTTATATCTCATTCACGATTTACCAGTCATCCTACTAGCGACCAGATGGCAGCGGCAGCGAGGCTTCACAGATGATCCTTCGCAAGGCTGAGTGTTTAGATTCGTTTTCCAAAATGACCGTTTTCAAGTCTACAGGCGAATGAACTAAGAAAACCTGAAAGAAATTATTTCAGAATGCATCGAATATCTCTTTAGTCGAATTTGTTGGTGGCCCTGGAAAGGAACGATACCGTATGCGTAACAATGTCACGATTAAAATAAAATCACAAAAATTTCGGTTTCAATTTTTCTTGTTTATTTAAAAAGGGGATGTTTCTGAGAGTCTTAAACTAATTTAATCATCGATAGAGTTTCTACTTGCTGTAACTACGACCTTCACATGCTTCCGGAACGCACGGCTGGTTCAAATAATGTAGCCTAGATTTATTTCTTCCAGGTAAGGTACGGGTCAATATTTGTCTAAGACTTGTTGTACTCAGGTGGCGTTTAGAACAGGCCATGGCCTCCTTGACGCGCCATACTGAGTAATCCAGCGGATTGAGATCGGGGCTGGATGGCGGCCACATATCCTTCGCCCAGAACGGCAGATGTTCGGGCAACCACTTCTGAGTGCGGTTCGAGGTGTGGCACGGGGCTCCATGTTGTTGTAATACAACATTTGGCTTTGGGTCGTGCTCCTCATTGATCCACGGACTAACATACTTAGAATCCCGATGCAGACCTTTATCACCTTCTGGAATGAACACCAGGTTCCTTTTTTGTATCGGAACCACCAATCCAAACACCATAACGCCAGCAAGATGCTTGGTCAGATACACTTTTTTATGCTCGTCGGCCACGTATTTTACCGGGAGAGAACTAATATAGCAATCGGTTCTGGAATTTGATACGGGATCGACGGCAAACATGCTCTCGTCGGTGAACAGGATTACCGTTTTTTCGCTTGAGGAAGTTCAAGATTTTTTTACAACGATCGACTCATGTCTCTCGGATGCGGTGGGTAATCATATGAGTTTTTTTTCGTAACCTCGACTTCGCCCGGAATCTTCCTTGATGTAAAGTCGCTGATCCCGTGTTCTTCCGCCATCTTGTCCGAATTTTCCTTTTGATGGCAGCGAGAACCCTCGGAATCCGAGCTGACCTTCGATGAAGCCAGCCCGATAACCTCCCACGAATCTGTTTGTAAGTTCGTTCGTCAGGATACTCCCATCCTTATTCCGACACATTTCTGCTTGTGGCACGAGGCCTTTTCGGGCTGTATTAAGTTTCCGGTAGAACTTTCACGTCTCATGAGAGCGGTGCAGCTGTTCGAGTTGTTCACACTTTTCCGCTTCTGTCCATATCGTTCCACAATCTGACGGGTAGTTTGACACAGCATTAGCTCCCTCGCAGCATTCTTCTCGTGTAACACTTGCTGAAACTTATTATCGAACCACTCGTACCGGTACCTTCGTTCCACGTGTCCTACGATGTTCTCCGATATGCTGTTGATTGCTGCTGTCTTGGCCATGTTCGTTAATTTCGTCCTCTTCCGGCAGCGCAGCTCCGAGCGAATGCGCGTAGTTATCGGTGACATCTGCTTGCTTCAGCCGCGTGAGATTGTACCGTCGCGGTACCAAATGTTGTTACTCAACGGAGTATTTTGGATGCATCTTAACCATCAATAGATATTGATCTGAATCGGTGTTGGCGCCTCGATAGGTTCTGACAACCATTTTGTCCTAGAAATTCCGAGCGTCTATCAGAACATGGCAGTTTATGTTTGATTTGGTGTATGGATGGAGAAATTTGTGTTGGAAGAAGATACTGCGTATGGCCATACTGTTAGAGGTGGCGAAATCGATGAGTGATAGGCCGTTTTCATTTATTCACTGATGTGCACTGTACATACCGATTACAGGTTTTAGTTCCTCCTCGTCACCGATCTGAGCAATGAGATATACGATGATTTTGATGTCATGTTTTGGACAGCGTTCGTATTCGCGTTCCAGCTGCGAATTTAGAATTCGTCTTTGTGATCACCGGGACTTTCAAGGTGAGGGCTGTGCACGGTAATTGATGTTGATGAATCGGCCCTTAATCCTCAAGCTGCACATTCTTGAATTGATTGACCACCATCCAATCACACGTCTCTGCATATTGCCCATCACAATGGAAACTGTATCTAGCTCGTTTGTGTTGCCGCAGCTCTGGTAGATGGTATGACCATCGCGAAACGTACGCACTGTAGACGCACTCCAACACACTCCCTGCAGCGCTAAGATATGAAACTTGGGGTTCTTCGAAAGTTTGGAAAGCACACGAGTACTTCCGATGAAATTGAGAGATCGACAATTCCACGTCCCGAGTTTACAATCGTTAGTCTGTTTTCGTCGCCTGGGTCTACACCGATTAGTCTGGTTCAAATCTTCTGGTGTAGCGTTCGTTGCTTGGTGTTATTACGGTCCGGCTTGAAAGACCTGCGACCAACCCCACTATCTTGCAGGAGAACCATCATAATACTGTTTATGTTTTATGTCCTGAGTACCACCAGTACTGGACATAGACGCTTATAGCAGCGTCAATTCATTTAAAGCTGTTCCCGGGTTTTTCTGGCTTTTTCTGGAGACTGGCAAAGCCCAATGCTCATCCCACCTCACCCTAGACAGTTCCCCTGAACCAGCCAGAAAAAACGATCTTTGACGATAGAATTTCTGATCCGAACGGAAATCGAACTCGATTCCCCCATCTTGGCAAGCGCAACGCTTACCACGATTACCACAAATC
Source organism: Toxorhynchites rutilus septentrionalis (assembly GCF_029784135.1). Lineage (NCBI taxonomy): Eukaryota > Metazoa > Arthropoda > Insecta > Diptera > Culicidae > Toxorhynchites > Toxorhynchites rutilus. The sequence goes on along the minus strand of NC_073745.1, from coordinate 208,472,639 downwards.
TATCAGTTCATTCAGACTTGAAAATGCCAATTTGGAAACAAAATTAAATCTTCGATCTTGAAAAAGGCCATTCAGAGAAGCTCGTTGCCATCTGGTCCTTAGCTGAATGACTGATGAATCGTGAATGCTGTAAAAAAACCTAAGTAAAAACATTTAAATTGCAAAATAGCTGGTTTATACTCAATAAATTGAAAACGGACGGAGCTTAAATTGCAATGATTTCTCTGTCCACATTATCCATAGAACGAACGCTGCATTTGCTATTTCTATTTCATAAAAACGTGTCCTGCTTTTATAGTTTAGCACCATTACTAAAAGACGTAGTCCTACGCCAAAACGCGGTTATGATTTCTGAGGTTTTCGTTACTGTTACACATACAAAACAATTTCAAATAAAGTAACACCAGATGATTCAACCAAAGAAGTTCGCTGGGCCGCAGGTTGAGTATAGCTGGTCTAAAAGATGCTCGATAATGACCCAACGAATCCCTGAAAACATACCAGTTGTAATGTAGACATTTGGTGTTGTTTTGTTTGCTTATCATTTCGTTTAGAACAATCAGAGCATTGCCGACGATTTTCTTATCGCCAATTTCGTTGAAGTTAGACGAGAAATGGTTCACTATCAAACAGCGAGTAGCGGCTAGTTTCACTAGAATATCGAAATAGTTCTCGAACAGATTGGGTCGAATTGGTAAACACTTTGGTGGCATGCTGCGGGACAATATCTGCCGGGAGAAATGAGACATCTTTCATTGATTCCACTAAATATCGAAGAAGTGCTGCCTGAATACCTGTAATATATTAATGTAGCTCATCAAATCCTCGCTATTCACAACCGTCGATACATCTTCGTACAGAAGCACTGCTCCACTCTCAGGGTCCGAATATTGTTTAGTCTCCAACAGCGAAAGCAATGATTTTGCCCATAGAAGGCCTGTTTGATTTGCCAATTCGAAGAGTCGTTCCTTAAGCTTCTCCAAAACATTCGCTGGTAGACCTTTCATCAACAACGATATTTTTTCCTGCAAACTTATTATAAGCACCTCTACGGTATCGTCTAGCTGTTATGAAATTTATGGATCAGATTATGACGAAATTTAATTTGTGGGATTAAACTTACATCGTTACTACTATACAACAGGGTGGTGCCAATCGCATTCGTGTATATCACAGATAGAACTTTCTCATATATCAATTCCGTCCAATGAAGGATAAAATTCCCTTCAACATTCATGTTGTCATCATCCTCATTACCATCATGGTCCATCGCATTTTCGCAATTTTTAACAGCGGCGTTTTTCGAGCTGCAACTCAGCTGGTAAACCACATTTGTGCAGAATAATTCTCGCACAAACAAAACTCGCATATTTTTCGTGAATGCATCAACCAACAGATCTGTACCATGATCATCACTTTTTGTTGCCAGAACCGCATTCAAAAGTTCAATATGCGTGGAGAGTTTCCCGAGCAAATTCTTCGCCAATGAATTCTCGTTGGCATTCTGTTTCGTAATAGTTTCAAAAAGCGCTGCTATTTGCTCACTACGGTTGGCCTTATCTCGCTTCAACGATTCCGAACCACAGGTCATTAGTTTTGTGCAGATCTTCGTCAACTTTTCGAAATGTTCCAAGTGGAAGTCATCCTTCTCCGTAAACATTTTGATTTCCTTTTCAATAATTTCCGTACATTTATCGACGAGCTCCGAGTCCAATGTTAGGTCCTCATCAGAGAGGGCATCCTGCCAGGCGGTCGTCACTTCCCACAGGGTGTCCTCCGACAGATAATCACTGACCGAATTTTCCGCACTGAATTCAAACAATATCACAAACATTATCCGCTGGAGATCCTGCTGTCGACTGTCTCCACAGATGACCGGCATGATCTGGGCCAGAAAACTTGCACAAGTGTCCTTCAGCTCAATTTCGTCGTCATTTTTCAGCGGTGTTGCCAGCATCTGGACGATTCGGCGGCAAGTGCCCGGATCGATCAGAACGTCACCACTTGTCGACACCAGGAAACACTTGTGCAGCAGGATTATATTTTCCCTAGTGTCACCCTGGGTAACGGCATGGGCACAACTGATCAGATACTCGCTGACCTCCGTCTGGGTGAGAAATTTCGTTATGTTCCGATCGTTGCATAAAGGATGACTGAGCGCTCGCAGAATCAGCCATTTGCGGACGGTTTTGTTGGCAAGCTGAAAGGATAATGATGGATATAATTTCATTATTGTGTTAAAATTGTGTTCATTTGACGAAGAACTGATGTATTATAAAATAAGATTCTTAGCTTCCTATCGAGCATTCGGTTCGACTTCAGACACTATCACATAGAGTAAACTGACCATACGTCCCGCGTTACGCGGGACAGTCCCGCATTTCTACAAAATGTCCCGCTTAAGATTACGTCCCGCGAAACGTCCCGCATTTGGCAAAATAAACGAAAATGTCCCGCGATATCAATATATTTCAATATTACAATTTGATCATGTTGATTTTATTAAATACATGAACCTCAAAAAAAAAACTCTTACTTGGCAGACTGTTCAAGAGAGCTTCCAATGCATCCAAAGATTATTACGCTGAGCTGGTTTCATCGCACCGACAGTGGATTTTTTATTTAGAGATTGTTAAATGGAAACGACAGCAACAAAATTAGAAAATGATTTTTATAAAAGTCCCCTATTGATCCGGAGGGATCAACGTGAGTCAGACGAAAAATTTATCTTTAGTCCCCTAGCTCGGTCAGGGATTAACGTGTTGAATAAGCCGAAGGAACTAGTGTATACGGGACAGGAAGAGGCAGGGTTGTTCGATGAAGTATCGTAAATGAAGCACTTGGCGGCCTTACGGAAGTTGGCCGGAACCTCAACCATGGCCGATGAAAAGATGTATGTCGTGGCTCAAAAGTTTTCTATCGGTCGCAGCTGGAGAATGTTGGGAAGGTTGGCGGTCTTCGCGACAATGTTTATCTTCAGCCGGTCCATCCTCCAGTGATCTTTTGGCATAAAGGGCAGATCCCAGGTTCGGTATGAAGACCTCATCACTGTCGCAACTTCCGGCAAGCACTCCGTGCTGTATATCTCCCAGTTCACCATATGACTCGAAAGAAGAGCGGCTTGGACATTCCCTTCTCGTTTGTTAGAGAATGACCTAGAGTTCTCGAAACTTGATGTGGGTGATATATTCGTCGCCATCGCTTACCTGGGGAACGTAAAGTATTCGGTCCCCTGCCATTCGTTGTATTCAAGCATCAAGTACGTCTTGTCTTTCATTATGAGCACGAAAAGAAGTTTTTCCCCAGCGAAAAAGAAGTTTTTCACTTCTTTCACCGGATTTCATTATCATTTGTAGTTTTTTTTTTCATCGCAATCCGAAATTAGTCCATTTTTTATCGCATACGTTGACGCTAAAATCGGTGAGAAATGGATTGGAATTTTCGTGCATTCCATTCAATAATTGGAAGAAAATTGTAGAAGTTGAATCGTGCTTGCCAGACTTAAATGCTCTGAGTGAGTGATTTTCAGGCGTAAACAAAATATGAACCACCGAAAAATCACAAATGAGTGCAAATACTTGTAAGAAATAATACAGATTAGGTTTAATTGCAAGGACACATGTTAAGAGTTTCAAGAATAAATGAAACTATGGTTTATGTTCACATAAGGTATATACATAACGTTTTGTTTTTTGTTTCCCGCGTTAGACCTCTGAACATCTGGTCACTTTAACATAGAGTGAAATTCCGCATTAGGGCGATTGAAAATTATCCGACACGTCACGTAGCGACGTGTCGGATGAAATATTCTTAAGATACGCAGGGTGCCGACTTAAAAAAATGCACGAAAATTCCATGATATTTCCTGATTTTCGAAAAAAAATCAGAAACTTCCAGATGTAGACTACTGATTCTGTAGTTCACTAGCATCCAAAAATATGTTTGATGACTCAGAAGAGACGAATTTCATGCCAACTCGTCTTAGGATTTGGCAGCACCATTCCAGATAGCAGTGAAACCTTGTGGGTGTAAAGCAACTTTGCATACTTGAAATATTCGAAAAATAATTAGACTACTTTTTGGAAAAAGCCATTTTTTTCTTACTTCTTTACAATAGTATATAACATGAAAACTGTGATTTAGCATTAGCATTGAGCAAGTTGCACAATATTGTAGGTGGTACAAATTCAGAGCTGTTACGTCAAAAGCCTGCCTTAATCCGTTACTGACGATTGGTTATATCTCTTAGATAAAGACATGCTTCCAACAGCTGAGAATTGTCCTGGCCACGTCCTTGCATATTTACTTGCATATTTTTGGATCGGGACAATGGGGTGAATTTCTTCGAAATGACAACAATCCACCCAATTCTCAATTCCACCGTATTAAGAAATAATGAGTAATTGTAAAACATAAATTGAAGAAGCGTGGAAAAGAGGCAGATGAATAAAAGATAAATGTAAATAAAATAAAAAAAATAAATAAAAAATCATATTCTATTTGAATGTTTGAAAGGGGGTCTTCGTAGCCTAATTGGTTGCGTGTCCGCTACTAAGCGAACGATCATGAGCTAATAACTCAGGGCCCCTCAACTGACCATCTTTGTGTGTTATTCTAGCTACTACGTCCACGCAACAATCATCATGTGTCGGTAATCCCAGTCCCTTACCGCTCACATTACGATCTGCTGCATCGGTAATTGTTGCTAATTCTAACACAGCAATGGAAGCCTCATATCAACAGTCCCGTTGTGAACAGTCCAACTGTGAACATTCGAACAATAGGAATATTCTAACGCCGAAAAAAGGCGGCATGTGTTGTGTATCGATAGAAATGGAATACTCGGCATGTGTTGTGTATCGATAGAATTGGAATATTCTTAGGCCTAAACAGCTACTGTGTTATAAATAAAAAAAAACAAATGTTTATCGATGGATAGGAATCTTAAGCCTAAATAATATACAACAATAGTTATCTTAACATAAAAAATGTATACGAATAAATTCGGCTCTGTGACAGCTGAATTGCTAAATGAGCCTAATAAACGGATGGGATAAAAAAAAAAAAAAAAATTGCGAAACTAAATAATAGAATGTCATCACACGAATGTTGTCACGTCAATAGCTGTTTAGAAGAAATCAATGTTCATCTAGGAACTAGATTCTTAAACCTATAGATATCTAAAAACCAAAAACTTTATTCGGAAGTTTGCGCCATGCTCATGATTCTTCAACGAAACTACGAAATGAATGAAAATTATTTTTCCCAAATCAAATTAGTACTCTATGTGAATGAAAATCACTTTTGCTTGCAAATAGTAAAAAAATATCATACAAAAATTGTGTCTAAAGATAATTTCATATTATAGGGTAAATGATCTTGGTTTGTCCAGTCGAAAATATGATCATGGTTTGCCCACTTTTTTGAATGCTCTAATTCAGCGCTCCTGTGTCAAATAAGGCCTTCGAATGTTTCGAAACATATAAATGAAATTGCCTTTTACATGATTTATAGTAGTTTGATAGTATATTTTTACGAAATCACATGTTTTAAAGGATTATAAAATACACCTTCTATTTGTGTCAATGCGCCCCTCATTCGAGCTAACTTTTAATCGATCACCAGATGATTATTTGGCACGTATTCAGACCTTTTCTGGATTACAACACTTATAAATATTGTAAACATCATGCTTGCTCACCATTTGTATCGGATTTACATAGCTAAACCATTAAATTAACGCATTTTGATGAATTCAATTCTGATCATGAGTTGTCCAATTCAATAATGTTGTTTTGTCCACATGATTTCTATGGCAACCGCTTGGCGCGCAGCAGTTTGTTTATGTTTGTTTATGGTGTGCTTCGCGCATAGCAGAAGTATGGTTTTTCTGTGTTGATTGTGTTGAGGTGAACACTTCTAAAATGCCCAAAGAAGGGCAATATTCTGAAGAAAGCCTAAATTATGAATGAATCAATATGATGACAGTAAACTCAAGCAATGATAAATGCAACATCTAATTGTGAATTCGAATGTTTTCATTCAAAAATGGAGATTTCTAAAACCGGACAAACCATGATCATTTTTTTGGGCAAACCATGATCATAATTCTTCTTTAAGGAAAATCGTTAAAAAGCATAAAAATTTAAATAATTTCAACACCTTATGGTAGTATTAGCAACTAGAGACTTGGGGCTTTTCAACAAACCCAAACTCGTATCGATTATGTGTGATTTTCATGAAGAAAAATCGATTTGCATTTACTAGTTGCGTAAAAACACCCCAAATTGGACAAACCAAGATCATTTACCCTACTGGTAAGTTTTGGTGAGAATATCTGAAAATTCATAGAAAATGGTTTAAATTAGGGTCGGAACAAAGTACTTCTAATAGGTAAATAACGCTAAGGAAAAAAATCATACAAATTTTAGCAATTTAAAACTGCCTTTAGGCCGACTGATCTGATAGAGAATAGTTGGCGTCATACAAACTAATGTCGTATCCAAATGTCGACACCAGTCGTCCGCCAAAGCGAATACGAATCTGTAATCTAGCTCTGGAACTGATGTACCATGCGAAAATCAATACTTGCTGCTGAGATAACTGGACGAAAAATATATATGGGAAAAAGCGGTCAAAATGAACACTCTAAGGAATACTCCCCTTTCATTGCATCCACATAACGCTGCAATCTGCGTTCCACGAAGAATACTATAGCTCAACCCATTGACGTTCAAGATATCAAACTGCTTTTACCACAAAAACAAAAATAATACGCATTTCATTAAAAAAAAGCTGAAAAATCGAAAATTTGTTTAGTGTATGGTTAAAATGTTCACCTGGTGGCGGCAAAATGAACACCTGCACATATCATGCCAAATGGGCAAGATTTATACGCTGTTTGATGTCCAAATTCGTTCGAATCATCATTGAGAAAGTAGGCACACGTATGAAACAATCTGGGCCCAGTCACCCAGAGCAGCAATCAGAATCTCCCCACACGCACAAAAAGTAGTATGAAACACATAACGCTTCACACACTGAGGCTTGGCTCCGGTTAGGGTCAAAACCATAAAGGAATCTTTTGAAGAGCAACATGTGATAAGGCATACCAGCTCCAGGAAACATAACATTGCAAGTCGTCACCCGGTGGTAGCTCATTCCGCCCCAAACACGAACTAAACGCTGAAATCAAACAAAAACAACTGTTCGCTTCTCATTAAAGATGTGAACAGTCGTCCAAACTGTTGATTTGTCGAAGATTCAAGTCAAATAATCCAAATTTTATGGGAATTTTCTCAAATGCGACGCGCAAACTTACATCCAATATTGTTGCGCAAAACTACAAAATAGAATACTTAGCTCAATCCGCTCCTCGCTCCTCGCTCAGTGCAGCCATGATAGGAATTCCTTCCTGAGTGATACCACCACCACGATGCAGTACACGTTGTACACAAGCACACAACGATTAAGAGCAAGATGGCCGAACAGAGCTCTCACCAACACGCATACACTATGTGAAAAAATGGCTTCGCTCGACATATCACAACATTATTAAACTACCCCCATTTCTATGATTTGTCTAGGGCATATTCGGTCAGTTCCAAATCCACAAGGGCAAAAAGCACAGCCCTTCATGATATCACGAACTCCGAAATGACACAAAGCACACGTGCTAGGAAAACGAAATGCAGCTGAAAGAACAACCGTTTTCCGGCACACACATCTGAATGCGCCCCGAAAAATGAACTGGTATGAAACGGGCACTATCTAACATCGGAATTTTCCGATCGGTTGGCCACTTTCACTTCAACCAAAACACAGTTTAGGGTGATTACAGCAGAATATTTTTCGAACAAGTTCAGATACAGCAGCACAACACAAACACTCCGAGAGAAACAAAACAAAGCGACCGCGGAGCAAACGAGAACAGACGTCCGCATTCGACGACTGCACGAACGAGACTCAATTTATAACATGAAAATTGTGATACTTACAAAATTCATGTCAAGGGATGAAATGTACGAAATTGTTTAAATTTTCACAAAAAATACCATTACTTACAAATACCATACTCTATTTAGAAACATGTCAAGCGTGAGAATTTACACACAAAAATGTTACAAGCAAATCATTTTTTTCAGGAGTCTTCAAACAAAAATGACTTATATTCTAAAAACTATGACAGATAGAATGTTGACGTCTTCGACAAAATTCATATTTTAATAAGATCTAAAACTATCAAATTAATTACAAAAAAAATTACAAAATTAGGATTAGTTGTATTTTTTTCAAAGAAAACATGAAAAAGTTGTTGTTCGAAAAACTTTTTCCCTGTAAAAGTGCCTACCTTCCGGTGTATGGACAACTTGTTGGAAATTTTAAGGACTATTCATATATATATTTTTGGGAATTTTAAGAAAAACGAATTTTAATTTTTAAAATAACTTTTTTGTCAGCAAAATTTTTTTCCAAAAAGTTTTTGGTATTTTTTGTGAAAAATTAAACAATTTCCTACATTTCATCCTTTGACATCAATTTTGTAGGTATCATAGTTTTTATGTTATAATTGTTTGTAAAAAAGTAAGAAAAAAAATTGGCTTTTCCAAAAAGTAGTCTAATTATTTTTCGAATATTTCAAGTATGCAAAATTGCTTAAACGACCCATGTTTACACCCACAACGTTTCACTGCTATCTGAAATGGTGCTGCCAACGGCCAGTCGAGTTGGCACGAAATTCGTCAAGATTCAATTAACAAGGCAAGGAAATGTGGCTACGGAGACCCCCTCACTTACATACTTCACTTTCACTATTTAAAGGCTTGAAACTTTTAATTCACAGAGATTAGAGATTAGCTCCCGGATATCGCTGTCGTTCTATCAACTGCGATTCACTTGACGCAGGAGTTTTCCTTACCATCTATGTAAAGAGAATGCCCTTTCAGACATTTGCCTTCGTTTAGCATCGCATTATTCTCTTTTAAAACGCTCAATACTTCCTGAAGTCGTCCATCATGTCCTTCTTTAGATCGTCCTGCTACTACCACATCATCGATATACGACGTCTGTTCAAAAATTATCCCGACACTCGAATTTACGCGGGTTACGTGTCGCGATACTTTTCGAACAGACCTCGTATACACCTTCAATGCCAGCTATCATTTCTGACATCACTGGAAAATTTCCGGTGCATAGTTGATGCCAAACATCAATCACTTAGGGGGTCTTCGTAGCCACTTGGTTACGCGTTCGCTTACCAAGCGATCGATCGTGAGTTCAAACTCAGGGCCCTCAATTGACCATCTTTGTGTTATTATAGAATAACTACGTCCACGCAACCATCATCAGCTATGGAGATCGATCCACGGTGGAACAAAGATCGATTAATCCATACAACTGCTCTGCTCTGCAAGAAACATCGGGCTGCTGTTCTATAAATAACCCAACAATGATCAATTGTCTCCGCTGTCCGGTCTGCTGAACAATGGAAGAACAGATAGAATACCCTTACGCCTAAATGGCTACTACAGTGTAATTTACCACAAAGTAATGGAACAGAAAACCTAACGCCTAAATGGCTACTACTTCTACTGTGTAATTTACAATTTATAGAAACATAAACATATGTACATGTACACGATAAAAACCCGGCTCTGTTACAGACAAAATGCTAATGAGCCTGATAAATAAATAAATGGGATAAAAAAAATCAATCGCTTGGATCTCATTAGTCTCTGCTTATCATGAAAGTGGTTACTTCCCCGAGACTCGGGGTGTAGTTCAATATGATGGAATGCAGACGAAATGTCAAGCTTCGGAAAGATGGCAAGAACTGTTGCACTGCTTTGTTTTCTGAAATATGCCGATTTGTGTTTCAAAATTTAAGTAAAACATAGAGATCCAAATCGAAGATCCTTTTCGCGATAAGGGGAATAAGAACAGTTGGAGTCTTAGAACGGCGCAGATTACCCTCCATTTGCTTAGATTGTCATGGCATCTCGATTTCGTAAAAAAATGCGTACTATATAAAAATAATTGGATTTATAGTTGGTTCAATAATTTTACAAGTTTTTCTTCTCAGGATACCTAAAGATATTCCCGGCCGTGTGTTGTGAAACATAAAATTGTCGGAATTTCGTTTCGTTGAGCGCACGCGTTTACAAAATCACATCACTTACCTCAGTGAATCCCGATTCTTACATCTCCCCCACTAACAACTATTCTCCCATGATAATCGCTAGGGAACCACGCTACAAAGGCGACCCTTCTAGCCTTCGGGCGACGAATATAATACTAACATTCCTTCTCTTCTAGTGACTGTAAGGACGTGGCCGGCGTCGTTATTGACCATTTAAAGCTCGAATCACCGAACCTTGCACAATGAGAATGGTTTGAATGGTCAATCACGGAGAGCAACTATGAAGTGTGCAGTCTACTCAAGCCCAATCACAAGCTCAAGAAAAATTTTCGAGATGACAGTAAATCTCGATCTCGTTTCATGTAATTTTAATACGTATGGCTCAAAAAAATTAAGAACCTAGACTTCCCGGAACCCCCCTTGGATGATTTTTCGGTTTTCAAAAAAAAGACGGGTGGGTAATGTCGGGGACATAACCGGAGTGACGTAGGACTATACAAAGGGGACAGCTTTTGTTAAATATATATTTTAAATATATTGTTTTATTTTCTTCTCTTACGTGAATACCTACATATATACCTGAAAAATGGATTAGTTTACTGTTTACTCTTTATGAACATGTTGATGGTTCTGAAAAGAACCTTTGGTGTTGTGTTTTGTTATCACTCGATATTCCTATCTTGTTCGGTTAAACCTTCCTGTTTAGCTATTGCGTTTGCCACTCGCCACAGTTTTCACAGTTGGAAAATTTCTTCCCATCCAGCTTGTGACATGTTGTTCAGTAAATTACATTTAACGTGCCGGAGAAACACTTTGCCACTCACTGAAACTAATTGTTGCCTTGATGAGCGCCGAACCGAAACTGCTCTGTTCTTGATGCGGATTTTCTGATTGTCGTGAGCAGCTTTGCAAGCCAACTCGAGCACTCCGACGGCCGAAACTCTATAATCGCTGTTAGGTATACTGGTGCTCCGGCACCAATCCGTTCGGCCTAGTTACCCTTGCGGAGCAATCAGTGAATGCGACCAACAGGGAACTGGAGACCTGTACGGTTCGAGTGAGACTTTGCCTTTCCCTTAACTTGTCCTCCTTTGTTACGTCCACGATGCTGATGCCGTACAACCACACGAGTTTACGGTTTGAAAGAAAATAAGATTTATTTTTGGGGTCCGCGTGTTTTATACTCTAGCGGTACACACTCACAGGATCGGCAGACTCAGCCAGAGGGGCGAGTCCAACGAGACGAACGAATGAGCGTTAAAAGGGAGCGATGGCAAAAAAATACATTCATTACGATTTGTTCGCTCGTTGGATTCACATGCAGGCTAAAAAGGGTCCTTTTCAGGATCACAAAATTATCTTCAATCTAAAGAGTTTATTGTTTTGTTATCACTCGATATCCCCATCTTGTTCGGCTAAACCTTTCTGTTTAGCGATTGCATTTGCCACTCGCCACAGCTTTCACAGTTGGAAAATTTCTTCCCATCCAGCTTGTGACATATTTTACAGTAAATTACATTCAATGGCACGTCGCATTACCACCACTCAGTGTCGGATTGGAGGTAATTTTAACCTGTAATTGAACATTTGTGATGACAGTGGTACAGTGTCGACTTTCAATGTGGGGTCATAATTTCGACCCCGAACTCTATGTTTACAAAAATGTCCAACTAAATATGTCGCATTGCAGGTCCGTCCAATTAGCTAAATGTCGAGATAAGTGTAAATTACTGTACTTTCAATCTAGAAGCAATTTAAGAATTGGTGAAAATCAATAAGCTCAGAACAACTGCCAAATTCACATACTCATCATATCCTGGCAAACAAATTATGAAAAAATCAATTTGTGTTTTATTATTATTTTGGATATTGTTTTAGAAAGCATTGAACTGTTTTTCCTAAACTCTTTTTTGGAAGGTTTAATGGCCCTGAAAAGCGCCTTGTTTTATGGAATGGTTCCATTTCAGAAAACTTAGTACTCGTGGTTTTGAAAAAAACCATTTCGAACGCCCTCGATGCCGCCTTGTTCTGGATTTGCCACCAAAGCAGTTTGTATAAAGAACAAACTTTTTTCTTCTGCTACTTGATGCCGTTTTGCGATTGCGTTTGCCACTCGCCACTCGTTGCAACTGCCTGTTGTTGTCTTGATGTCCACCGAACCGAATGTGTTCTGTTCTGAATGCGGGTTTTCTTATCGTCGCGAGCAGCTTTGCCAGCCAACTCGATCACTTCGGCGGCCGAAACTATATAACGCCGGCTAGGTGGACTGGTGCACTGGTACTAACGCGCTCGGCCTAGCTACCCTTGCGGGGAACTTCAGATCAACACGGTTCGAGCGGGATTTTGCCTTTCCCTTCACTTTTCCTCCTTTGCCATGTCCAACCATGGCTGCTTGTGTTGGTTTGTTGATCTGATGTGATGCGAAACGATGTGGTGTACGGTTTCGATGAGAATGATCGTTACGGTAATCGGTAGTCGGTAATGAATTAGAGAGACTTTAAACTCTGAGAGTTCATTCGTCTCTATCGTTACGGCAGCGGAGCGGGGATTTTTAAGCTGACTGGCTGGCTCGAGAATTACGCATGTGTGAGACTGCGACCAATGTTTCGTTAATTTTTTTCTTTTTCCTTTCCAATCGTGCTTCATTCTATTTCGCTGCTGCTCTGGTTGCCCGTTTTGGTCGGTACGATTTGAGGAGCACAAAATGGACCAATCAAAAATAGGCACATAGTGCATTTGGACAATGCTTGATATTTCACAACTATTCAATTATTTATATCAAGAAAAATGAAATGTTATTCGTAATGATAGATGCGTAGATATATTTCCTATCAATTGATGCAAAAACCTTTGCGATCTATTGAGAAATGCTCGAGTTATAAGCGTTCCAAATCTTGCATTTTTTCCTACTTGTTCAGTGCCTAGATTTCCATTTCATCCCCTATATCTTCCGGTTAGACGTAGTCCTACGTCAAAACTCAAATTTCAGCGTCTGCGGCACTAGTGAATGAAGTCCGATAAGCTAATAATTTACATTGTGTATTTTATCGTGTAAATTAACATTTCGCATGAAGTCCCATATCGAGATGACCATTTCCATTGGCACCCTAAACCAAACGTTTTGCCCCATATTCCGTATTAAGTAAATATTGACGAATTTTGACAAATAGTAGATCTTAACTTTTAATGCAGTTTTAAGACATTCGGGATCAAAAAATTCTAAAACACCATTTTCATGTTATCTTACCAATCCCCACCCCCCTTGGGTGATATTTAAATTTTCAAAAAACTCAAACTTTGACTCTCCTTTAAAAGGGGACTCCGGTCTGGAAGGTCGAAAAAATCGAATTATTTTTTGTACTTTTTGGAAGTTTATGCCCTATAACGATTTTTCGTTATTTGGTTTCGTTGGAAAGTTACAGCCAGTGTTGCCACACGTACAGATTTATCTGGAAAGGCACATATTTTTTCGTTATTTTTGGTACAGATTCTGTACGGTACAGAGTACAGATTTTCGTCAAATAGTATAGATTGGTACAGTTTTTTTCAGCGTGTGAAATTTCTTACATTTGAAGAAAGCAACATTAAGGTACATGACGACTTTTGCGCCGCAGTATCGCTTGGTGCTGCTGATCATAAAAGCATTTATAATAGGGGCTAGTTGGTCATTTTAGAATAAATTTGATTATAACTTTGTAGTACGAAGTTTTGCGTTAGAATGTTATGTACCACAATGAAGCTTACCTTTTACCCTTTCAATGAAAAATAACCAGAGAATCAACTATTTGACATTTTTCTTTTATTTAACGTCTTTGTATTTCAGAATATATTGACCAACTAACCCCACATACGGGGTAAATTGGTCAATAATAGGCATGTTATTTTTGAGCAAATAATAAGCGTTTTTCCATTAGAAGTTTCCTTCATTATGAATAAATTAATTGAATCAAAACAAAAACAGTTAACTAATATCATGTAGTAAGTAATAAAACAAATTAATGAAAATTTCAAATTATCATCGTTGAAAATTAGACAATCTTTTCTAGCGATTTCGTCGCTCTTCCCCTTTGTGGCGAACCAGAGATGCCAGGTTTGAGGACATGTCTTCATTTTGAAGACATTTGATTTTGTGAAAACACTTTGAAGACATTATGAAATATGTGAAGAAATTTCAGTATGTTAGCGTACGTGGATTTTTAAACGATATTATTTCCATGAAATTCTAACTATTGACCGAAAATATCGTCAAAAAAGTAGGGCTTTAGTCTCAGCAATCGAAGCGGTCCGAATACATATTCTCTCTAGAAGACATGAGATCATTTGTGCTCGAAAATTCGAATGATTTTGACATTAAATTTCTATTATTTTGGCCTTGGCCTTATATGCCTTCTATATTTGTTTATAGCTTGCGTAATGAAACACAACATACCTGAAAATTTTATATGCGTTGCTCTCAAACGATCAACTTGTGTGACCAACTAGCCTCTCTATATATGAAAAAGAATATTCATGAAAATTCAACAAAAATAATTTTAAAAGCGATTTTCATTAACACTTAATGCTAATACGTACAATAAAGCTTTGTTTTACGTTTGAGCCGATTTTTTTCATGGTTATTAACCAGTTTTAAAACACATTTTATAATGCGCAAACCGTGAATGATTTTTGGCGAAATCGGAACCATGTCCGTATTTTTTAACCTACTTAATAAAAAAAATTTTTGATTTGCTTATTTTTTTGTATCAGCAATTCGCTATTTTTCATCCATAGATCGCTAATTTTTTGGACGCTCAGATTCTAAGATATCGTCACTGACCAACTTACTCATATGACCAACTAGCCCCGCCCTACCCTACAGATTTTTTTAAGGAAAAAGTACAGATGAGAAAGATTTTTAACCCCTCTGGTACAGATTTAAATGTTGCAATACTGGTTACAATCAAAAGTACACTCTGTCACGCAGGTCTATAAGACCAGGTGATGATCTTGCTGCTTTGTGTCATTGTAAACAAACAATGCTTCAATTTATACAGGGGTTAGACATCAATTGAATATAGGCTATCCAAAATCAAAATCAATATGGCGTCATTTGTTTACCATTTGCGAGGATTGAAATCTTTAAAATAACGGAGATAGTAAAAATAAAGAAAAATGCGCTGCTTTATTTCTAACTGCAAGAGCGATTTTCATATTTCGGTTTCACATGGAGGTGTTCACATTTAACTTGCAGTTTAAAGTTAGCCACTATTCGACTATATAACCGGACCGAGTTGTAAACAACAGTAATTGACAGAACCAAAATGTCAGTGAACCACAGCAATATTGGGTACACTGGCAATATGAGGGATTTGACGTTTTAGTCATACCCCTGAATTTATAGTCTGGTGTATAGGTATTGGTGACTACAATACACTGCATGATTTCCATATGTGTGTGTGCAACCGCTGAGTGTAAACGAATATTTTTATACTCGTTTTTATCAAGTGTCAAATTTATAGAAGACCAGTTACATTTTCCGTTGTTTTGATCAATAAATCTGGAAAATGCCGAAGGGAAAAGTGCTCACGGAGAGAGAAGAAAGACTAATGTTGTTATCAGTGAAATCCCATCAAGTAGTGCTCAATTATTTGGCGAATCCTGAAGGATACGGTAAGATAGAAAGCACTCCACGTAAATCGAAGCTCTCTAACCGGGATAAGAGGGAAATAGCTAGAACAGTTTCGAATACCTCGAAACTGCTTATGCAAACAAAGCAATATTTAAATTTGAATGTTACTCGGGTGTTTCGTAAAGTTTCGGTAAAAAATCCTCACATAAAGAGAGCTTGAAAAGTTAAAGCTCCTCATCTTATACCATCTCACATCGGAAGACGTCTGAGTTTTGCCAAAGCGCTCATGAACCTACAGTGGGACTTGGTATGTTGTGACAAAGAATGTTTCCAAAATAATACATTTTGCAATATACCATAACGAAAAGTTCATCAATGTATAGGTTATCTTCACTGACGAAAAAGAGTTCAATTTGGATGGTCCTAATGGTTTCAATGGGTACTGGCGTGATTACGGAAGAAGGAACATTGTTTTTCAACCAAGAATTTTGGTGGAGGCCCGTGCATGGTTTGGGCGGGATTCTGTGCAGCCGGAAAGCTCAAGATAGCTCTCACATCATTGAAGGATTACATAGGGTAGATAGGGGCAATATAACCAGGAGGGGCGAAATGGGCCACCCTTCGTTTGGGCTTGTTATTGAACCAATAACACTTGTTCTCCAACAATTGTGTTAGAAATACTCTTATTAAGTAGCTTTGTGAAAACCGTATTCAAATTCAGTTGTTTTATAAAGATTTTGAACGAAATTCCACACTGACTGACAGTCTCCAGAAAACAAACGCAGCGTTGTGCATTAGTTTAATTTTCATCAGCGCACACTCAAAGAAAACTCGTATTCTCTCTTGGTGCGAAGAGCACAAAATTCATAAGAACGACAGCGTGAAATGTACCCGGCGCAGAACTCAGATACTAAACATTTCTTCTCACTTGTGTGATACGCGTCTCATTCTATACACACACACACACACATACACATCAAATTCTAGCGCCCGCTTTGTCTTCGTTCGTTCTAAGCAAAGCATAAAAACAACAGCGCGTCCTTATTTGAACCGTATACGCTTGTGTGAAGAAAAATACCTCACAGAGAGAGCAATCCAGATTCAAGTGCGCAGTATAGAAAGACGGCGCAAGCACGGCGCAAATATCAGCGTAAAACTCGACTTAAAACTGGGCGTAAGTAGAAACGTCGGTTAATCGTTCGATTAATTCAAATAATCGAATATCTGAAATTATAATCGAGTAATTTTGTATCAAATAATTTATGAATAAAATATGAATACATCGAATAATTGTCACTGTAATCGCGATTAATAAAAGAAGGCATTTTCTCATGGTCAATGCATTTTTAGGTTAAGAATTAGGCTATATAATTTCATCCAAAAATGTTTGTATCCAATAATTAAACATCGACAACCTGATAGACCACGCGACCAGAATGATAACATGATACGTGATTATTACAAGAAAAAAATATTCGCTCTATCAATCGAATATTGAAAGACAATTATTCGAATGAATCGAATATTGAAAAATGCCCCAACGATTAATCGATAATCGAATAAATGAAAAATTTAGACATCACTAGGCGTAAGAACGGCGCTGACAACCAAATATTTCATCTGTGTTTCGGAGCGCGCTCATTCGCCAGAGCGCATGTGTGCACAAGGAGTGGGAGCTCAACTGTGTACAAAAATCATGTTGCGCATCAGCACCGAGTTGCATCCTGAAGACTGCTGACTGATTATCACGAAAACCATATAAGAAAGGCAGTCAACAAAATATGCTCTGTACGCTTCATACTGAAATTTATGACTCTGTTCTTTATATCAATTCGTACTGGTATTATTTCTGAATATTTCCATTGATTTATTGCGCTGCTTTGCCGTTTCGTGTACAAGATCAGTTCATTTTTATTGAGCGTAAATGTACGGGGCGGAATGAGCATACACCCAGGTTTTGACGTAGGACTACGTCTTTCATTTCTATACCGGGGTGTAAAATCAAAGTTTCGAAAACGAAAGCGTTACGCCGGAGACCGAGATTTTGAGCGTTAATAGCTCCTAAACAACTGAACGAAATGGTATGATAAACACTTCATTCGAAAGATAAAATGTCTACGCGTTCTATACTTGTTACTTTTTGATCCAAAAACTTGTTTCAATAGTCTTAAAATTGCTTTCAAAACAGGCTATTGAAATCACCAATCGGTATATAAGCGAGCGGCGCTCGGAAATCCACTCAGTTCTAATTGAACAGCGATTGGAGCATGTTGTCGCTGTTGCGGTGAAGCTCTTTATTTATCATGAAAGCGCGGATGAACGGTGTCACCAAGAGCCTGTTTGTGCACCCTAGGCCAGAAGGGAATCTATCAGGAGGAGAGTGATGCCACAAACGGTTCCCTGGGAAGACATCGCTACACACACATACACGCGCGGCTATTAACAGGTGGTTATCGAGTTGGCATTAACCACTGGTGGGCTTCCAGTATCGAGGAAAATGTGGAAATAACTAATCGTTATTGAAAATAATCCTCTGGAAATTTAAAAATACATTCATGTGAAAGAGTTTATTTGAATGTTTTCTATCCATGTAACACTGTGACCAAATACATTTGGTTTTGTGGTTTTTCAATCAATCGCAATTAACAGGATAGCTTCTGAAGATTATTCTTCCCCATCAGTAGGATATTTCCGTATCCAATATTGTATGCGCCCGCAATCGATTATTGCTCAGTCGCCGAAAGTTCCGAGCTCAGAGAGTTCATTCCCCTCTAGTTTGCCTTCCAAATTGCCATCGTAAACCACACCTTCTCTCGATTCAATCACACACAAAAAGCATACTTAAGCGATATTCTGGTGGTGAGACACATTCATTTTTCGTGAGGACATCGACAAGACAACATCGTTGCCTAACGTGCTGGAGGAGGTGGACGGCGAAGGATCGACACATACACGCGCAGAACTCTTTCCGTTAGGATGCCATTCAGCATCGAGAAAGTTCCGGAAAGATCTAATCATTGCTGGAAAATAATCTGCCAGTTCCTTTGGGAATTTTCAAAATATATTCATGTGAAAGAGTTTAATTGAATGTTTTCTATCCATGTAACACTGTGACCAAATATGTTTCAATCAAGTGCTATTAACAGGTGGTTATCGAGTTGGTATTAACCACTGGTGGGCTTCCAGTATCGAGGAAAATGTGGAAATAACTAATCGTTACTGAAAATAATTTGTCAGTTCCTCTGGGAATTTTCAAAATATATTCATGTGAAAGAGTTTAATTGAATGTTTTCTATCCATGTAACACTGTGACCAAATATGTTTCAATCAAGTGCTATTAACAGGTGGTTATCGAGTTGGTATTAACCACTGGTGGGCTTCCAGTATCGAGGAAAATGTGGAAATAACTAATCGTTACTGAAAATAATCTGCCAGTTCCTCTGGGAATTTTCAAAATATATTCATGTGAAAGAGTTTAATTGAATGTTTTCTATCCATAAAATATCCATATAATACATTTGGGTTTGTGATTTGTCAATCAAGTACAGTTAGCAGGTTAGCTTCTGAAGATTATTCTTCAGAACAAGGTTTTTCGTATCCTATATTGGATGCATAATACCTTGCGCCTCCAACGTAACGCTCTCGTTTTCGAAGTCTCCCAAATATTCATTTATTCATTCATTCAGAATGGATTTAGATTCAACTTCAAACAAATGATCTCTAAATCAACGATAGTCCTACGTCACCCTTGCGGTTATACCATAGATATAATCCACTTCCTGTTTTTTACGCGTTTTTTCTACGCGGATTTTCTAATTAAAGCGGTTTTTTACGCGGATTTTCCAATTAACGCGGTTTTTTTTACGCGGATTTTCCAATTAATTTCGGATTTCCAAAGTCCAATGCAATATCACATCACCCCTCAGCTCACATTTTTCTCTCATGTTCCATCAGAGCAAATTACGGTAATTAGTGCTTGTAACGGAGTTTAGCGCTTAGTGCCGCACCTTATCACGATTCTTACGTGGATTTTAGGTGTTGGGTAACGGGGAGCTCGCCGGGCGGTACAACGGGACGGGGCTTTTACGGGCAGCTATTCGTGAATGTCTTTCTCTGTCTACTAAGCTCTGGACGGTCCAACAGCACGTGCATCGGCAGAAGAGTGTACAAATTACGAGGGAATCTTCTAGCAACACCAGATGACCTCATTTGTGAGGAAAACCGAACCATAGCTACCAGTAACCAACGAAATTGCAGGAAAAAACCACGGTATCTATCATTAGGTGACATGGTTTTTTTACGCGGATTTTCCAATTAACGCGGTTTTTTTACGAGGTACGTATCCCCTGCGTAAAAAAACCTGGGTGTACCTGCTTGGGACGGTATGACCAGATATTTTTTTCAACATAACCTGTAAATACAGCTGTCAAAAATTGTAAACATAGTTGGAAATAGAGATGGGCAAATCAGCTCATCATGGTGAGCGGCTCAGCTCATACAAGTGAGCTGCTCATTTGGAACAGCTCTTCAGCTCAGTTGAATTTTGCGGTTTACCACACAATTGCATATGAAACGTAACTACCATAGGACATTTTATCGTGTCTTCTTCTTGAATGGCGGTAACGTTCCTTGTGGAACTTTTGCCTTCTCAACGTATGCATTAACTAGCGTCATTTATTAATACTTAGTTGAGATTTCTTAAGCCAAATAACACGCCTTGAATGTATTCCGAGGGGCAAGCTCTTGAATACGCGTGACCACAGTGCAAGTCGAAGGAAATTTCTTTGACGAAAAATCCTCCGGCCAGAACGGTAATCGAACCCGAACACCCGGCGTGATAATGTGAGACGCTAACCACTCGGCCACAGGTGCACACATTTTATCGTGTGCATTTTCTTAATAGACGAAAAGCAAAAAAAATTATTTGTAATTGTACCCAAACTAAAACTAATTTGAATTTTAATAATATAATATAAAACAAGTAGTAGTAGCCAAATAAAATGCCTTCAGAAATATTGGCCGAGACAACGTTTTTTGATGAAACTACCGATATATTGTTTTTGCATCCAAAGATATAAAAATAAATCCACTAATAGGCGCAACGAGAAATAATTATTTGCGATGAAAAAAGTAACAAAAGGACCATTATCAATCATCAGCATTTATGCCGGGTGGTTTTCTGAATTGTTTTGATTCAACACGCGGAAATAAATTTATGGGTTTCCACAATCATGTTTAAATAACAATATAATATAGTAATTTCATTTACAAGCATATAATAATGTGTATTATTTTGTTTGGCGATGTAAAAAAAAATCAATGAAGTAACGAACGACTGAATATCTTCAAAACAAAAATATTTTTCCTATCTGACATCTCTGCTGAAGCTAAAGAACGAATAGGGATACACGAAAACAAACTGACGTCATATCATAAAGCGCGGGAGACGAAAAATTCTTTTGCGTCTCTCAATTCACACTATCTGCAGCTTTTGCGGTCCACAGCTATGTAGCTCTTCAACATAACAGCTCAGCAGCTCATCAGCTCAACATCTCATCAGCTCAGCAACTCAACATCAACAGCAACATCATCCGATCGTAAAAAGTGGTCACGAACCAGCTTGCATGCGGCCATCGAAGCAGTAACGGGTGGTACGTCAGTGCGACATGCAACCTTAGTGCATTGTGTCCCGCGAGAAACACTTAAACGTTATTTACGTTGTGCAGATCCTTTGCAGCTCTCGCTGCTCGGATCATTTAGTAATGTTTTTACGACGGAGCAAGAGAACGAGCTTGTAGATTATATTCTCTTTATGGAACAACGGTTCTACGGTGTTACGACGGAAGAAATCCGTCGTATGGTTTGGCCGAAAGCAATGGTATTTCTCACTTTTTCAATAGCCAAAAGCAATTAGCCGGAATAGATTGGCTGGCTGGGTTTCGAAAACGTCACCCACAACTCTCTCTTCGGGCACCAGAAGAAACCTCTGCTGCCAGGGCACAAGGATTCAATCGCATTGCAGTCGGAAAATTCTACGATTTGCTGGAGGACATACAGCAGAAATACAACATTTCACCAGAAAGACAATTCAACGTCGATGAGAAATCAGTAATTCCAGTAACTATCTTTTTTTTACATAAGAGCAGCAAGTAAACTAAAAATTATTATCTTCATTCAACAGGTGCAGACCCAAAATTCCGAAATCCTAGCAATGCGGAAGAAAAGGCAGATGGGCACTATAACGTCAGGTACAACTATAAGGTGCTGAGCACGGCCTGCATGTGTATGTCGGCAGCGAGGCATTTTGTTCCATCTTTTCTCATTTTTCCGATAGTCAGGTTAACAAATAAGCTGAAGGAAGGTGCTCCATCTGGAACCCTATTTTCATACAATTCCAGCGACTGGATGACGGCTAGAAGTTCAACAAGTGGTTTGAGCACTTTATCAACCAAGTGAACCCAACGGTGGAGAGCGCGGTGCTATTAAATCTTGACGGACATTGTAGTCATACCAAGAATTTGGAATTCATAGACAAAGCAAGAAAATTCCACGTTGAAGTTTTAAGCTTACCCCCACATTGCTCTCACAAACTCCAGCCACTTGATGTGATCTTTATGGGACCCTTTAAAACTCACTTTTCTCAGACTATTGAAATTTTTTTGAAAATCAAACCTGGAGACTTACTTACTTTGGATGAAGTTAGTGCACTGTTGGGAAAAGCATATGTCCGTGCTGTAACTAGGGAAATAGCGGTTACCGGATTTCGCAAAACTGGAATCATTCCGTTAGATCGGTATGTGTTTAACGACGTCGATTTCGCGCCGGCCGACGTAACGGATATTCTTCATCAACTCAACGCTCCGAAAATAGAGATCTTGATGTCGATTGCAGTAACGAACACGTTATCTCAGAAACGCACTACTTCTAATAATACGGGATCACGGAACTCCGCTCCAACGGAAATCACAGTCATGTCATCCCAACAGCACAAGGCTTCAAGCTATCTGCAATCGGACGAAGAGGATTTTTTTTTGGTTTTGATAACGAGCCATCAATTACCGACACTCAAGCACTTCTTCCGGGCACAATCCCGTTGAAATCAGTAGACAAAGTAAACGATTCACAAACCTTAACTCCACCGGTTTCAATTCCTTCGACAACGAACAGTGGTTTCAAAATATCACCGAGCATGATCCGGCCATTACCAAAATCAAATCGCAGGAAGGCTGCATCAACCAGGAAAGCGGAAAAATCGGCGACAGATCAAAAAATTGAAGCGAACATCTAAAACCCAAACCGAAAAAAGAGGAAAACGAGCAAAAAAGCTTGCAAACGAGAATCTTCCGCAGGACACCCTATGTTGCTACTGTGGGGCACAATTCAATTTCTCCACGGGCGGCGATGGATGGAACCAATGTTATCGATGCCACTCGTGGGTACATAACTGCACAGATATTCTCTGTTTTTGCTTGGAGTAACGTATATTTGCAGTCCGTAAATCACTTTGATCACATTGTTATTTTTTGTACATGCAAACTGAATTAAAACCAATGAAATATACGCGTTAGTTGCAAAATAGAGTAAACTTTCCTTCCATGAACTTGTTACGTTATTTCCTAGCGAAAGCATGCTTAAAAGATCGAATTAATTAAAATGGTCATATTGCCCCGCATGGTGGCCCATTTCGCCTGGTAGTGCTCTCGATCAACGGAAATGGAACATATTTTTAAAAGTGTAAATTTTCCACATAAATCTTTTTAAAGGCATATTCATACAATGTACATCGATCAATAAGGTTTCAAATCGTGAGGTTTTAACATGTAGCATAATTTATAAATGTTCCTACATGGTTTAGGACGTTTCGTTCTTAGGGGGACCATATTGCCCCTATCTATCCTACATGTTCTGCAATCCTCTCTCTCCTATTGTTTTTGTGTGGATATTGTCACAAAATATTCACATTCCAGCAAAACAATGCTACTATTCAAACCAGCAAGGAAAGTAAGCAATGGATTAAGGACCAAAAAATTTTTTTTTTGGACTGGCCGACTCGCTCTTCAGACTTGAATCTTGTTGAAAATCTTAGGGGGATCCTTGTACGCAGAATCTACACTGACGGAAAACGGTACACCTCGATTGAAGAGCTCAAGGTCGCAATTTCGGAAACATGGAAAAATATCGAGAAATCCGTTCAGCAGAATTAGCTGAATAGTATTCCAATAGGAATTCTCCCGATCATAAGTGGAAATGGCAAGGTTTCCAATTATTGACATGTAAATTATCGTATCGATATCTCAGGATCCACTGGACCAATTTGGCTGATTTTTTTTATCAGCATGTAAAAATGAATTATCTAAAGCGTTATATAGCCGTCTTTCAATATCTCATTTTTTGACGTAGAACTACGTCTTTCAGGAAGGGTGCCAAATTAGAAAACATGTCACGTTTTCATGAAATAAAGTTAACGTTAATAACTATTTTCATTGTGAACGAATTCTCATGATTTGCATACCAATCGAATCGGAAATTCTCTAAGATTTATTTGATATGCCATACATTACAAATTTAAATTCATGAAAACTGAAAGAACTTTCTTTCTTCCCAGACATTTGTTCTGCCGATTTGCGTGCTAACCCTACCCGTAATTCGAATGCTTATAACTCGAATATTTCTTAACAAATCGGAAAGATGTTTGCATCAATTGATAGGAAATATTTTCTACGCGTCTATCACAATTGAATGACTGTACAATGTCAAGCGTTATCTAAACGCCATAACTGTCAAGTTTTGATTGGCCCGATTTACGTTTTCCCCAACACAGACTTCTAAATCGATGTACCTGTGGAAATCCGCTCTGCATATATACATGCGAGACGGGGGAATTTTTGTTCCCACCGAGCTGTGTTTCCTAACACGGACTTCAAAATTGATGTACCTGGGAGAATCCGCTTTGCAAATACATGCAAGGCGGGGGTATTTTTTTGTGTTGAGTACTTTCATACTCGCTTGTTGTTGTGCAGACCGGATTACGTTTCCCTAAAACGTTCCTTTAAACTGAGAAGCCTGGGAAAATCGTCATTCCAGATACTAGAGGTGAATGAACTTTCGCGGTTCGAGAACTACGTAAACATGCAATAATTTGAGAGGGGAATTTAAAATACAATGATCCTTTGACAATTCTTCTGTGACATATTTTGGTAGTTTAGGCATCATATCAAACGTAAAAGGACGTTCGTCAAATTTATTTGTAACGAAGAACATAATCTATTACAAAAATTTCGATGCATTCTAAAACAATATTCGAAGTGGTAAACAAGTGGATTGCATAATATTAGGCTGTCAAAAAAGTCCTGCGGTATTTTTTTTGAATTTTCATTTGTTCATAAAATTAGTTACAATCATCTGTTTTATGTCAAATATGCGCCGTTTTGTTCGATGACTTGTTCCCAACGAGATGGCAATTTCATAATACCCCTGTTATAGAAGCTCGCTTCCTTATTGGCAAAAAAACTCGGATAGCCAATTTTCACAGGCCTCTTTTGTGGCTAACTTCTGACTACCTAGCTCGTTCGCCATGGACAAAAACAGGTGGTAGTCACTTGGTGCAAGGTCCGGACTATACGGCGGATGCAAAAGAACCCCCATCCGAGCTCCCGGAGCTTCTGGCGCGTCACCAAAGAAGTGTGTGGCCTGGCGTTGTCCTGATGGAAGACAATGCGGCCTCTGTTTATCAAAGATGGCCTCTTCTTCATGAGTGCTACCTTCAAGCGGTCCAGTTGTTGGCAGTACAGGTCCGAATTGAGCGTTTGGCCATAGGGAAGCAGCTCATAATAGATTATTCCTTGACAATCCCACCAAACACACAGCAGAACCTTCCTGGCTGTTAATGAGGGCTTGGCCACCGTCTGAGCCGCTTCAGCGGGCTTCGACCACGACCGTTTGCGCTTCACGTTGTCGTAAGTGACCCACTCTTCATCGCCAGTCACCATCCGCTTCAGAAACGGGTCGATTTTGTTGCGATTCAGAGCAGCGATTCACATGCGTCGATACGGTCAAAGATATTTTTTTTGCGTCAACGTGTGTGGCACCCATACCTCGAGCTTCTTTGTGAATCCAAGCTTCTTCAAATGGTTAATAACGGTTTGATGACTTATCCCCAGCTCTTGGCCGATGCTACGGCTGCTACTATGCCGGTCTTTCTCGGCTAATTGTCGCAATTTTCGATGACAGGCCTTCCGGAGCGTGGCGCATCTTCGACGACCTCTACACCAGAACGAAAACGTTGAAACCATCTCTTATGCGGTGTAAATGGAAACTGTATCGGGTCCATAAACTGCACAAATTTTATTGGCAGCATGAGATGCTTTTTTGCCTGTGTCATAGTAGTACTGTAAAATATGTCGGATTTTACTCTTTATTTTGCTCCATATTTGCTACACTATAACTCACGACCGTCTTAACCAAACAAAACATTGTCAAGGACTATATTATAGCGCGCAAAAATATCTTTCCAACAAGCTATAGTATGACTCGATACAATGAATACAACTAGAACTACGCGCTTACAACGACACCTCGCGGAAATCCGGCAGGACTTTTTCGACAGCCTAATATAATTGCGTAGTTCTACGTCGGCCGTGTCCTATATACAACCCCTTACATTTTTTTTATTTTTTTATAAGTGATTTTCCGTGAAACATAACTCATTTTTAACAAGATGGCCATCATTTCGTCAATTTTTGAAATTTTCAAAAACCCTTATGTAACGCTTTAGGTATTGTCCTAAAGTTTCAAAATATGTATTGGAATTCATCTACGCATCCAGCTGCCAACAGCGTAATAATTATTATTCGTGCACTCAAAAAATGAAAAACTCATTTTCAAATATATCAACATTTTCTTACATCCGAAATTTCTAACATCCGAAAGAAATCACGAAAATTAATTATTTTTCGACCTTCCAGACAGGGGTCCACCCTTAAGGCCGATTGAGCTGAAATTTTACATAGGGTGTTTTTGCGAGGTTGTAAACATTTTGTATAGGGTAACTTTTTGAAATTTTACGGTAGATTTTTCCCATACATTCATGGCACCCTAGTGTACAGTCAACGCAAGCTCAAGCTCAAAGCCATTCGCCTCTACACCATTAATATAATTCTAAAAAGTGTGCATTTCAGCTGGCTACGGTCCAGGGAAGAAATTTTCATGATATAAAAGACACAGGAAATAACTTTCAATCATCATAAAAGAACTAAAAACATTCGTAAATTTGTTATCGTTCTACAGTCTTTGTTTTGAAACGGCAATCAAAAGTCGATAATTTCAGAAAGAACGAAATATACCAATATAGACAGCTGTTTGCAAAACAAACACTCTGTTATTCACGTATCTATGTCGCGTCTTCGTGTTTTTATGCGTTAATGTACAAAAATACTCCAAGTTTCCTCTTACCTTTATCCATCGATTGAGCAATGCCACCTGTTCCAGCTCATCCAGATATTTATACAAAATCAATACAATCTCGACAACGTACTCCGATTGCAGTCGTTCATCGTTTAGCCAGTCACCAGCGAATACATCGAACAGACACTCAATCTTGGCACTCTCGCCTCCGGCGAAAAACTGAAACATCTGAGCGCTTTGAAATTGGCCAATTAGGTTTTCCAGCTGTAGAATATAAGCCGACTCACGACACGTGCCAATACGTTCGATGTAGAGGCGACAAATTTTATAGACAAGTGCATTCAGTTGGTCCTCGAAATGAAGGGCATCATTGGCGGCTTGATTCGTCGGTCGTTCAACTGAGTCGTTGTTAAACTTGACCCGTTTGTGTGATGTTCGTTTCAGATTTTGAATGAGCTCGATGTGAGCGCTTGTCGTTTCCTGTAAATCCTCCGCTGATCGCACACTTTGTTCTATCACCTCGTATAATCGACACCAAAACTTCGCCAGGAGTTCCCCGTAGATTTTAATGTTTGCGCTCTGTTTACACCAGTAATCCAACAAAGTAGCGATATTTCCGAAGACAAATCTACCTCTCGACGATTCTGTAGTCATACACCATTCGATTACATTAATAAGGTGTTCTTCAAGCATTTTTTCGCAGAATTGTTGAATTTCTTCCGGCTGTAATTGAGTGTCTTTGATCATTTGAATTACCACATATTGGAACACTTCATAGTAAGCCTGGGAGATGGCAGATATATCGGCCCTGCTGGAATGGACAGCCATAAGACCTTCTTTGATGTTCTCAAAGAACAGTGTCTGGAATTTGTCCATCCGTTCGTCAAGTATCTCCCGTGTGAACTTGGATACGAGTGGTAACATATGCGGAAAGACACAGGCCGCATTTCCACTTGCTCCACTTTTCAATACCTTCCAAAGCTTAGGGAAGACGGCCTTGTCAATGTTCAAATGAGTGTGCCAGTCAGATATCGTCGTTTGGATCAACACAATCGAACTCCAAACGTGTGCGACAACGACCGGATCGGTTTCATCCATAAATTGGAACACACAGCTGACGACTTTCTGGTGATGCTGTTCTAACAGAAACGGTCCGTGCTGGAGCAGCGCGGTTACCACCTCAAACCAAGCCGAACGGACAGCGGGTGTTTTATGCTTATGATATGTCCAGAACTTGACATTATCCAGCAGAGTGGTATTTTTGGCAACCGATTTCTGTAACTGCTCCTTTGGAAGTTTACTCAAATAAAGTGCGTATCCCTGCAAACTAGCAATCAACACGCGTTGGTACTTGTTCTCACATTCCTCCGGTGTATGGGATCTAAAATTTCTAAAAATTTAATATATCATTCATAGAAAAAGGTTACAGAAAACCTACTTTGGATTGCTTAAAGTAATCGCAGTGTGAACCGTCAAATTCTTGGTGTAATAATCCAAAATCTCATCCTCACAAAACACGAACACCTCTCTCAATTTTCCCGGTGGAAAAGCACTGGTAAAAGACTTACTAGCCAAAGAAGCCGCTGGTGCATAGGTATCGTACTGAGCGGAAATCCATGTTGGAGCAAGCTGTTTCAGAAAGGGAGCAATATGCTTTCCTGCTTTGGCCACAACCGCTGCTTGAGCCTGCTGTGCCGTTTCACGAACACGATGCTCCACATCTGTAGACAGGTTGGAATAGAGACGTGGCCAGAAGGGAAGGACTGCCTTGACTACATCCAAGTCGGATTTTCCGATGAGTTCGGTGAATTCCTGCAGTGCTTTCGTTTTTGTTGTCGGGTCTTTCTTGAGCATTTTTTTCAACACAATTTGGAAGGTGTCATCCAGATTCGGGTCAATATCTTCGCCATGGGCTTCTATTTGTACAAAGCTAGGTACAACCGGCATATTGCTGCTGTCGAGCGTTGTGAATCCGAACAATGTTGGAGTCATACTGCCCAACATTTCGGCACTGCGACCGCTGCTAGAAGGCTGAAATCGGAGAACCATTAGCACATCAAAGATGTTCGAGAATCTCATTATACGGGACAACACATCGCTGTCGGTCCAACATATTTGGATAATAATTTTGTGAAATCGATAGCGCCATTTTACACGCGATTCGCAACCGAACACGTCAACAACTTTGCGGTATATGTACTCGGGAAAAGATAACCCATGGTTTCACAGCCACTGCTTTCAATCCGCATCGGATTGGCCGCGATCGATTTCATTCGCGTAATCTCCCGAAAAAAAACAGCTCAGCACGAAGCACAACATACCTTAGTATTGTTCTTGGTACGCTTTCCGCCCATCGTTACGGTAGTTTTTCCTGTTTAACAAATTCCTAATGGTTCAACTAACAAACACCAGGAGTTTAATGAGTTTTCTATCAAAATAAATCGGACACACGATGAAAAATAAACGCAAATACAATATCGAGCCACCACCTGCCTATACAACTGTCAAATAAGAATTGAAAAAAATGCGAGAAGCAAGGCGCGTAGAAGTATATCCTAAGGTGGGCCAATTTTCTAAAACCACTCTTCAGCCATCTTGGAAGTCTACTGTGTTTTGTTTGTAAACAAAACACAATACGCTTGTGCCGGAGCTCGCTCGTGATCAGTCTGTCTCTTTCACGCTTCAAGCAAATAATTCCCCTTCTGCTTTCATCCGTACTGTTTTTATATACCGCTCCCCTAACCTACTTAGTGACGAAACGGCCTCACCTAGTACCATAGACCCGTCTTGGCGAGAAGATGAAGCTTTGATTGTGTGAGTGAACCTGCTCGTAAATTTATGCCGGTATGACCAGAATAGCGTTCACTCGAGATCGGTAATATTTTGTCGTAGGACTACGTTTTTCATTTATTACCTGGGATTCGAAAATGAGAGCGTTACGCCGAAGCAACATGATTTTGAGCGTTAAGGCTAGGCGCAAATTGAGACACGTATGGCGAGAGTAACTTGGCGCGATGGAGCGCCTGTCTTTGTGGCTAATGGAAACAGATGGAACGGCGCATATTGGTCAGATGACGCGAGATGGAGAAGCGCTCGTGAGACACGACTCGCTCGACGCTGTTGCTGAGCCACAGTCTCTCGTGCTGCTCATGCTGGTTATGTTGGTTGTGTTGGTGAACAATCATATAGCACCGTGAGTCTGATACTGTATAGGGCGCTTGCAGCGTGCATATGTATTAGTGATCTGTTGGGCAGGCAAAAGTGATCGCTCCATAGGAATTATATGGAGCGACAAGATTGAGCTTTGTTTAAATAATTATTTTAGCGAAATAGTTATAAAGATTACGCGCTAATCTATATGAATAACATGCGAATATATGTTTCTTCACATAAAAATATTTACTTTTAGCGTCAAAGCCATACACACGGGGAAAAATAGAAATTTCTGTTTTGGCCATGATTCATATCAATGGAAGCAGATTGATTATTCAAAAATTTTCACAGAAATAGTGCAAACTGCACATTGCGATTGTATAGCCGGATTAGGTGAAGTGTGCTCCCATTTAGGTTTTAAGCTTTTTGCTGGTCTCGTGAAAGAATAAACTATAATGAATATTCGTGTGCAGATATCCTTAATCGGCGGCTAGTTCCGCCAAAAAAGCAGTTGATTATGTTGAAATTAAGGACATTTTCAGCCTGAAATATCAACCAACTCTCAGATATGATTTCCGAGTACCCGAATGCTCTGCGGAGAAGCTAAATACGTTTATAAGAAAATTTATCGGAAACGGAAAAAATCCATCGATTGACCAATTCATGGAAATACAAGGAAGCATTCAAACGTGAGCTCGAGACTCTGTGACTTTGATCTAGGTGCGAAAATGTTGATAATCCTTTTTCTGCCAATTTTTCGATTCCAATCTAATGGGAGAGTCGCTCAATGAACATCGCGAAATAGGTGCTAGTAAACTAAATAATATGCGTTACACAAAAACTCTTGTTCATAAAATAGCTTGCCTAACTGTTTCACAAAGTTCATGTTAGCTCTATGCACTATTAGAATGACCGTAACTCTATTTAAATCATCTACAAGAACGCCGATTGATAAAAATCCGCTTCTGCTGCATAGACACTACGAATGTAAACAAGCGAATGTGTGCCCAACACATGCTCTGCATGTATGTGTAGCAAGAGCCCTATGGTTGTACCGGTCGGAAGGTTGTGTTAGTAAATAAATATATCGCACAACTCTGTGTGAATCAGACATTGTATGCGAGTGGCGCGTCATTTACACCAAACTGCGACTCAATATGCGCTCCACCACGCTACGTTTGTCGCACGAATGAGTCGTGTTGATAGTCTCGTGTTCGCTTACGAGCGCTATACGCTTCTCAATTTGCGCCTAGCCTAAACAACTGGACAGAATGATATAATAAACACTCCATTCAAAAGATAAAATTAAGTGCTTAGAATGAAAGGGGTATATGTGATTTGATCGATTTCTCCACATTGACTTTCTCTTTTGGTTATAACTTAGCTGAAAATTCGGAATAGGGCATTGCAATTTGAAACTGTTGTAGGTGGCGACACCGTGAATAACATCAAATAAATCATTCGTTTGACATTTGACGTGACGGTACTGCAGCAAGCGTAGACTGCATGTGTGAATTGGTGTAGACGTTGACGGAACGTGGACGTTATTCTCCGTAACTTTCTATGTGAACCGCACATTACTGTTGCCGTTCCACGAAAGGGTGTGTATAGGCAAATTTGTGGATTATTTACTTGGGAATGATATTTTTGAGAGCATTTGAGATGAAATTTTGCTGTAATCATACTGAAAAACTCATTTGATATTCAATGAGTTCAGTGTTTCAGGGTTGCTCTAGGCACCAAACAATCAACATGCTAATGTTGAGGCCGAGAGTTAATTCGGAAGTTTTATTGCTCCACTGCTTTGATAATGGTTTGCACATTTAGTTTGTCTACGGTGCCTATTCTGTATTCCGACGGATTTCTATTTCGTTCGAAAGTGATATTTCGATCGTTTTCGAATTTACCATTCCCTATTCCAATCGTTTTGCTCGTTTCGAACGAAAGTGTTAGAAAATTTCGAATATGCATCGATCTGTCAAAAACCGATAAACAAAAAGAAACACCGTATTAAATAGCGGCGAGTGCGAGTTGAATTTCAGTTAATTTTTGATCCTAAGAGAAATTTGTGAGAAAATTTTCTCGTTCAATGGATTCCGTTTTGTTACCGATTTTGGCGGAGCAAGAAGAAATTGGAATGCCTTGCTACCATCGGCGAAACCACCGAAAATCAACCGACTTCATGAAACTTTCTGATGAAGCGTAAGTATCCGTCTCAAAAATCCCATGTTTGTTTCTCTTATTGATTAATTTTGCCCTTATTCAGATTCATCAAAAGTTTTCGTCTAAGTAAGGAAGCTTTTCGGTACGTTTTAGAGGAAATTGAGAACTGCCTTACCACAAGGAAAGGTGGTCTATCCACGGAGGTGAAACTCGCAGCATGTTTGCGATTCTTTGCTGAAGGAAATTATCAACATGGAGCAGGGCAAGATTATCACATTGCCATAGCACAGCCCACATTTTCCAAGGTGCTGACTGAAATGCTTAACATTCTGGAGCGGACACTGTGTAAGAAATGGATTTCCCTAAATATGACGGAAGACGAACAGCGGCGTGCTAAACTACACTTCTATCAGAAAACATCAATTCCGGGTGTTATTATGTGTTTGGATGGAACCCACGTAAAAATTATTCCACCTAAGCTGAATCGAAATTTGTTTTTTAATCGGAAGGGATTTTATAGTCTCAACGTTCTGATTGTAAGTATTATTAGTATTTGAATTAACAAATCAATGAACAAATACTCTTTTTTATCAACATAGGTTTGTGACGATCAGCAAAGGATTCGTTTCGTTGATCCTACCTTCCAGGGATCTAATCATGACTCTCATATATGGCGTGTAAGCCCTGCAAGAACTCACTTTGAGCAGCTTCACCAAAATGGTGAAGTTAATACTAAGATTCTAGGTAATGTTCAACTACAATATTTTAGTATACTTGTATGTACTGTGTGATAAAATATTTTCAGGTGATGCTGGTTATCCATCGGAACCTTGGTTAGTAACGCCATTCAGAGCAGCGGAGGAAGGGAGTTTGGAGAGCGATTTTAATCGCAGGCATGCCTTGGGTCGTGCTATCGTCGAGCGGACAATCGGTTTACTAAAAAATCGGTTTAGATGCATCCTTGGCGCGAGACAACTTCACTACAATCCTACTAAATGCGCTCAAATTATAAATGTATGCTGTGCACTTCACAATATATGCTTAGAATTTGGTCGTTCTCAGTAGTTATAATATGTTATGCAGCTGTTTACATAATAAACTTTTGTTTAAATTAATATTTATGACTGTTAAATTTCATCTAACTTGTTTGCAAATGCTCAAATAAATAACAACCACCGGAAAAGGAAGTGTCTTCCTTACTTAACTATGGTTTCGGCAGAATTATTTACTCTTATTCCTGCCAACACTTTGAGAACATGTCATTATCGATTTCTCGTAAGCAGGCCAAGTATTCAAATAACCATTATTAATACTTTTTGCGTTGTTTTAACCCCTTGCTGTACGATTTAATTTCCAACAGCACGGCCCAAAACGAGCACTTCGAGTCGTTCCGCTACTCTGCTGAGTGTGGGTATCTAACATGGGTGCCCTATGATGAGCAAATACATGTTGTGTTTAAAATAAAAACGAAGGAGTTATTACTACGTACTAACTCGTTCGTTTTTATTTTAATTATAATATTCAAATTATATTTTATATTTTTAGCTCATTCAATTTTTTTTTTAAATAACGGAAATTTGATAATCTTCAGTTGTCGGTATCCTCATCATATGCCTGAAGCTATGTAATTATTTCACATCGAGAAACAACGAGTGAAGTTCAATGTTGTACGTGAAGGGGTTAAGGAAGTTCCATAAACTATAGGCGAAATTCGTGAATTTTAAAAAAGTTTATATAATTTTGATGCTATTCCAAACAAACTTCAAAGAAAAAAATAAGTAAGATTTTTCTTCCATGGAAAGATATAAAAATACGATTAGAACTTTTTTCATTTTTTTATACTTGAGTTACAATATAAAGATAAAAAATCAGATCACTGATATTTTGAAACATTATTCTAATGTTCTGAAATATACGCAATCTGCGTTTCAAGGATTTGTCGCTATTGATTTCTCCAGCGCGATCTTCTCCATCTCGTGGTTATGTCGTTTTTGTTCACTCAGATGTTCTTTGAGTGTGGCATCCACGGAAAGAATCGCTCGAGCTGATTGGCGCTGATAATGAACCAGATCACTCAAATTCTTATTTGTGTTTTTTAACAGGGATTTCACATTGGTGTGAAATTTGTTTTGTTGCTCGACTTGCAGCTCTAATAGCCTCGTGGTAGAAGGTCTGGATTTTTTCGGCTGAGAGGGCTGGAAGTGAATGGTATTATTGATACCGTCACACTCGTCGGAAGTACCATAATATATAAAATTTTCCTGGTCTGCATCTTGAGGTTCACCCGAAGGCGAACCCAACTGTGTTCCATGAGATGAGGTACCCGGGATTCCTTCCACGGTCGCAAGTAACCCAGTTAGTAGAACTGCCTGCTCCTCCAGCTCGGACAAATTGATAATTTTATTGGGTCCTCCACCTGTCGCCCTCTGCTCCCGTTTGTTGTGAGCGAGTTTTCGCTTTAATCCGGACTTATAGTCCGCCCAAACCTACACAGAAAACCAGGGCAAAAATAAGACTATAAACATATGTTTCGGATTCGTTTTAGTATATACCTTTTTCCATCCACTTCCATCGCGAATAGGCGGTCCCAAACTATTGACTTCTGCCGCCAGATCATCCCAGAAGGGTCCGGAATTTCCTCGGGAGAAACCCTTTGCTATGTCCGGCTCTTGCTCCAGAAGCAGCACAATCCGCTCGAACTGATTTTTAGTGGTTGTTTTGTTTTTGTTTTTTTCCCTGTTGAACGTTAAAATTAATTTAAAGAAAAAAATGATTAAAAATTAGCTTACATTTTTGCAGTTCACCGCTCATCCGCTGCGGAAATTATTCACTCCTTCATAAACAAAGTGGGTTTGACGTTTGGTTTGATTCGAATGAAAGATATTCGAAAACAAAACAGTCCGAACGAAAGGTATTCGAATTTGAAAACACCTCGAACGAAACAGGGAATGGAATTTACCAAGTCGTTCGAAATATTTCGAATCGATTGAAATACAGAATAGACACCTACATTACATCTGCGCTGTATATAAATATGAATAAAAGGCCAAACAATGGATTCCGAATCTAGAGTTTGTTTTTCTATAGTGGAATAACTTGACCTAAATTCGAAGAAATGAAAATAAAACAATATTTATATTTTTGACAACCTTTGGCGTAGTTCTACGTCCTTCCGGTTATGTCCCCTAGGTTGACTAAAAGGGATGCAGTACCAACTATGTCTGCATTTTTAATAGGTAGTGATCACGATTGAGATTGAATTGACCGATAGTGAAGGTGAACCAATCAGTCTCGTCCACAAAACTAAATGGGTCAAGTGTCTTTCTCCCCTTTGTGTGTGATATAATTAGCTTCGCCATATAAATCTTGAGCAGTGATAACATGATCCATCCACTGTACAATTCTAATTGAGTAGATTTTTGAGCTGACACCTGCAAAGCAATTTTTGGACTATTGAAACAAGTCTTTGAGTCAATAAGTAACAAACATATAACGCGTAGAAATTTTATCTTTCAAATGAAGCGGTTATCATACCATTTCTTTCAACCGGTATAATTGCTCAAAATTCTGTTTCTCTAATGTAAAGTTCTCGTTCTCGAAGCTTTGAATTTACAAAGAAAATTTAGAAATGAAAGATTGTTGAAGTGTACAAATAGAAGTAAAAAAGAACAAAACCAACCGGTGCTACGTGCTCGGATGTTTTTCGTTCATTGACCGTTAGAAAAAGTTGGAATTCAGCTTTTTTTTTTAATTTAACAGGGATGTTGAAAGGAGTTCAACCGGGATGTTGAAAAGAAATCAACCGGATGGTTGAAAGTATTTAAACCGGGAGGTTAAAAGGATTTCAACAGGAAAATTGAGAGGAGTTCAACCAGGAGGTTGAAAGGAAATCAAACGGGAGGTTGAAAGGAAATCAACCGGGAAGTTGTAAGGAATTCAACCAGGAAGTTCAAAGGATTTCAACCGGGAGGTTGGAGGGAATTCAACCGGAAGGTCAAAAACAATTCAACCGGGAGGTTAAAGGGGATTAAAACAGGAAGATGGAAAGAATTCAAACGGAAAATCGAAAGGAATTCAACCGGGAGGTTAAAGTGGATTAAAACAGGAGGTTTAAGGGAATTCACTCGGAAGGTTGAAAAAAATACATCCGGGATATTGTAGGGAATTCAACCGGGAAGTTGAAGTGAATTCAACCGTAAGGTTGAAAGGATTACAGCCGGGAGGTAAAAGGGGATACAAACAGGAGGTTGAAGGGAATTGGCAATGAATTAAACCGGGAGGTTGAGGCGAATGAGATGTTTGAATGTCGAATGACGAATCACATCAAAATAGTATCTATAGTATAGTGGCTAAAATTTTCCTTTAAATAACTGGCATGACCGCGGAAGAGTGATTTTGGAATGATTTCAGACGTCTCATCTCCAAGAAATACTGTGCTCCATAATTAATAACAAGGTATCCAGCAGTGACAGTCTTCTATCGAGAGAAGTCAAAGTGCAGAATAAAATTATTCATTCTTAAGGTTGAAATTGATCCTGCCCTAGTTTATTATTCGAAGCTCGTATCCAAGAGATACGACAGAAGTAGCCTGAGTTCCTACATTTTGCAGAATAATAAGGAAAACCAGGATAGAAATCATTAGTACAAAAAGGAATTTAAATATAGGGATTGTAGAAAATGATCCAGGGTTTAAAACATCAACTCTGAACCAAAGGTTATGAGAGAACATGAAGTAGTTCAATAAGCTGGATGCAGGATATTAGAATAAAGAATTTATTGTGAAGTAAAAACATGAGGTACATTATACTTTAAAAACGAAAGACTCGAAGGAGTTTCGTTATAGGGTCAGATACTCAAAAAGATTTGATGCATAAGGCCGAGGACATAGCAAGCGCGATGCGATGCGGGCGCGAGCGCGGGCTCGTTTGCGGGAAAGCTCTTTCGTTCACGAATGCGGAAATCAAATGCAAGATTTCAATACAGCGGAATTGTGTGTAGAGTGTTTTGCTGCGAGTGGACGCAAGTGATGGTTGCCAGACGATT
This sequence comes from Toxorhynchites rutilus septentrionalis, assembly GCF_029784135.1. Lineage (NCBI taxonomy): Eukaryota > Metazoa > Arthropoda > Insecta > Diptera > Culicidae > Toxorhynchites > Toxorhynchites rutilus. Next base: position 208,435,131 of record NC_073745.1, on the reverse strand, counting down.
TATCTATAAATATCTTCACAACCGAACTCATCAAACGAAAATAAAAATTGAGTTGTTGAGAGAAAAAGTAACCAAACACCACTGAAAAAAATGTTTCATTTGCTGTACTTTCAATTTAGATTTTCGGTTGAAGCTTCCTTGAAAAAAATACAATATATTACTAAATTAAATGTCTCACAATTCAACTGTTACAGAATGAAGATGTGATATCATATCTGGCATCCTTGTTCTGGGTTGTTTACATGTGGAATGGAGTGGAATAAAACATCAAAAAACGCGCGATCTGACGCGATCAGTATGTCATAGCACGCGATGAGTTCCAATTCATCGCTCCACATCGCATCGCACCGCACCGCGTTTACTATGTCCTCGGCCTAAGGTCGAGGACATAGTGAACGCAATGCGATAAGGGCGCGGGCGCGCTCGTTTGCGGGAAAGCTCTTTCGTTCACGAATGTGGAAATCAAATGAAACCGCCCGGACCTGACATAGTAAACGCGATGCGAACGCGATTTCAATGCAGCGGAATTGTGTGTGGAGTGTTTTGCCGCGAGTGAACGCAAGTGATGGTTGTCAGACGATTTACATAAATATCTTCATAACCGAACTCATCGAACGAGAATAAAAATTAAGTTGTTAACTTATTACTCTCGTTTTGTTTGATAAATCATATAACTTTATTCTAATTTACATATCGATTATATATCGATTTACAATTGTTCAGTCTGGGAACAAAGACTAGGTGGCGATGAACTGTATATTCTGGAACTTCTGAGCTCGGCTGAACGGGTGGAGCTCTCGTCGGGGATCGCAGTCGGATGCGGGTTGATTCGCTGGATCGGAAGCCTTGAGAAAGGCTGAAGACTCTTTCGGTATGGTTGCAGAGAAGGAAGATGGCGGAAAACTTTAAACTCTAATGCGTATATTTCGTCCTTCTTCTACAACTGATGGATTCTTCTTTACTGGTGTTCGACTGCTGCTGCTTCGTGGTATGTTGGTTCCTCCGATGTTGTCGTCACGGTGGTCGGTGTAATTGTGGTGATTTTCGGGCAGCGCACCTCGCTTTTAGGCTAGGCGCAAATTGAGAAGTGTATAGCGCTCGTAAGCGAACGCGAGACTACCAACACGACTCATACGTGCCACAAACGTAGCGTGGTGGAGCGCATATTGAGTCGCAGTTTGGTGTAAATAACATGCCACTCGCATACAATGACTGATTAACACAGAGTTGCGCGATATATTTATTTACTAACACAATCACCCGACCAGTACAGCCATACAGTGTCAAACCTACGGCGCTATATGATTGTTCACCAACACAACTACCATAACCGGCATGACCAGCACGAGAAACTGTGGTTCAGCCACAGCGTCGCACGAGTCGTGTCTCACGAGCGCTCCACCATCTCGCGTCATCTGGCCAATTTGCGCCGTTCTATCTGTTTTCATTAGCCACAAAAACAGGCGCTATATCGCGCCAAGTTACTCGCGCTATATGCGTCTCAATTTGCGCCTTGCCTTATAGCGAGCGCAAATTTCGTTGTTGTTAATTTTCTCTGCTGTGCTGCGCAATTTCTTCGTTGGTGGTGTGGCATACAACGTTCGTAGGCGTGGCATGCGACGGGGGTTTTTCGCTTCCGTTAGGACGGAACAACAATGTTCACGGATAAAAACGCTCTCACAATTCAGCTGATTACAAAATGAAGACATGTTATCATATCTGGCATCATTTTGCTGGGTTGTTTACATGTAGAATAGAATGGAATGAAGCATCAAAAATCGCGCGACTAAAGTGATCAGTATATCATAGCACGCGATGAGCTTCAATTAATCGCTTCACATCGCAACGCACCGCACCGCATCGCATTTACTATGTACTTGGCCTAAGAGTAGAGTCCACTATGGACTGTAATTTGGATTTGCTACAAAACATTGGACCTTGTCAATCCATAGATAATATTCCAAATTGAATTATTAAGGAAAGGGAGGAGAGCAGTGAGGATTGTAAATTAGAAAACAAGGAAAATGGATTAGTGGATTGCAGGCAGAGACAGTGAACAACAGTGTGGATGATATTTTGAATATTTTTCGAATTTATTATTTGGTTACATGCAAGTTGTTCGTCGACGTTGTACACAAAATGAACGACAAGCTTGCTTTGCTAGCCGTGTCTTGCGTCATCCGCATATAAATCATGACTGAGATGAAATTTCAAGCATTTCGATAATTTGTTGTTGTCCTTAATTATAGAGACTTAAAAGTTCTTCAGTTCATTGACTCTATCAATAGTTTGATTGCAAGACATATAACACGTAGACATTTTATCTTTCGAATGAAGTGATAATCATGTCATTTCGTTCAGTCGTTCAGTTTTCAAATTTCCCGAAACACTTATTCATCAATTCATTGAGAATGGATTCAGATTCATATTCAAACAAATGATCACGAAACCAACGATAATCCTACGTCAACCACAGATATAGCCCACCTGTTTTTTTGCCGAATAGAAGCATAACGTAACATCTCTTTCCTATATTCTATATTCAAACTATGGTCAACAATACCTAATAAACCATTTATTGAATTCGTTCGCATACTGCTTGGTCATTCGAACAGAACAGATACACGACCTTAGAGCTCAAGTGAAAAATTCTCATTCATTGTTGGATGCAACGAACTCATCGTTGCCGCTGGTAATAAAGGTGATTTAGCATCCAAAGTTGCTGATGCTAGCGATGATAATCACCCTCATTCCGGTTCACGATCGACGATTGGATTGATTGGATTTCGCAATCCGATCGAGTTCGAGTTCGGTGACTTCAACTTTCATCGCAGCTGTCATACAGCTGTGATGTAATTAAGAATCTTGGTCCGAACAAGATATTGTAAGATGATCAAGATCATCGTAAGGCACTTCTCAAATATGCTAAGGATATAGAAGAAAATCCTTATTGGATTGTTTCAGCCTACTCTAAAAAACCCAAGGCAATATTGACGTAGGACTACGTCTTTCATTTCTATACCGGGGTGTAAAATCGAAGTTTCGAAAACGAAAGCGTTACGCCGGAGACCGAGATTTTGAGCGTTAATAGCTCCTAAACAACTGAACGAAATGGTATGATAAACAGTTCATTCGAAAGATAAAATGTCTACGCGTTCTATACTTGTTACTTTCTGATCCAAAAACTTGTTTCAATAGTCTTAAAATTGCTTTCAAAACAGGCTATTGAAATCACCAATCGGTATATAAGCGAGCGCCGCTCGGAAATCCACTCAGTCATAATTGAACAGCGATTGGAGCATGTCGTCGCTGTTGTGGTGAAGCTCTTCGTTTATCATGAAAGCGTGGATGAACGGTGTCACCAAGAGCCTGTTTGTGCACCTTAGGCCACAAACACAAACGATTCCCCGGGAAGATCTCGAAGCAGCCGCTACACACACACATACACGCGCGGAATTCTTTCCGTTTGGATGCCATTCAGCATCGAGAAAGATCCGGAAAATTATCTGCCAGTTCCTCTGGGAATTTAAAAATACATTCATGTGAAAGAGTTTATTTGAATGTTTTCTATCCATGTAACACTGTGACCAAATATGTTTCAATCAAGTGCTATTAACAGATGGTTATCGAGTTAGCATAAACCACTGGTGGGCTTATCGAGTATCGAGGAAAATGTGGAAATATCCAATCGTTACTAAAAATAATCTGCCAGTTCCTCTGGGAATTTAAAAATACATTCATGTGAAAGAGTTTATTTTAATGTTTTCTATCCATGTAACACTGTGACCAAATACATTTGGTTTTGTGATTTTTCAATCAATCGCAATTAACAGGATAGCTTCTGAAGATTATTATTCCCCATCAGTAGGATATTTCCGTATCCAATATTGGATGCATAAAACCTTGAGCCTCCAACGTAACGCTCTCGTTTTCGAAGTCCCCCAAATATTCATTCATTCAGAATGAATACAGATGCAACTTCAAACAAATGATCTCTAAATCAACGATAGTCCTACGTCACCCTTGCGGTTATACCATAAATATAACCCACTTCCTGTTTTTGTCCATGAAGATGAGCTGAAGAGTAAAAAAGCGGAGAAACAATAAAGAAAATAAAAAAATATTAACGCTTACATCTATCAAATTGTGAATTTTATTATAATAATCTTTGAAGAAACAGTTGCTAGCAATCTTCCATATATCAATTCACGCAAGAATATTTCTTTGTTCGGGTAGACCGTGTTGGTGATAAGCGACATCAGCTGAGCGATTTCAGCCTGAAACGCAATTTTTCCACATCTCCCGTTAATTCTGGCATCTGAAAAATGATGGTTTTACCAATAAAACCAACCGAAATTACGCAATGCTTTACATTTTCAAATGTAAGAAAATTTCGCATTTCACATCACAAATAATTGATATTTAGAACAGGAAATATACATACCTTAGAGTCCTTTTGATCTTTTTGTAAAATATTCAAGTTTCACTGTAAAAGTTAAGCTTTCCAAAAACACGCTCCGGAAAAGTCTGCATTGCAAACGTCTAGAACTATCGGCTAATGAAAACCATCGAGAAATAAAAAAGGGGTTGTTAGCGCAGGAAACTGAACCAAACCATAAAGAAGAGAAATACCACATCACTACAGTCTGCAACTGAAAATATAAGTCTGCAACAGAATAGAGTTTGCAACGAAAATTAAATATCAGTAAAATGGCGAACATGTCTGCGAATTTGGCATCTTTGCATTGATGAAAAACAAATTTCGAAATAATTCGAAGTCGAACGGATTGATAAATGTGCTTATTCGAAGTCGATCGGGTTACAAAATGCATCACTTTGCTAATTTCTAACCCGATCGGGATCCGGAATAAGGGTGAATACCTAAATTGAAACATGATTGATAGATTGAATTTACCGCCAGAAGTATAATTGCATTTTGAAACAGTTTCATGTAGTCATATATGTTAATTTTGTAGTTGCGGCTAGAACAACAGCTTTGCGACTTTTGCAGGAAACTCGGACTTTGCAAGCTTCAATACACAACAAAACAACAAAAATGACAGATAAAATGACACTGACGCAAAGAACACTCTTAAATTGTCATGTGGTATCATTCAAAATGCGCTTAACACTTTAGTTTCATCAAAAACAGTTTTTCAAAAACGGGCATTTTTGCGTATTAAATTTCATACGCTGGGCACTAATGGGTTAATTCGTTAACGTATCTTTGGAATTCTACGTAGCTCTCGTCTCTATGGCCTTCCAAGACATTCCATATACGTGTAACGATGTGCTGATTGAAACTCCAAAGTGCAACGGTTGGCGAGATTCATTGAGATTCAAGACACATGTTGATCGAAAAGCACTAAGCCATTTGATAAAATCTATCATTCCTTCTCGTTTAAAATCCACAATCCACGAACTAATGGTTGGACTTTTTGTAGATTATACCTAATTATGATACTCCCAGAGTATAGTAACGGAACGTTTTCAAGTATTGAATTGTCTATGCTTTGAATTTCTAAATGTCTATTAAATTTCACTAAAAACTCGCAAAATAATTAGTCAATAACGATTATAAAATTTGACACTCTTGACATATTAATGACCATTAAAAAAGAAGATGTTACTATATTAGGCAGAAATATCTTTATATTCTCCACTAAATCAAAAAATATTATAATTTCCATACAAACCCAGAAACTTAATACAATTTTGTTGATTATGTGATAAGGGGTAGAGGTTTGAGAGTTAGTAACAGGAAATGTATTGAATATAGAACAAACACGAGGGAGTAGGGAGTAAATTTAGCATCAATCTATCGTCATAACAACAGCGTTGTCGTTCATTTTGATGAATCTTCTCCCTTTGCTGCCTATAAGTTGTGCGATGATGATGAGCACAAACCAACGACAAATATTGTTGTCAACCGGCCAAGAGATATTTGTCGACATTTGCCGCTGAGTAATCGTTACTACGATGAAATTTAAAGATACCTATATTTATGTTTTTTGTGATTGATTCCGATGAAATTTTTGAACTATTGAATAAGTATTTGTAACAATACGTAACAAACATCTCTCGTAAACGTTTTATTTTTTGAATGAAGGGGTTGGCATAACCCTCCGTTCAGTCAGAAAAGATATATTATAACTCAAGAACTTGCACCCCTAACAAGACACTCTCGTTTTAGAAACTTTGATGTTATACCCCGATATATTATAGGAGAATAACATATTTTTCCTATTATCAGTTGTATTATGAAATGCGTTTGAATAGCAAGGTTAAATTCATTTTGTTTCAAATTTTGAGACTAATAAAAATGTGATACATTTTATAAATCTAACCACCCTAATGTCCATCTTGCCCCTCCAATATGCACGCCAATGGTTGGTTGAATTTTGCTCTCGCCATTCTGACAGTTCACTCTCTCTCTCGTCAAAAACGGATCCCGTATTTATGTTTTTTATGCTTTAGCGCAGCAACAGTCGGTAGGCAGATCTGCTTATATAAATGCATCGTCAGCAGTGCCACTAACTAATTGTATCCCGAAAGCATAAGCGAAAAGAAGAGTCGGAACCGCGTTAAGTGAATTTTTGAAGAATATTTTCAAGTGATTACTCGGAAGGTGAGTGACAAACAGGAGTGGAAAGTTATGAAAATTGTGTAACTTCGGATAAGTTGCCTGTAAGCAATACATATTAAATTTTGCCTTTTTGTTTGTTGCACGATCATTCACGATAGAATCACAGTTTTGATTATTGAAAACTACGGATACAATTTCAGTTTCTGATATTGATAATGATAATTGATGCTATTCTCTTTTGTTGGTGCGCTTTTGTGTTTGTATAGTCATGGAGATAATAGAATGTAGTTTGATCATGGTGTACGCGCAGGGATAATCGTGATTCATTTCACACATCGGTGAATCCCTAGCGCACTCTGATAACTTTGATGTGTAAAGTGATCGTCAAGCGTACATAACTCAATTTGGTCATGTAGAATTTTTATGTTCGTACATATAAAATTTTTTGAATGCTGAACAACTACATCTTTACCAAATTTCCACATTTAAATTAACTTCAACGATACTATACTCCTTGAGAACGAGTTAAGTGAAAGTAGTGCAACAACTTTGTGTCCGTCACATGTCGTTTAGTATTACTCTTGAATTGAACTATATTCGGATGCAGTTAAAATTTTATTGTGGTGCGTGTTACTGGTTAAAAAGTAGCTCAAAATGCGATAAGCAAAGCTAGTAGCATTATAAAATTTATCAGCCGATAATATTGATGTTTACATTGAAGCAAAACACAAACATTACCGGCCGGGATTTTGCTCCGAAAATATTCCAATGACCCCCAACTAGATCCCATCAATACTAGCGTACCGAACGTTCCGCTCGCACGTAAACAACGCGAGAGATGATTTGGCTACGCAAATGAATTAACTTTGAAGCTGAAAGGAAGAAGCAACCATGAGTGAAACGGATTGTTTGTTTTCATGCGGAGCCGGTTGCTTCGTTTTTTCTTCTCATTTTTCCTGTGTGGGCTTAACTCGCAATTCTATGAGTTCCGCTTATGCTGAGCATAAACACCCGAATGGGTGGTTTACGTGACTAAATCAACGTCTAGTATGTATCTGCCCCCAGGTAGAACGTGATCTAGAGCACACCGACTGACGAGGTCACGCGTCACGCCTCTCTTTTCGCCCCATTTTTCCTGTTCAGTTTGAGCTCAGTTTTGGATCAGATTGGGACAAAAATGTGCGCGTGAATAATGAAATAACATGGAAAGTTGGTGTTTCATACTTATTATAATACCACAACCGCAAGATCAAACACCTTACTGATTCATAGATTCTAGCATTTTGAATTTTGGTGGCATAAATTAGCTTTGAAGTTTTCAGAAGGCTTGAAACCTGAAAGTTAAGTGAACGAACTATTAAGTTTCAAGCCTAAAGCGGGCTCTTTTTAAACAGCCCTCGTTAATTGACCTCCTGTCGACCTATCAGGGGTGACATTGCGCATTTCGAAACGAGTGATTTTTGTTCGTTTCGACCACTTTGACTTAGCTTTGTTTGAATCCAAAAATTTTACATTTCTTTACGAGACAAATTTTGCTCTAAATCTAGTACACTGAAAATATTAACTTGAAACAGATACATAATACTAAAACCAATTCGATTTGAGTTCGAGTTTTCTCGAAAATATTAAAAATACACTCAATTTTCCCCCTTAGGAGATTTCCGAGGGTCAAAAAAGTAAAACTGAGAGTTTTGAAGCACCTTTAAATCATGTCAGATTGAGCTGAAATTTTAAACAGGTAATTTTTTTGGGCCAATAAACAAAATGTAAATGTTCGGTTTCTGAAAACCCCGTATTATGACGTAAGACTACGGCTAACCGGAAGATAATGGGGGGTAAAATGAAAATCTAGGCACCGAACATGTGGGAAAAAATGAAATACTTCAAACGCTTATAACTCGAGCATTTTTTATTAGATCACAAAGATGTTCACATCAATTGATAGGAAATATTTCTACATTTCTACGTGAATAACATTTTATTTTATTTTATTTATTTTTTATTAAATCGTTTATTTTTACATGCTCAGTTACATAAGTTTAAAGGAGCCAAACTCCTGACTGTATTGTTACAAGTATATATAAACATTTTTCCGATTACTCGCGTGTAGAAAACCGATTACTCGCGGTCTACTCGAGTTTAGAAGGGTGACATATTTTCTTCAGGAAAAGGAAGGGATAAAAGGATATGTTGACAATGTTCACTCTCACATTCATTACACTCAATTCTTAAGCCTATCTTATATCTAATATGTTTTTACATTTCACCTTATTCTATTGTTAATAAGAAGGGATTTGATTTCTCGCGAAGGAAAAGGAAAAGGAGAATATAAGGATATAAGGACAATCAGACACGAAGATCGATAACTTTTAGGAAGACATATATTTGGGACATGTAATCAAGGTCTAAACCAGCCAACACATCTCTCACCGGCACATTGGGCTGCCTTCCTCTAGCCCGAAGAGAGTTTTCTAAATTTGATCTGGCAACAAGATACTCCTCGCACAACCAAACAACGTGTTCGACGTCGTGGTAACCTTGGCCGCAGGCCCAGATATTGCTGTCGGCAAGATCAAAACGAAAGAGTAGCGCGTTTAACGAACAGTGATTGGACATGAGTCGGGAGAAGGTGCGAATAAAGTCCCGACTCAAGTCCAGACTTTTGAAACATGGTTTGAGGCTAACCTTAGGGATAATTGAGTGGAGCCACCGGCCCAATTCATCTTCGTTCCATTTGCGTTGCCAGTTAACGATGGTATTTTTACGAACTAAAGAATAAAATTCATTGAAGGCGATTTGACGCTGATAAATTTCGCCTTCAATTGCACCTACCTTTGCTAATGAGTCAGCCCTCTCATTACCCGGAATTGAGCAATGTGAAGGGACCCAGACAAAGGTAATGACATAACAGCGTCTGGTTAAAGCACTCAAAATTTCTCGTATTCTCTCAAGAAGTACGGCGAGTGCTTTTTCGGCCTCACTGAACGGATAGCTTCGACAGAGCTCAGACTATCCGTTACAATGTAATAGTGTTCAACAGGTCGTGAGGCGACGCTGTCCAGCGCCCAGTGTATTGCTGCCAATTCAGCAATATACACTGAGCAAGGATTCTGAAGACTGTGGGCTAAAAAATTCGTTGAACACTCCAAATCCTGTGGACTCATTCATAGAGGACCCATCAGTGAAGTACATATTATCACAATTGATACGCCCATACTTTGCATGGAAGATCGTAGGAACGATCCCCGATCGATGATAATCTGGAATTCCATGGATTTTCTCCTTCATGAACAGATCAAAAAATACAGAGGAATTGATGTAGTCAGGAAAACAAACACGGTTGGGAATGTACGAAGAAGGATCAACCTGCATGGAGATGAATTCATGATATGGACTCATGAACCCAGATTGAAAATTTAGCTCGATCAGCTGTTCAAAATTTCCGATCACCAATGGGTTCATAACCTTACACCGGATGAAGAACCGAAGAGATAATCAATTGAAGCGATCTTTTAGTGGGAGTAAGCCTGCCTAAACCTCGAGACTCATGGTATGCGTTGAGGGCATACATCCCAACGCAATACGGAGACAAAGATACTGAATTCGCTCGAGTTTAATGAGATGTGTTTTGGCAGCTGATTGAAAACAGAAACTGCCATACTCCATCAGTCTCCCAAGATCAATCGTGGCTCAGGAAGGAGTGAGCACATGTCAACAAGTTGCTTGCGGCTAACCGCAGATCTCGGAGGCCAATACAAGCTGACTATACAAAGGTCTTTGCCTCTGATGTTTGCATGACAGGCAACAGCTTCGATCCCTCCAATAGGTGGAAGGTCAATTCTTTTTATTTTTCTCGAGATAAACAATCGAATAATAGTGAAACGTCAAGCATTGTCCAAGCACACTATGTCTTTTTTATAGAGGTGAGGAACGCTCTACCAGCCTTATCTGGGAAAGGTTAACCCAGACGTCGAGTGGGGATCTCACCCACAAAAACCAAGCCCTCTACTCGTTGCCTCATTACTCCTGGGACCACATAGTGGGGTTGAACTTCAAAAAAAATAATGCATAGGTACTTTTTTCTTCTCAATTAGTCCTAATGAAGTATTCCGCATGTTTTCAGCCGAATTGTGGCTGGTTGAAACTGGTTTTCGTTCCACGCAGATCAAATTTTCCCTTGAAGCTCCCCATCCATTCCATATTATACTGGAGTAGCTTTTTACGCGGGGGATACGTTCCGCATGAACAAAAACCGCGTAAATTCCAAAATCCGCGTAAAAATAAACCAGGTAGTTTTCCAAATCCGTGTAACAGTCTAACAAACAGCAAATTATTAGTTTAAAATGCAACCCATTCCATTTTTTTGTTTTTGAGAGGCTTTAAACTTTGCAGTTCATTCGTTTCTAATACAACCCATTTTCTAACAATTGATTTACTGAATGTTTTTGCATGCTGCAATCAATCTTTTATTTCTCAGCTACTAATCAGTGTTACAACACAAACTTATTTGGTGAAAAGTCACATCAATTAGCATATTGAATTTATAAGCGGTTGATACGTGCCGCGTAAAAAAACCGCGTAAATTCCAAAATCCGCGTAGATCCCAAAAAACCGCGTAAAATAAAACCGTGAAAAAAAAACGACTTTACTTTTTTGCCTGCATACATCTTTTGTATGTATTTTCACAAGTTCTGAATTTGGTTCCGATCTGACATACAAGTTGGCCTGGTTTGAATCTGAAATTTTCAATGGACCATATCAACGTTGCCCGCCTTTTATGAACTGATGAGTTATCTTCAATCATTTCAATGATTTCGGTGTATTTATCATTATCACATCACGATGTGAACTTCAACATGCCGAAAATCATTGATATCATTTCAAATATGTTTTAGGACTGATTGAAAAGAAGTAAGAACCTACGCAAGAAATTTCTCAACTGGTTCCATAGATAGTTAGGGCTGATTTAGACGATGCCAGTCAGCGCTCTAGTTGAGGTATCCAGTGAACAGAGAACAGACACTCTGTCCAAGTTACTTGTACCTGTATCGAACAAGTAATTGGCCTCTAACTTGAACAGAGTGTCTGTTCTCTATTCACTGGATACTTCAACTAGAGCGCTGACTGGCATCGTCTAAATCAGCCTTTATGATACGTGTTTATTTTTTTTTATGTTTCGCATCAGACCAGACACCAAAAGATACGAAGCTAGTCTTAGATAAGAATATTTCTATTGTATCCCAAACAATGTACATCATCTCAATCGAGCTCTAATATTTCTATGGAAACTCTAAAAATTTAATGGTTCTCGAGTGGTTATAACATAGGATTTCAAAAGGGATTTTTGTGTAAGTTTCAATAAATCAATCAAGTATAGAACAGAATGAGTTATCGTAAACACAATTCGTTTTCTTTTGGTGGAAGTGACGATACGTCTTGTGAATGGATATTCCCAGGTCTCTAATTCAAGGCTCAGAAGAAAACACAATTGGCCATCAATGAATAGTATTATTTTTAAAATACTTTACTAGAAGTTGATTATTGACTTACAGCAACTTACAGTTTGTAAACATTTTTTCCACCAAACAATACAAAAAAACAGTAAGGCGGCGGTGACACTGGATGCAGAAAAGTGGTCGTACGAATTGTATGCAAGAGTGAAAGTAAACAACCACATTGAGTTGTATTGGTGTGGTTACATTGGTCCCCCTTGCTTCGTTCGAATTCATCATCTTCTATCGAATAAAATTGTTTGTTTCTATTCGTACAATCCAATGTTCGTGCGTACTCCGAGCCAATGTCACCTTACCCTAAGGCGTCAATGATACTGGTGAATCTAGTTATTTTTGTAGAACTACTCACACAAGAAGATGTAATGCGTTAATCTTTTTTATTGCGTTCCATGTTTCTTACACGAAACCTGTTCTGGACAACCAACAATAAATATAGGTCAATACAGTGTGCTCCCGTTCTGCACGTTCCGTGCTGTGGGGCGCACAATCATTACAGCTGTAAACAAAACGCGTCACGCGAAAGATGCGTACGTGCACATCTCCGCACGTTCGAGCCTCCAGTACAATCCTATCTCACGTCTCCATTTCGCTATGTTTCATCTCACTATGTATTAGGGTGGGTTTAGACTGGTGATATATTCGTGTGAAGAAATATGATGAGATTTGTAGAAATCGCATCAACTGTTTACAATAGCGCGAACTTATATAATGAATATATTCATATTTACGGTGAATTTATTCATCTGAAGTAGAACTGCATCCAACTTTAGTGATTTCTCACCAGCGAGAAATTTTCCAGCGTTTACATATGCCTGAATTTTTTTCTATACATTCTACACATATATACCTCGCAGAAGTGCATCATATATATTTTCACCCGTTTACATCTATTTTCGGGTGAATAAATCCATCTATAGCTATAGATCTCTCTAATGTAAACCCGCCATTAGTCACATTTTAAAACATAAACGATGCTCAATTCACCCCTCGTTTTAATTCTCTATTTCCCGCTCCCGCATCGATGTTTTCGCTCGGCACGTAGACAAACGAACACACACAACCATGAATTTCAACAACGCATGTGGTCTGGCACGTATTGCTGTCGCTAGTGCCGGCCGTCAGCTGAGATCAAGGAGCAGCCTGGTTGCACGTAATCAGCCTCACCAGCAGATTCAGCGAAAGTCGTTCTCGAGTGGTGCCGTTGAACCTAAGGAAGCACCCAAGGTGGAACCGATCAGTGCCGCTAATCTCAGCTCCCGTACCCATGCTCCCAACAATCTTGAGAAACGGATGCTCGTTTTCACGAAAAAATACAAAACCGTTGAGGAGATTCCATCTTATATCAAGTAATAATTTTACAATTAACTTCATTTTTTTGTGTGAATTTATTAAAAGTTTCTTTTTGCAGCCAAGATGTGATGGAACGCTGTCGCAACCAGGTGCGCATCAAAATCGCTAACTATATGATGATCGCAACAGCAATCGGCTGCATTGTGATGATCTTTTTGGGTAAACAGGCACAGGAGCGGGGCGAAACCGTTCAGAAAATGAACCTTGACTGGCACAAGGAATACAACGAGAAAGCTGCACAGGAAGATGCTGCCGCGAAGAAATAAGATAGCGGTGGGTTCTTTCTTCCTGTTTGGAAGTTTTTGTGATTAAGTTAATGCCCTTTGTTAGAGGGCGTTTCCCAAGTACTGATAGAGAGTTTTGAAATGCTCGTGCCCGTTTTATTAGTAATAGTAACATTGTAACGGGATTGTAACATAGATATATTTTGTAAGATGTTTGAAATTTTTGCAGTTAATAAAAGAGAATATATATGTTCGAACGAATATGATTGTGATTCATTGGGAGTCTGTAACATTCGGTACTAATATATGAAAAATATCTAAGAGGCAAATCTTTCAGCTATATTTCTTTTACGAAATAATCCATTCTGCGCATCCAATGGCATTTACGTTCCCAGTTTTATGTTTGCTACCTATTGTGAGAAAGTTCTCAATGAATATACAGCCATGATTTCCTGTAGAACAGTATATTTCATCTTAAGTTGTCTCTACTTGAGCACACTGAATGACGCTTGGGAGTAGCAAACCATTCTCATTGTGCAAGTACCGGTGTTTCCAGAAATGATAGTGTGATTGACCACTCCACGAAAGAAATCTGCAGAAATCATAAATCTGCTGCAGAAGGAGATATCTAGAGCCAGTTCATCATTATCCCAAACAAAAAGTGTCGAAACAGTCGTCCATTTCAGCCACTCCTCCTTGCGAAATACTCCTAGATCCTCCCGACCGGCCAAATCCATTTTATCTCCACGAACAGCACCGAAGGAAAGAACTTGTGTATCATCACAAAACTCCAGCTTGGTCATTTCTTCCGACTCCGACATAGAATCCAGCGAACTAAACGACACGCTTACGAAAACACCTTTTCCGTCTACACCAGTATCACATACCGTCCAGCCTGGAAAACGAATTACTACAAATGCAACGCCCTCGAATAAAAAAAATCCGAGTCCATGCTTACCCAACCACCGAAGGACATCCGTCAAAGATCGCTGACAGTAGGCAAGCAAACCGCCTTGCCAACAGATACACCTCGATCCAATCAGCAATCAGACTCTCCATACCCACTGTCGACCAATGGTAAGGACCGACAACCCAACTAATGTTTCGTCCAACTCCAACCTCATCTGTCGCCAGCCACCCTTCACCGATCAGCTCTCCGGTAGGGATAGTCGTGGGCCCTGCATACCTGGGGCAGTAGGGCCCCAGGTATGCAGGGCCCCAGCAATGCGGACGTTACACCCCCACCGGAACTGCTGGACAACCTCTGCAGCCTGCGGATGAAAAAACAAACCAACTTCGATGAAAAACGGAACCCAGCCATATTTCCTGGTAGTCGAGGCACCGTCAGTGCGGATATTATACCTCCACCGGTAATGGCGGGCTACCCCCGGCGGCAGCGAGATGCAGTATTCTACGATCCAGCTTTCGGGATGCACAAGGGTGGCGACACCTGTTCCCCGACGAACTACTTGCTGAACCCGGGACGCATAAGGGTGGCAACACATGTTTCCCGAAGGTGGACCATCACCTGAAATCGGGACGCACAAAGGCGGTAACGTCTGTTCCCGCAGGGACTGCATCAGATCTCGAGACGCACAAGGGTGGAAACACTCGTCCCCGATCGATCTCGCTGGAGTTCCTTCTGCCGACATTTTTCGACTCCGCTGTATCATCACCGAAGTATCCACCATCAAGTCACAAAGTAGCACAGAGGATTGCAGTGATGTCGAACCTTTTTTCCCGCCGTCGGGTCAAGTGAGCGAATGCTGGTTGAGACTTTTACTCCCAGTTGCTGCGCTGTCTGCTGTCTCGTTCGACAACACCGCCTATCGTAGCTTCTGTGGCCCTTCAAGCTGCCGACACAGCACCATCCACAGTTGATATCCCAATCCGTCATAGATCCGCTCGCCTCACCATCAGGGCTAAGTCGACCGCCCTAACAATTCCACTGGAAGTCCATGCCAGGCCTGCTCCACCTATGCCAGTCGAAGCGAGGTCCAATGCCGATATCTATGATGCATGGAAACTCAGCCGAGAGGATCTCACAAAAGCTATGGCTATGGCAAAGTATGCCCACCAACATATTCACCAAACTCGTTCTGCAATGAAACATCAACAAGCTGTACAACTACTTAGGAGAACTGGAGATCCTTGACTGAGAGCTATCCATCATCGCACTCCAAGAGATTAACCGAGTTTCCCCAACAAACATCCAGAAAATTATCGAGGGTACATTCCACTGGCACATCAAGCGGAGCTCCGTTCTACAACACTCTCTGCTGCTGCAACACTGAAGCTGCTCGATGTGTTAGCAGGCTTGGAGGACCCAAAAATCATCTTGGGGGACTTCCATGCTCATCACCGCAACTGGGGAATGCAAACACCGGACGTCATGGAGAATATCATCGCCGACTTCTTGGAGGTGTTGAAGCTCTCGGTCTTAAATGACGACACTGATACTTTCCGTAGAGGTACCAGCAATACAGCCATTGATATTTCAGCAGCTACACCCAAACTAGCGTTGGCAGAAAACATTTCATCTTTGGCAGAAAAGATGTCATTCCCTGTGCATGAGTGTCAAATGCGCAAATAATGAGCTATTTTGAAAGCTTAAAAATGGTTTGTATGTATGCGAGCAGACATCTTTTGACATAGGATTACGTCTTTCGGGAACATATTGGGGTACAAATTGAAAATCGAAAATCGAGTACATCGTGAAAATTGTCCAATTTCAAACGCTTATTGCTCAGTCAGTTCATGATGGATTGATGAAATTTTTGCGTCAATCGATTTCGGCACTCCATAACATTTTTTTAAATTGAAGAAAATAATATATGTCATGAAACTAATTATCGAACAATTGAAAAATCTCAACCCCTATCCTAACTGAAATACCCACTTTTGATTGGTCGAAATTGACGACACATGCGGCGGGTCCCTAACAGAGACATCAAAACCAAGCTGCCTGGGGAAAATCAGCATTGCAAATGCATGAAGGTATGAGGAGCTTTTGGGCCCTATTATAGAAATCGAATCGAGGATTCGATACAATAACTATCACTATCACACTGAGTAAAATCTGGAATTATAGAAATCGAGGAAAACTGCCCGATTCGTTAGCAAGCTCGAATGTCAGCGGTTGTGATGAAATATTGAAACAAGCTTGAAATGTTTCAAGAAGCACTATAGAAAGGATGCCAAATCTTTTTTTGAGGCATCTGCTATGAAAATGTATTTCCAAAAGTTTTAATATGGTTATGTTTTGGAGAAAACTGATATTCCCTCTACGAATGAAGCTTAATAGGCGTAATGCATGCATGGATGAGTAATAAAAACGATATCATGGAACAATTTGCTTTACAAAAAATATAATTATTAGAAAATGAATCTTTTCATTTATTTTCACAACTGCAATCTATGGAATTCCGTAAGGAGTCACACACAAAATTCCACTTTTTTAAGGAAAACATTTTTTTTTAACTCTTTTAACGTCGATTTCTTGTTGTAGCTGTGTCAATAGCTTTATTGTTTGGGCCACCACCTTTGGCCCTGAATTCTCGCTTGTTGTGTGCTAGTGTTTTCTTTACCTTTCACCCCAAGTCAATCCAAATCTGTAATTTAAAAAAATCACTATTGTTTTGCAAGACATTTCAGCTTTAGCATATGGTATAGAAAGTTTGGTATAGTATAGCAATAAAAATGAAAATTGCTGACAAAAGTAACACGTACTAACATACGCTAGCAGGAATAAGACATTTTTAGGTAGGAAATTCGGTTGATAGTAATTCAAACAATATGATAAAATTTACCTATGAAGTTATATGTATCATAGAAGAAACACTTACTTTCTGGCATTCTGAACCAAGACACATTGATGGTCTCAGCGCATTAAGCTCCTCACTGAATTCCTCCCAGGTTTCCTTAACCGGGATTCTATTTGAACTGCCTCCACAAATACCTCGAGCAATGTTTACATTCGCTTTCATTGGTTCAACGAGTCGTTCAAACAGATGGTGATTTGTCTGTCCACTCGTTCTCAGCCACTGAAATATGCACTGGAAGTAAGTTCTGCATTGTAAATTATAACATGATTAATATGAATAATGTTGGATTGAACACTTACCTTGAATAGACTATTCTGGCAGCACCGTAAAACAAATACTGATCAAAACAAACGAACGTGTGTTGAAAATTGCATATATTCAAGCATTTCTGAAATGTTTCCTGAAGGAAAATATCAGGGACGCAAACCAAAACAAAATAATTCTCTGAAGATATGCAACAAGTGAACCAAACAACTCGAAAAGTTCTGACACTTGCATCGATAGCTATCACTCGCTCGATGCTATCGAATTGCCCGGTATCTATAATAGTAAAATAGGGCTGACGAGCAAAATTCTTATCGCCTCGATTTCTATAATAGGTCCCAATAGTTGTCTTATTCTTGTCAATAAATAAGAAGAGTGTTTATCAACTTTCATTGAAGGGATAGCCTCTAATGACCTGAGACTGACTGAAAAGATAAACAGCCCTATTGTGTATTCCGACGAATTCCCATTTCGTTCGAAAGTTATATTTCGTTCTAGTTATAATTTTAATTCCATATTTCGAACGTTTTGCCAATTAAATGTTCGACGAGAAACAGATTGAACGAATTGCAAAAACAACTTGAACGGAATACAGAATGAAATTTTATCAAGTCGATCGAAATATTTCGAATTGCAGAATAGGGGTGAAAATAATGGTCGATGTTTCAATGATCCCTAGAGCATAGTATATCGCACCCAGCTCAACAACATACACGGAACAAGGACCTCTGAGTTTGAAAGAGGCACTGGAATTTTCATTGAAGATGCCGAAGCCAGTGGACCCATTCATGAATGAACCGTCAGTACAGAACATTCTGTCAGATCTAACTTCATGATATTTCGCCGAAAATATTGGTGGAATAACATCGAAGCGTAGATGATTGCGATTCCATGTCACATGGACAGATGGAAAATAACAGAGGAATTGCAAAAGTATCGGAATATGAATCCTGGCAGCTGATCGGAAGTAAAAACTACTATATTCGAACACTGATAATATCGTTGTTTTGTACTGCTTAATGAGGTCTCCTGGATGGGCACCCCACCAATAAATAAATAAACCTCCTAAGAATATTTTTATTAATCTTTTAGCTTCAATACAATTGTACTGTTTCAATGTTGTACCACCGATTATAATGCCTCTCATTACCTCCATTTTTCCTTTCAACCAACCGTTTGATTGATGGTGCAAGACCCTTCAGCTCCTTCAAACTTTCCGTGTGAATTTTGATCACGTTCATCCAGTTGATAAGTCTTTCCTTCACAGCTTTATCATGTGAGAGAATCAGCTTTTGATAGTTTGAGTCAATTAGAAGATTGGCCCACTCGATTACCTTAGTATCGCTATCAAAGGTGTCACTGTTGGCAGGAATCTTTCTGAGACGAGCGACCGGATCTGTGAGAAGGATGAGTAAATGATCGAGTAATCGGAGCACATTGTTCAAGTTGATTTCTTTTCGAACGATAGGCATAATAATTGGACGGCTGAAATTGCACGCGAGGACAATGTTCACCAGATCGTTTGCCGATCGATCGGAAACATCGTGCTCGGCGAGAACATTCATATTGGGTAGTTGCTCGGATGGCTTAGAAATCGGAAGAGCGGTTTCGGGATGCTTTTTGAGTAGTTCCCCGATTTCCGGGATTTTTGTCACGGATGATCGCTGATTGATGCATCCAAGAGCATAGTTCAATGCCGACACGAGTGCTCGTTCAGAGATATTATTGTACCTTTTCAGGCATCTGCCAATGTCCAACGAGGCATTCGCTTGAATCATAAGCGGCAGAAGTTTACTTGTTATTTCCATTTCACAAAATCCTCGCTTCTCGAGCTCGCCTGCAACTATTTCAAACTGTTCGGAGAAAATCAAGGGTCCAATGGAATCGTCTGTGTTATTCATCAGCCGCATTTGGATGATATCATCGGGTAGATTGTCATCCGGTGCAACATCAACTTTGATGTCATCTTTGTACACTGTTTGAAGTGTCTGTTCGAAATTTTCTAAGTTTTCAAAAATTTTAAATGCCTTTCGCTGCTCTTGATGTTGCGATTTGCAATCTTCGTCATTCATTATCCATTGCAAATGTCCAGCAAACGTATATCCTTCGTTTA
This sequence comes from Toxorhynchites rutilus septentrionalis, assembly GCF_029784135.1. Lineage (NCBI taxonomy): Eukaryota > Metazoa > Arthropoda > Insecta > Diptera > Culicidae > Toxorhynchites > Toxorhynchites rutilus. The sequence goes on along the minus strand of NC_073745.1, from coordinate 208,415,257 downwards.
GATCAAAATCTTCATTTATGCTCTCGTTATCGACGTAGTTTTGTAGCTCAAAACTCCTCTGAGTTCCTACCATATCGGAAAGTTGCTCCTTGCTAATCACGAATGGAACTACTGCCAGTGTCTGGCCGAAGGCCAGCAATATATGGTTCTCACTCATCCAGAAGTGGGACTTGTTAAAATACACTTTGAAGAACTGCTTTGCCTGTACCGCTTTGAATTGTACATTGTACAGTAGCAGAGTGGCTCCTTCTTGGTTCAAATTATTGGCATACACTGCGATATAATCCTTGCTAATCCCAATCAAAGACAGCGGTTCATTGGCATTTATTATGCTCAAAATTGAGATGTAATTTCCAATCGTTTTTGGTTGCAGTTCCAACGATGAATCGACTTCATATGTGAGTGTTTGTGAAAAAATCCTCTTATCGGTCCCTGTGCAAATAAACGGATTTCAGTACAACATCTACTTGATATAGTACATGATACTTACAGATTGTGATCAGTGAAGGATATCCACTGCCTTCTACAATACATTGCCCAACTAGTTGAACATTTTGCTGCATTCGTTCGAGTTTAATCTTTCGGAATTCTTTGTCAGATATAAGGCTGTCCTTCGTTAGGAGTGTGTAGTTCAACTCGATTGTACCACTTTCGATATCCTTTACAAAGTAGACCAGCATTATCTCACCATCCTCTAATGATGTGATTTTTACTTCTTGAATAGCCTGCCGTTTAGGATCAACATTCGAATTTTTCATTACATCGTCAGGATTTTTACGATCCTTATTTCTAGTATCTACAGCGCTCTCCAGTGATTCACAGGATCCATCGTCATACAGCACCAGCACCTGACCATTCTCGAGGGTGAACAGTTCCAATATATTGCGAAAGAATTTCACCTTCTTGACCTTGTTGATGTCGACCTGATCGGATGCCCAGCATCGTATGTATCGACCATCGAAAACACCAACGTAGCGTTCGGAGCGAAAATCATAAACAACCTTGCTGGTGAGTCGCTCCAGCGACGTCCAACTGTGCTGCAGCTTCTGGTTGCTTAGCTGTAAAACGCAAGAACATATAAATTTGAGTCTAGCCAATATGAGTCGCTATTACCTTAACGACTTGGACAATATTCCGTCCGAGAGTGTTGATTACGCAGCCAGCATGGACATCACGAGACAATCCAAGGAATTCTCCCACATCATTGATCGGGCATAAACTGTAATAAGCCAACAATTTGGCCATAACTTCGAATGTTAATCAAATTTGATTCCGGGTGATAACGAAACACAACAACGTGTTTAACTCGATCGGAGCAAGGCGCGTAGAAGTATATCCTAAGGTGGGCCAACTTGCTAAAACCATTCTTCAGCCATCTTGGAAGTCTACTGTGTTTTGTTTGTAAACAAACACAATACGCTAGTGCCGAAGCTCGCTCCTGATCAGTCTGTCTCTTTCACGCTTCAAGGATATAATTCTGCTTTCTTCCGTACTGTTTTCATATACCGCTCCCCTAACCAACTTAGTGACGAAACGGCCTCACCTAGTACCATAGACCCGTATTGGATCGGAGTGCAGTTCAAATAAAAAAAAACAAATTGTCAAATTGTGCCTGCCGGACTCAAGATTAATACAGAAAGTATGAAAGGTGTGCATTTTTTATACACTGGAGAAATAGTTTAGTAAAAGCAGCTACCAAATCTTTAGTAGCCAAAACATTGGTAAAATATACATATTTTTTGTAAATATTACCAAAATCTCGTAAAAGTGGTGTCAGACGCAATGAACGTTCTTACCAAGGATTCGTATATGTTACTTCATACCATTAGTAACCTTGTTTTTTTTGTCATACCTAACATCTGTGAAGCGCGCAGTCCGCAATTGCCATTTCTCTTTTGGAGACGAAGATATTCGGAGGTGAGCATTTTGTTGATGTTATGTTTCATTACATGTATACGTATTTAATATTATTAACATATGTTTTTCCTTTGTTCATGGGGACACGAGAGAACAAAATACGGATGAAACGTGCTGTGCTACCGACACTCTGTTAATCAGCTATCCCCGTCCCTAAATAATGCAAACCAGAGCGATGCAGCAGGAAGAGGAACGGAAACTTTTTCGAGTACTCGAGACTTTGGAAATGCATATGAAATTGATGTGGTTGAGGCTGCGATAGTAATTTTCCCCTTGTACGCTGCTCATAGAATAGTTGATGTTATTAAGTACTGTTATTATTATTCACAATGATAATTTTTATATTGTAGAATAATTGATACTGTTTATAGAATAATTTATATGTTATTAGTATAATGTATTCTAAGTACGTGGAGTTAAATGTAATCAAATATATTTTTTGAATTAAAAATAATTATTAAAAAATATTTTCATAATCCCTGATAGGTAATCATCACAAATGAGAAGCAACATTTTCACCAATGTTGGACCAACAAATCGCAGTTTGTTTGACATTTTTTCCTACCATTTTTTCTTTCGTAACATGTACCAATGATTGGTAGGGTAGAAAATGACTAGAGAATTGGTAACATGTACCAAAAAATTCGTCATATTTACTAAATTTTCCTCTCAGTGTACAAACAGAGAAAAGTGTTTCTTAAGAAAAAAGGATGTTATATACAAGGCGGTATAATAAGGTGGAACGTTATGTCAGAATTGCTGTTCAGCCATTACTTGAGTTCGAATTGACAGCGGCCAATTAAACGGCTAGAGTTTCAGAGAAAGAGGATTACAAATGGCATGCAATCGAGGAGTGCATACCGCTATGTATTTGCATGTTTAAGCTGTTGGTATCATTGCATTGCTGCAAGTTATTGTCTTCATTGCTGTTTTACGGGACTTGAAGGTTGTTGCCGTTGCTGCTGGGATTGGTAATTCAGCGATTGTGGGATCTGTGCTAGTGGGTATATGAAACCGGCGGGCTTGTACCGTACTGCTCTTAGTTCCATTCGCTTTGATCACTTTAGTCGTTGACGATCCATTACGATTGAGTGAGCGCAGCGGTACGCTGTGGATATCCAGGCATGTCGTTTCCCGGCGACTGCTGCTTCAGCTAGAGACTCAACTGATCGTGCGGATTGTGAGACACAATAGCTAGTTCGATTGAAACCGGCCCAGCGTAGGTAATTGTGTGCAGGAAACGCTATGTAGCATACAAATTGGACCTGGTTTGTATATAAACAAAAATAGTCGCTGTCATTTTTCATCCCCGCTCGCATCTACCACCTGGCAATTCCAGCTCCTTGGTTAAATATATTTAAAAGTTGCTTTCACATGTGAAAAGAATTGAGAACGAACCTACAATTTTGACGTAGGACTACGTCTTTCATTACTATACTGGGGTGTAAGTTCAAAGTTTCGAAAAAGAAAGCGTTACGCCAGAAATTTTGAGCGCTAATAGCTTAAAACAGCCTATTGAAATCACACCAATCGGTATATAAGCGAGTGCCGCTCGGAAATCCACTCAGTTATGATTGCGCAACGATTGAGGTACGATCGCTGGAATGAATGGATGTACAGACTTCAAAGCCATGGAACCTGGGGAAATCGGCATAGCAAATTGATACAAGCTGCGGGTACTTTTGTACTCGTTTGCGTTTTTTCAAATTGGAATGTTTCCCTAACACAGACTTCAAAACCATGGAGCCTGGGGAAATCAGCATTGCAAATTGGTACAAGCTGCGGGTATTTTTGTATTCGCTTGCGTTTCTTCAAATCGGAAAGTTTCCCTAACACAGACTGCAAAACCATAGAGCCTGGAGATATTGGCATAGCAAAATAGAAGCAAGCTACGTGTACTTTTGTACTCGCTTGAGTTTCTGCAGATCGAAATGTTTGCCTAACACAGTCTTCTGAACCATGGAGCCTGGGAAAATTGGCATTGCAAAAAAGATGCAAGCAGCGGGTACTTTTGTACTCGCTTGCGTTTCTGCAAACCGGAATATGTTTTCCCAATACAGATTCCGAAACCAAGAAGTTGTGAAAATCGGCATTTCAAATACGTGCAAGTCGGCAGTACTTTTAAACCCACATGCATTTTTACATTCCGGAATTCGTTTTTCTAACACTGTCTACAAAAGCTTGTATAAATGCAACGCTTTGGCTCAGTTATTCAAGACTGCATTGGAAGATATCCGTTGCAGCTCACTGAACTTCTACGCATACATACGCACACCGTTTGATGATTGTAAATTGTTTCATTCATCCACAAGTTCAATCAATAATTTTAATCAATACACACAAAAGATAGCTCAGCGCAGTGGCGACACCGTACACAATGAAGAACGTCCGAGGTGCGATTATTGCTAATTGAAGAAACATAAATGATTACTAAGCCAACGGCAGTCCTACGTCAACCTTGCAGTTATATCATAGGTTAAAGTGACCAGATGGTCAGAGGTCTAACGCGGGACACGTTATGTGAACATAAACCATAGTTTAGCGAGTCTAAAATGATCAGTATTATTTATTTCTGAGTATCGGCACTCAGTTGTGATTTTTTGGTGGTTTAGATTTTGTTTACGCCCGAAAATCACTCGCTCAATCAGAGCACTTACGCCTGGCAAGCACGATTCAAATTCTACAATTTTCTTCAAATTGCCGAATGGAATGCTCGAAAATTTCAATTCATTTTTCATCTATTTTAGTGTTAACGCATGCATTAAAAAAAAAGGACTAATTTCGGATGACGATAACAACATAATTTATAGGAACAAATTTTCTTTAAATCATACGTTTATTAAGTCTACAACAAAAATGATTCAAGGATGTTGATTCGCAGCAGCAGCACTGTCAAGCAACATGATTATTTTTCCATACTGCAAGCTCCATTCCACATCGAAGGAGTTGGACATCCTGAGGCACTTTGTGTCCGCGAATATATCATTCACATCAAGTTCTCGAAGAAGGTCCTTCTCTGACAGACGTGAAGGGAATGTCCAAGCCGCTCTTCTTTCGAGTCATATGGTGAACGGGGAGATATATAGTACGAAGTGCTTGCCGGAGTTGGGAAGGTGATGTGGTCTTTATGCCGAATCTGGGATCAGCCCATTATGCCAAAAGATCACTGGAGGATGGATCGGCTGGAGATAAACATTGTCGCGAAGACCACCAACCTTCCCAGCATTCCCCAGCTGCGCCCGATAGAAAACTTTTGGGCGAATGGCCAAAATAGAGAGACAGACGACCACCAAAGCCACGAAAAGGTAAAATAACGCCGATATACGTATTTTCATCGGCTATGGTTCAGGTTCCGGCCAACTTCCGTAAGACCGCCCAGCACTTCATTTACGATACTTCATCAAACAACTCTGCCTCTTCCCGTCGAGTGTACACTAGTTCTTCCGGCTTATTTAAAACGTTAAGCCCTGACCGAGCTAGAGGACCAACGATGAACTTTTCGTCTGACTCACGTTAGTCCCTGCGGAACAATAGGGGACTTTCATAAAAATCATTTTCCAATTTCGTTGCTGTCGTTTCCAGTTGCACTCTCTAAACAAAAAGCCCAATGTCGATGCGATGAAACCAGCTCAACGTATTAATTTTTGGATGCATTAGAAGCGCTCTTGAAGGGTCTGCCTAAAAGACGGGTGGGTAATGTCGGGGACATAACCGGAGTGACGTAGGACTATACAAAGGGGACAGCTTTTGTTAAATATATATTTTAAATATATTGTTTTATTTTCTTCTCCTACGTGAATACCTACCTATCTACCTGAAAAATGGATTAGTTTACTGTTTACTCTTTATGAGTATGTTGATGGTTCTGAAAAGAACCTTTGGTGTTGTGTTTTTGTTATCACTCGATATTCCCATCTTGTTCGGTTAAACCTTCCTGTTTAGCTATTGCGTTTGCCACTCGCCACAGCTTTCACAGTTGGAAAATTTCTTCTCATCCAGCTTGTGACATATTGTTCAGTAAATTACATTTAATGCGACGTGCCAGAGAAACACTTTGCCACTCACTGAAACTAATTGTTGCCTTGATGAGCGCCGAACCGAAGCTGCTCTGTTCTTGATGCGGGTTTTCTGATTGTCGTGCGTGAGCAGCTTTGCAAGCCAACTCGAGCACTCCGACGGCCGAAACTCTATAATCCCTGTTAGGTATACTGGTGCTCCGGCACCAATCCGTTCGGCCTAGTTACCCTTGCGGAGCAATCAGTGAATGCGACCAACAGGGAACTGGAGACCTGCACGGTTCGAGTGAGACTTTGCCTTTCCCTTAACTTGTCCTCCTTTGTTACGTCCACGATGCCGATGCCGTACAACCACACGGGTTTACGGTTTGAAAGAAAATAAGATATTTTTTTGGGGTCCGCGTGTTTTATTAAATATGTCGCATTACAGGTCCGTCCAATTAGCTAAACGTCGAGATAAGTGTAAATTACTGTACTTCCAATCTAGAAGCAATTTAAGAATTGGTGAAAATCAATAAGCTCAGAACAACTGCCAAATTCACATACTCATCATATCCTGGCAAACAAATTATGAAAAAATCAATTTGTTTTTTATTATTATTTTGGATATTGTTTTAGAAAGCATTGAACTGTATTTCCTAAACTCTTTTTTGGAAGGTTTATTGGCCCTGAAAAGCGCCTTGTTTTATGGAATGGTTCCAATTTAGAAAACTTAGTACTCGTGGTTTTGAAAAAAAAAACATTTCGAACGCCCTCGATGCCGTCTTGTTCTGGATTTGCCACCAAAGCAGTTTGTATAAAGAACAAACTTTATTCTTCTGCTACCTGATGCCGTTTTGCGATTGCGTTTGCCACTCGCCACTCGCTGCAACTGCCTGTTGTTGTCTTGAAGTGTTCAGTTCTGAATGCGGTTTTTCTTATTGTCGCGAGCAGCTTTACCAGCCAACTCGATCACTTCGGCGGCCGAAACTATATAACGCCGGCTAGGTGGACTGGTGCACTGGTACTAACGCGCTCGGCCTAGCTACCCTCGCGGGGAACTCCAGATCAACACGGTTCGAGCGGGATTTTGCCTTTCCCTTCACTTTTCCTCCTTTACCATGTCCAGACATGGCTGCTTGGGTTGGTTTGTTGATGTGTTGTGATGCGAACCGATGTGGTGTACGGTTTGAATGAGAATGATCGTTACGGCAGCGGAGCGGGGATTTTTAAGCTGACTGGCTGGCTCGAGAATTACGCATGAGTGGGACAGCGACCAATGTTTCGTTCATTTTTTTTTCTTTTTCCTTCCCAATCGTGCTTCATTCTATTTCGCTGCTGCTCTGGTTGCCCGTTTTGGTCGGTACGATTTGAGGAGCACAAAATGGACCAATCAAAAATGGGCACATAGTGCATTTGGACAATGCTTGATATTTCACAATTATTCAATTATTTATCTCAAGAAAAATGAAATGTTATTCGTTATGATAGACGCGTAGATATATTTCCTATCAATTGATGCCAAAACCTTTGCGATCTATTGAGAAATGCTCGAGTTATAAGCGTTCCAAATCTTGCATTTTTTCCTACTTGTTCAGTGCCTAGATTTCCATTTCACCCCCTATATCTTCCGGTTAGACGTAGTCCTACGTCAATAAAAGTTTTTTTGAGGTTCATCCATTTAAGAAAATCAACATGATCAATCGCGGGACATTTTCGTTTCTTTTGCCAAATGCGGGACGTTTCGCGGGACGAAATTTTACGCGGGACATTTTGTTGAAATGCGGGACTGTCCCGCGTAACGCGGGACGTCTGGTTAGTTTATCATAGGTATAACCCAATGTACTGGGAAAAAGGTAATGAAGATGGTAGAGTTTCGAGCGACATAGCATGCGCTGCCATAACTATTCCTCAAATAGTGACGTCAGTCGTTGTGTTTATCTTTGATTGCTCACCGCATCCATGTGAAAATGCTATTTTCAGGAAGTAGTTTATCAATTAAAAACGTAAAATGTATTAGTGTTTCCGCTGAATATAAGGCTAATGTGATAGCGTGCAGTGAACATTTGTGAAATCACGTCGGAAAAAAACGGATAATAGTGATATTTCCATGTGCCATTTTCACTCCCCCACGTTCATAGAAACAAACGAATTTTCATCATTTTTACGTTATGAAGTGGATGTATCGAAGGCTCTCAGTGGCGGTGTGTATGATGTGAGATAATAATCGCCAATTATTCAAAATTTCGCCGAAAATGTTAATGCTTTCGAGAACTAAGCATACGACAGCTCTCTAGACCTTTTTACCATATAAATAACCGAAATAAGCCACGATACAATTGTTATTTGTTGAAAAACCAACAGTTGAATAATTTCATGAGAATTTTGGCTCAAATTATCATGCAACCGTGAGTACTTTGAACATTGTTTTGTATCTTCCATATAAATTTCATATTGAATGCAAATAATTACGACACGATATTTTGCTTGCCAATACAGATATACTTCGCCTACTGCTCCACCTCTATATGTACCTCATTGGGTATAACCCATCTAAAGTTTTTCGAATTGAAATCGAATTAAAATTACCTTATCATAGTAACCCCTACCCTTATCTTGTACACGTGGACAAGGTAGGTGTAGGGGTTACGAAAATGTCCACGCTTGTCGACGGTGAGAGTGGTAGAGAGGTTAATGTTCACGTGGACACGTAAAATAAATATTTAATAGGGAATTCGTTTTTGTTCAGTTTCAACCCCAGTTCCAACCTAATTGCTGTCAAAACGTTTGTTTATTCGCTCAGTTTCAACCTAGTTTCGCACTAGGTTCAACCCGAAAGCTGTCAAACTCTGTCAAATTCCGAGGATTGTAATAAAAAAATTAAAAATAAAGACTATGAAAATGAAAAAACTTATGCTTTTGCTTTTGTATTATTGAAATCGTAATCCAATCCGGATTCTTATTTTGAAGAGTATATTCGTGAAGACGGCATTAAACTTAGTGTGCTTTCATTGAGAGGCAAAAATAATTATGGATTTTCAGGTGGAATAACATGCGTTTAAAATAAAAATTATGGATGAAAATTTACTTTTACGTATCGAATTTGTATTCTCTGTGATGAAATAAGAGGTTTGTTCTCGAAACTGCAAAAAACATATTAAACGAAAACTGTGTCTGATAATGATTTTATATTATAATGGTAACTATATCAAACAAGAAATGTATCGACAAATGGTTAAGTAAGTTTCAGGACTACATGTGATCGCCATCAGGTGTCGACACTGTACATTTGTTATCGCAAATATAAACAAATCAGACTGTATAACGCATACCAACAAAACGCCTCATTCGTGGCGTTTTGTTGGTATGCGTTCCTTTTATTAAAGATTCAGAACTAACCCAGTTCCAAAAACGAATTCGCTATTGATGAATTTACGTTGGATTTACTACCAGATGGCGCAGCGAGTCAAATGATGATGATGGTATGAAATTCGTTCAAATTTTCGAGAAAAATAAGAATTTATCTTCCAATTTCTCGGTTTCGCATATTCTTTCTACGCTAAAAAGGTTAAAAAATCGCCATTTTACAATGTGTTATGTGTATTTTGAAGAATTGCTTGGTATAAGTGTTGCAACTTTTATTTTTTCTCAACTAGATAAACAATGTGTAGCATGTATTGCGCTAAAAATACTGCAAACCCTTCTAGTATCGACCCTTAAATTATCAATGATATCATCTAACTTAATATGATATCGATTTCATTACCATTGTCCACAGTATGCATAACCTGTATGCGTTATCAAACTCAGAATTTTCTGGAGGCTATTTTGATCTGTTATTGCACATTCGCGATAGGTACAGTGTCGCATCTAGTTGCGACTTTCAATTTGGGACCATAAATTGGGTCCCGAACTCGATGTTTACAAAAATGTTGAATTAGGGGTGCAATGCAACATAGTACTAATTTACAATCTGATCGGATTCCGGGATAGGGGTGATTTATTCTATGTAAATTTTCAGATCTTCGTACAACGGTTTTCGATGTAACCAGTGTTTTCGACCAGAATAGCATTGGCGATATGCTGATAGCTGTCTCCAATCGACACGCGAGCTCATACATCTAAACGCATAACGACAACCGGATAGAGCAGGTGCGGGTTTTTGCGAATATTTGGACAATCGTTTCCTGATGTGTAACATATATATTCCATGCGGATGAGTGCACTGATCGAAAGATTTTATATGATAACATTTGTATGGGTACCCTCCTATTGCTCGATTCCTGACAATGAGAAGGCGGACACTCTCGCAAATGTGGGTGTCCAGCAAGGCGAACTGTTTGATAGACAGATTTCATACGATGAATCTTGCCAATGTTTGCGTCAGAGTTCTCTCTTGAGTTGGCAAACTGATTGGGATCTTTGGGCGGTAGTTATATTCAATTATACTGAAGACTCGGTTCCGGAAAAATATAATTACACTGTCTTTTAAAACTGACTGAATGGTTGTGTTTAGGAGAGAAATCTAACGTTCAGGGGGGTGTACAAATTAAGGTTGGAACATACTGGTAACATCGAGGGGTTGCCAAAAGATTTTTTTCTCTGTCTTCTACGCTTACAATACCAAATGTTTCTTCGAGAACGTGGTTCAAAAATTTGGACGTAAATCGTGACTTCATTCGTGTTATGAGTAGACTACTCGCACTTAGACGCCCACCCTCTACAGTCAATCGAACACCAGATGCTATCCTTGGTCATTATGCACAATGTTACAGTTCGTGCGGCAACCCTCGGTTGGAACAACGATACCTCATATCCATATCCCTAACCTGACCAATCCCATAAAAACACCCTGTTGCCCCTCTATCCTCGAGTAAATCGCGAGTAATCGGTCGAATCATACTAAACATAGAATTACGTTGGAATTTTGTATAAACAAATCTTGAATTAGCGGCTCCGCAAAGCTAATGTGATTGAGCCTTATAAATAAATGAAATGGAAAAAGAATATACATTCAATCCGACAAAACCGTAATCCATGACCTAGCATTGACATTTTGCTACTTTATTCGACAAAGGCTGACTGCGAACGTTCCTATGAAACGATAGCAAATTTCACCTCCTCGGAGTACGCCTCTCCTCTGGAATGTGGAGCATGTACGCAATAAATGGCAGCGATGTTTGCGAACTCATCAATTCATCTTTACGGAAGCCAACAGCAGACATGCAAGTGACGACTACAGTGAACTGGATGCTGCACTCTATATATCACACGCATTGAAAGTGCAGTTTGGTCTACATCATGATCCAAAATCTTTCTGAAGCTTTGTAAATAGCAAGCGAAAAACCCAACAGTACCGACCAATTTAGTGACAGATAAGTAATTACTACTGAATTATTTATCTTGCATACTATTCCCCTTCATTCCATGCGACGAATGACGTGGGATGGCTCAAGTCACGGTATTCCCGCAGGCGAATGGCGTGACTATAGGTTGTCACCTAGGGGATATTTGAAGTCGTGTTCTCATATGTTATCGACTCGGGTATCAAATGGGAGCTTACTTTTCAGCTTCCTCAATAAAGCGAGAAACTTCGCTATCTCACGTCACTCGTCTCGCGGAATAAATAGTAGTATCGATGCGTACGACCTCTTGATGATGTATTTTGATACTGTCTTTCAAACCGAGCCATCTAGCGACACCGACGATAAACTGGCTGCGTCTAATGTCGTTCTGATCGAGGTGTTGCGATAGCAAACGGACAGACAGAAAAGACGATTTCCGATTTTGTGACTCGTGTATTTTCAGGGAAGAGATAGAGCTATAAAATCTCTTTAGGGAGAAATACATAATCAGTTTGGTTTAATTTACAATTCATGTATTGCATTAGGAGGGTAATTTTGATTTGGATACATTAAAGGAAATGTTTTTGAATAGAATATGCATGCCAACCACTCACGTTTAGTTTCCTTTACTGTAAATTTGCCCGTACTAGTCGCAATCCTCGTACTTTCTTCGTACTACCAATTAATGTAAGCGCAAAGGGTTAGCTTGACTATAAAATAACTTGCTGATCAGGTTTAACTCCTTTATGTTTGTAATTAAGGATAATGTATTTTAAGGCTCGTATTTTTAAGCTAAATTAGGTATTTTTAAGCTAGATCTAAGTAGAATAACAAATTCAAATTCATAGGATAAGGACAATTCCTTAAACTTTTCACAACTATCTGAGCTATTCAATCAATCTTTTTGTTTATATCCTGCTTTTCATCACTCAAAACAAACCTGTTGACAAAAACGAGCCACCCAGCAAACATTAAATCGCATAACAAGCGTATATATAACATCATATGCCCTAAAATTTGATTGGCATATAATGCACCTAACTGGCATATGCATTCAAAAGTGGAAGCCATATACATACATGGCAAATGCTTACCGAATTTGTTTGGATGAATATACAACTTTGACCGGCTATAATAGCGATTACGTTGAATTTGAATTGCGATCTAATATGAATATATTCATGAATTGTCAAAGCACCAAATACAACTTTTGCCATACTCATGTACGATTTATTACAGACATAGAAAAAAAAACAAATGGCGCAAAATATTTTCGTGAAATGTTTATTATAGCCTCACGAATTGTCATTTTTATATATGAGTATTCATGTTTGTAAAAATAATAATTGTTTGATTGACTTGTGTTGGGAGTGGAATATGGATGTTTAAAATGGCACAGATTGATGTTTGGTGAAAACTGCTCCGATGTGGGTTCGAACTTCGGTCGTCTGGATTATCATCCACCAGCTAACTCGCACGGCTATCTGAAATTTAATTCAACAGCGGTTAGAACTTTCGTGTGCATCAGCATTTCATTGACATTTCAATATGATGTAATATGTTCTTTATTAGGATCTAATATGATATACTGTTTCATGATTTTCTTCAGCATGCAACACGATTTACTACAGTACTGAATCGATTTATATTATACGCTTATACGACATACAAACTGCATCAGCGTAATATATGCATATGATGCGGATTAAATATATTTTACGACAATGTACATCATAAAATTGATGATTATTATACCGAATTGCGACTTAATTTGTTAATGGTATATAAAATCGACTTTTTACATTCTATGCCATTTCAAATATACACGATACATATTTTGATTGATATTATATGCGATTATGATTTGTTCGAATTTCTCGTAAAACTTGGCACGTGCAAAATTATACAATTTAATGTTTGCTGGGTAAGCAGTCTTCCTGCAGCAATGGAAGTTTTTGAGATCATCGTCAGCGACTAAATAGTACAGGCCACGTAGTCCTACATTGCATATGATCAGCACGGTTTCATTTGAGATACATCCGTCACTACCAATCTGTTGGATCTGTTGGATTTACTATCATTTGTTTCGAAGCAATTGAACAGGTAGACGTGATCTGCACATACCTAAAGGGGTCAGCCATAAAGTAGTACTGCGCAAACTGCTATCACGGATGATAGTCTCAAATAGACTGTTTTCATGGCAGTCATTGTAGCTGACTGATAGTAAACTTCGTGTTAAACATGGCTTTAGCATATCATCGTGATTAGTTAGCGTATCTGACGTCCCACAATGAAAGCAACTTGGGACCAGTACTAGCAGAGCATTAACTGGATGTCGTCCACGTGGAATGAGATCAGTCAGAGTTTTAGAGTTTCTTGAAAGAAACTTATGAACCAGTGCGAAGCTGATGATCTGATTTGAATGTCGATTTGAAAGGTCTGGTCGTTTTTCTTGCACAACCTCTACCACCAATGAAAAGAGCCAACGTTTTCTGATGCAATGAAGTGTCTTAATTGTTCATTACGACTCGAGAGGAACGCGGTTCTGCAAAAGGGAGTCGTCATCAGACATGCAAATGACGACTACAGGAAACTGGATGCTGCACTTTCCTTTGTTTTTTTTTAATACAATTAAATAATGTTCTTATTAAAAATTTCATCAAGTGTTTTTGTCATGCGAAAATATTGCCAATTTTGCCCTTAAGACTATGCCAAAAGTAAAAGCGTAAAGCGCGTATGAGCTTGTGCTCCCGTGGCCGAGTGGTTAGCGTCATAACTAACATGCCGGGTGTTCGGGTTCGATTCCCGTTCTGGTCAGGGGAATTTTTCGTCAAAGAAATTTCCTCCGACTTGCACTGTGATCACGCGTATTCTAGAGCTTGCCACTCAGAATGCATTCAAGGCGTGTTATTTGGCATTGAAATCTCAACTAAGTACTAATAAAAACGACGCAAGTAATACTACGTTGAGACGGCGAAGTTCCTCTTGGAACGTTAGTGCCATTGAAGAAGAAGAAGCGTATGAGCTTGCTAAATGCTCGACTGATACAATCTGCCGAATTGTATTCGCAATGTATGGTTCTTTTGTGTAAATGACAACGAAACAAATTTGACATTGTGCGAATAATTCTGTAATTTCAATTTGAGTTGAAGGTTTCAAATAGAAATTCTTGTTCAAACATCTCACTCTTTCAAACTCAAAGATCCTTGTTCCGTGTATGTCGCAGAAATGGGTGCGATATACTATGCTCTAGGGATCATTGAAACACTGCCCATCGACCATTATTTTATTTTTTCAGACAGTCTCAGCTCAATAGAGGCAATCCGCTCAATGAAAGTTGATAAACGCTCATCTTATTTCCTAACAAGAATAAGACATCTATTGAGTGTTTTGGTCGAAAAATTATTCAAGATTACCTTAGCATGGGTTCCCTCTCATTGCTCGATTCCGGGGAATGAGAAAGCGGACTCGCTAGCTAAGGTGGGCGCTTCAGAAGGCACACTTTTTGAAAGGCAAATTGCCTATAATGAATTTTTTCACATTCCTCGTCAGGACACACTCGTTAGTTGGCAGCGCATGTGGAGTGAAGATGAGTTCGGTCGTTGGTTACACACGATTATCCCTAAGGTCTCGACGAGTGCATGGTTCAAGGGATTGAATGTAGGTCGTGATTTCATTCGCGTGATATCTCGGCTTATGTCCAATCACTACAACCTAAACGCGCATCTCTATCGCATTGGGCTCGCAGCAAACAATCTTTGTGATTGTGGCGATGGCTACCACGACATCGAGCATGTTGTCTGGTCGTGTATCCGGTTCCATGCTGCTCGCTCTCAGCTCTCAAGAGCACTGAGAGCAAAAGGCAGACAATCGGATATCCCCGTCCGGGATATCTTAGGTAGCCGGGATCCTGATCTTCTGCTTCATCTATACCTGTTCCTCAGAAACGCCGATGTCAACGTTTAATGATGTTTCCTTCGTTGTGTCCCCGTTTCATATCCCTCCTAGCGATCGATAAACTTTTACTTAGTCGCAGCAATACATACACACACTCTTTACAGATGCACGGGCCAAAGGTTGTGCAGTCCACTGATCATTCAACAAGAGCCAAAGGTTGTACCGCTCATGACAACTCTACACGAACTGATGATTGCGCCGGCTAGTGACCATTCTATCCTGGATTCCTCGAGTCGAGAAAGACGCACCACGCTAGATATGGGGTACAGACTAGGGAGCGTTGCTGATTAATGGTCAGCTGCATCCCAATAGGAAGTAGCCCGTGTCGGGCACACGTATAGAGCATCGAAGACTGCAACATACCAATTATGAGAACACTTGTAATACTAACCTCGAGCCAACCGCGAGTAATCGGTTACATATTACTAACATAGTTGTAAGACAAAATATGTCAAAATATTGGACTCCCGGCCCCGTCAGGCTAACGCCACATGTGCCTTAATAAAAAATATATTTTGGGAAAAAAAAAAATCTCACTTTCTTGTACTCACCTTGATTGTAGAACAATTGTACTAAAAATCCATGAATAATCCCTCGATAGCTATCATTTTGACATTCAAAATTCAAAGATGATTCATTTGATGTGATTGGTTTTATAAACAAAACCAAAAAATAACCATTTCTTGTGGTTTCAGAACATCTGGGCATAATACTAGATTATCGAAAAACCAAGTGAGTATAGATCTTGTTCTAACGCTTCGTTTTCGGAGATTGATATGTGATACTTGATTGTAATATTCACAGATCAAAATGCAAGAAAATCGGCCAGAATTATACGAGGAAGTGAAACTCTATCGTCATGCTCGCGAACGAGAGAAGTACGATAATATGGCAGATTTGTTCGCATTGGTGTCAACACTGCAAAATTTGGAGAAAGCCTACATCCGAGACTGTGTCACCCCTCAAGAATATACAGCCGCTTGCTCGAAACTGCTGGTTCAGTATAAGGTTGCCTTCAAGCTGGTCCAGGGCGACGAATTTCCATCCATCGATTTGTTCGTGAAGAAATTCCGACTCGACTGCCCAGCTGCGCTCGAACGCATCCGCGAAGACCGCCCGATCACAATCCGAGACGACAAAGGAAATACCAGCAAGTGCATTGCCGATATTGTTTCCATGTTCATCACGCTGATGGATAAATTGAGGTTGGAGATTAGGGCTATGGATGATCTGCAACCCGAGCTCCGTGATCTGTTGGATACGATGAACCGACTCTCGTTGATTCCGGATAATTTCGAGGGTAAGGAGAAGGTTTCTACGTGGCTTGCGACGCTCAACTCCATGCAAGCTTCAGATGAACTGTCGGAAACGCAAGTGCGACAGCTTCTGTTCGATTTGGAATCCTCATATTCGGCATTCAATAACCTGCTGCACTCAACCTAATGTAGTGATTGTTTTTTCCTTGTTCTGCCGAGTGTTGGAAGTGGGTGCTTTTATGCTTAGACGCATATGTTCAAGAAATAAAACGACTGCATGGGAAGCAAGATGATTATTATTTTCACCCAGTAAGAAGAAATATAGATTATTAAGTAAGTCAAATATATATTCTATTAAATGTAGAACATATATAATGGTTATATTGTCATTAAATAAAAATAAATTGAGTATATAGTACAGCTGATCTATTATTTAAAGTATGGTCGATGGATGTTTCGATTAGCGCTGGGACATTATTTAAAACAAGTATAAAATGCGATTTCCGTTCTGGTCGGAGAATTTTCTCGTCAAAATAGCAGAAGGGTCTGACTGAATCAACCATTAGTAACTTTTGATAAGATATCCGAATCTTCCAAGTCATCGTCTCTCCTTTGATTCTGATAAGTGCTTACCATTGGTAAAAGTGGAATAATTTTCAATATACATCGACTCACCTTACCCGTGACGAAAAAGAAGCTCAAATGCAAAACGAATAAAGCAACCAGGCCATGAAGTAGAGATGGATAAAGCAGTCCACTTCGTTGAACGGCTCAGTCGCTAACCTTCACCTAAGTGATACAGTTCTTATGAACAGTTTTAACCATTGGATGTTAGCTGGAACCCAAAATGTAGTCAATCGCAGAATTAAGTATACACCTCGTGCTGCGTTGTTATTTCCGAGTTTTTCAGGGTTAAAAAGTAAATAATTAAATGCGACTCATATCTGCCGTATCTCTGGAGATCCTTTTCTTGCAACGATGTTGTTCTTCATTGATGTCTGGTAATTTTTGTAATACGCTTCTTTTGAGTTGTTTGGAAAGTTCATGCTGCTACTGCTGATTAATTAAAAGAAAAGATTAATCCTTTATGCACATGAATCAGTAGATTCGCTACAGATGTCGAACATCACCGTTCATGAGAAATGAAACATCACGAAACGTGCAAACATGCAACAATGCATGGACTACATATTAACCCATATTACGGAACTCGAGGAACTCGAAGTTGTGCCATGGTGTACACGATTCCAGCCCTTCTGGTTATCTGAAACAAACAAATCGAACAAATTCTGAATCAGTAAAGATGCCACTATCGCATGAACCTCAGACAAGTCAAAAACGTGTTTTTTTGACAAAAAGGCGGAAATTTGAAGAACAAAAATGCTGTTTAAAACATGTTCAAAACAAGTTTCTTCATTTTTTTTAAATAGTAAAGTTACGAAATTATGATTTTTTATAGGTTCATGCTATAGAGAGATGCATACAGATTGTATTCATATAAACATAGATCGGATAAGTAGAACTTGAGATATCGTGTAAGTCAGTTTGAAAAAACATGTTTCGAGAAAATCGCGTTTGAAGTTAATTATTATGGCCGTACTAGATAAGATATCGCATCACTAAAATGGCTATAACTTGGTAAATAATGAGATTTTCGAAAAGTCTCTTCTATGGAATATTCTTAAATGTCTGAATTAGAGAAATATGATGAAATTTTTTTTTTTCAAATTTCTAGACTAGAAAACCGTCTTAAAGAACGCAACATTGTGCTAATTTCAAATCCGACCAGATTCCAGAATACGGGTTTATTTTACCGAAAAACACTTGAAGGGACTTATCTCAATCTGCGATTCGTTTCATAAACGCCACGAAAATACATATTTGTAGCGAATTGTAAAGGGCAAATCATTCATAAGAATGTTGAGTTAAAAAAAAATTTATCAATTGAATGGAACCCCGAAGCAGGTTTTCGCTTGAAGAAAGTTATGGCTGGGTCTGGTAGGACTGGAAAAAAATCTGTATCATGAGCTTCTACCAAGCAACTAGTTTCGATGAATTCCAACAAGTACTGCTAGCAGCTGAACGGCACGAATTTTTCAGGACAATATTTTGCATGATTTAACAATTAAGAGTTGTAGGTCAACGGAATCATCGTTTTTACTAGGTTCATTATAGCCATCAGGCACTACCGAACCTGTAAAAGCGAAAGTCATTGATGTTTTTTTTTATTATTAAATCGTTTATTTTTACAGGTTCATTACATCACATAAGTTTAAAGGAGCCAAACTCCTGACTGTATTGTTACAAGTATATATATATATATATATATATATATATATATATATATATATATATATATATATATATATATATATATATATATATATATGCTCGCTTCCTTATTGGCAAAAAACTCGGATAGCCAATTTTCACAGGCCTCTTTTGTGGCTAACTTCTGACTACCTAGCTCGTTCGCCATGGACAAAAACAGGTGGTAGTCACTTGGTGCAAGGTCCGGACTATACGGCGGATGCAAAAGAACCTCCCATCCGAGCTCCCGGAGCTTCTGGTTTGTCACTAAAGAAGTGTGTGGCCTGGCATTGTCCTGATGGAAGATAATGACATCGATCCATCGTTGTCCTGATGGAAGACACCCATACATCGAGCTTCTTTGTGAATCCAAGCTTCTTCAAATGGTTGATAACGGTTTGATGACTTCTCCCCAGCTCTTGGCCGATGCTACGGCTGCTGCTATGCCGGTCTTTCTCGGCTAAATCAGCGATTTTGTCGCAATTTCCGACGACAGGCCTTCCGGAGCGTGGCGCACCTTCGACGACCTCTACACCAGAACGAAAACATTGAAACCATCGGTGGAAATGGAAACTGTATCGGGTCCATAAACTGCACAAATTTTATTGGCAGCTTGAGATGCATTTTTGCCTTTGTCATAGTAGTACTGTAAAATATGTCGGATTTTCTCTTTATTTTGCTCAATGTTTGCGACACTATAACTCACGAACGACTTAACCAAACAAAACACTGTCAAGGACTATATTATAGCGCGCAAAAATACCTTTCCAACAAGCTATAGTATGACTCGATACAATGAATACAACTAGAACTACGCGCTTACAACGACACCTCGCGGAAATACCGCAGGACTTTTTTGACAGCCTAATATAAACATTTTTCCTTAATTCTAATGTTAATGGTGTAGAAAACCGATTACTCGCGGTCTACTCGAGTTTAGAAGGGTGACATATTTTCTTCAGGAATAGGAAGGGATAAAAGGATATGTTGACAATGTTCACTCTCACATTCACACTCACATTCATTACACTCTATTCTTAAGCCTATCTTATATCTAATATGTATTTACGACACGAAGATCGATAACTTTTAGGAAGACATATATTTGGGACATGTAATCAAGGTCTAACCCAGCCAACACTCACTCAACTCTCACCGGCACATTGGGCTGCCTTCCTCTAGCCCGAGGAGAGTTTTCTAAATTCGATCTGGTAACAAGATACTCCTCGCATGACCAAACAACATATTCGATGTCGTAGTAACCTTGGCCACAAGCACAGATATTTCTGTCGGA
This sequence comes from Toxorhynchites rutilus septentrionalis, assembly GCF_029784135.1. Lineage (NCBI taxonomy): Eukaryota > Metazoa > Arthropoda > Insecta > Diptera > Culicidae > Toxorhynchites > Toxorhynchites rutilus. The sequence goes on along the minus strand of NC_073745.1, from coordinate 208,395,183 downwards.
AAGATCAAAACGAAAGAGTAGCGCGTTTAACGAACAGTGATTGGACATGAGTCGGGAGAAGGAGCGAATAAAGTCCCGACTCAAGTCCAGACTTTTGAACCATGGTTTGAGGCTAACCTTAGGGATAATCGAGTGAAGCCACCGGCCCAATTCATCTTCGTTCCACTTACGTTGCCAGTTAACGATGGTATTTTACCAACTAAAGAATAAAGTTCATTGAAGGCGATTTTGCGCTGATAAATTTCGCCTTCAATTGCACCTACCTTTGCTAATGAGTCAGCCCCGGAATTGAGCAATGTGAAGGGACCCAGACAAAGGTAATGTAACATAACAGCTTCTGGTTAAAGCACTCAAAATTACTCGTATTCTCTTAAGGAAGTACGGCGAGTGCTTTTCCGGCCTCGCTGAACGGATAGCTTCGACAGAGCTAAGACTATCCGTTACAATGTAATAGTGTTCAACAGGTCGTGAGGCGACGCTGTCCAGCGCCCAGTGAATTGCTGCCAATTCAGCAATATACACTGAGCAAGGATTATGAAGACTGTGGGAGGTGAAGACTGTGGGAGGATTATGAAGACTGTGGGAGGTCGTAGGAACGATCCCCGATCGATGATAATCTGGAATTCCATGGATTTTTTCCTTCATGAACAGATCAAAATGCATAAAGGAATTGATGTAGTCAGGAAAACAAACACGGTTGGGAATATACGAAGAAGGATCAACCTGCATGGAGATGAATTCATGATATGAAGTCATGAATCTAGAATGAAAATTTAGCTCGATCAGCTGCTCAAAATTTCCGATCACCAATGGGTTCATAACCTGACACCGGATGAGGAACCGAAGAGATAAAAAATTGAAGCAATTTTTTAGTGGGAGTACGCCTGCCAAAACCTCGAGACTCATGGTATGCGTTGAGGGCATACATCCCAACGCAATACGGAGACAAAGATACTGAATTCGCTCGAGTTTAATGAGGTGTGTTTTGGCAGCTGATTGAAAACAGAAACTGCCATACTCCATCACTGAGAGAATAGTTGTTCGATACAAAATTATAAGATCTTCGGTATGGGCTCCCCACCAGGTGCCGGTAATTGTACGGAGAAAGTTTATTCTTTGTTGGCATTTTCTACTCAGATACCTAATATGGGCCCCCAAGTACATTTGGAGTCGAACCAGACCCCAAGATACTTGAATGACATAGCATGAGTGATCGGTTTACCCAGAAGTTGAAGCTTTGGTTTTGCTGGTCTATGCTTTCTAGAAAAAAAACACCATCTCTGATTTCTCCGTGGAGAATTCGATCCCTAGCCCAATGGTCCAGGTTAAAAAATTGTTCAAAGTATCTTGTAAGGGTTCTTGCAGGTCGGATTCGTTTGATCCTACGACAGACACCACTCCATCATCTGCAAGTTGTCTTAGGTTGCAATTTTGTGTAAGGCAATTGTCAATATCGCTCTCATAGAAGTTGTACAAAAGGGGGTTTAAACATGAGCCCTGGGGGAGTATCATTGATGTTTAGAAGATAATATTCTGTTTTCAAACAAATTGCTTGATTTCATCGTCTGATTTTTTGAAAATTAAAACAGACAGCCAGCTTTAATAAAAATACTCGAGAATAAGATCACAATGGATGTTTTAAAATGGATATGGAGATAACGTAAATGGAATTCGGAAGAAAATAATGTGCTCCCAATGTTGAAAAAAATCGAAGATTTCAAGACAAATCGTTACCATTGGTAAGGCTATAATTTTTTATCAATAAACATATGGAATAGAAAATAGAAAAATACTTGATTCCTCGAAACCGGAGGAATGTCCACGTGGACAACAGGGGGAGAGATATAAGGAATGTCCACGGAAGGGGAGGGGGGTGTCTAAAATCATGCTTTTTCTGTCCAGGCGTATGTTGAAGCACAAGCCTGAAAAACATCTCACCCTGGTGTGAAAACCCCAAAGTTTGTAATAACGCGCACATGGCTGTCGATGTTAGAGGACTACGTTCGAAAGGTGTGTTCTAGCTTCCGGCCTCGTCTTGAGGATATCGTTGATAAAAAAGGAGTTAATTTGTTTGAAAGGATCTGATAAAATTAACTGAACTCGAAATGTCGATTTTATTGCTCAAATTAGTTGAAAATGTAATTTGAAAGAAGTACCATACTTTTTCGAAATACCATAAAAAATAAATTGTACGAAGTTAGTAACATTTGGATGCAATGCACTATGGAGTAAATTCAAAATGCATTTTAGGAATGCTGCATTTTTTTGTTGGACAGAAGCTATCGACGCAAGATTGCAAGCTTCAAGAAATATATCGTCAAGCAAAGCTTGATTGCTAATCTGTGAAACAGGTTTAGCGAACATCGCTGCTCATTTTTTTTTGTTATGAGTTTGCGTAAATAAATGAAAACATGCTTTTCAATTATTGAAATGTTTAGAAATAACAGTATATTTTTTATATTCATCAAATTCAATCTTTGCCAAAAAAAACTTATTTCATATTTTCCCTGTTTGAAGATATGCGACCAACCCTATGTGACTTATATCCACACGCATCACGACAGGTTGAGGGTGGTGCAACGTGTTCTGATCCGACGCGACGCGGGCTGTCGCATTTGTCAGACTGTTATATAACAAACCAACCTTAAACGCATGAAAGGGTACAATTATAGTAGCTCGTAAACATGAGGCTGTCTCAGCGCTCCTTACTTCTTGGCGTGTTGCAGATAAATAAATGGAACTAGGTGGTTGTCTTAATTGCGGGCCAACTGTCTCTGGAGTTGTTAATTCGAGCAATGCGCATGTGTAGTTGGCTACAGAGAATTTACGCAGCCGAGAATATTTATTCTCGTGACCTGATTGCATGAAGTTCAACAAATCGGTACACATTGAGTTAGGCTTCGTGAACAAAATTCACAGTTTCATTGCGAGCAAGATAAGAAAATCATTATATTTCGACTCGGTGAATGCTATCAGTGTGCATGTCAATATACATCAGACCGCTCACACTTCCATTCCATTCTTGGAGCTACTATATAATTGACAAGTGTTGAAATGAATTCAATTTTCGACGTTCATAAATTCGAAAGTATATTTATATATGTTCGACATAGTCAAACACCGCTATTACCTTTAATCGGTCACGACTTCAACATAGCTAACTGGGTAACTATCGGACTGACGATCAAATCCTTCAATGTTGGATTCGCACCATTCTGTACGGATGATCACTGTTTACCTTGAAGGGATCTTTTGAAGATCCCCACTTGAATATAGTCATCGATACATCGATTGAATCGTATTAAACATTTGATGTTTTTAAATAAGCAATGTTCCCTTCCTACGCACATTACAGACAAGTCATTCCCGCGGACGTGAAGTCAGCTTTCGTCGCTTGTTCGTTCACGGCGTGAAAGTGCGCGCTTCTAATGCATTTGCAACTTCAATTTATCACACTTTCAGTTATGCCATATAGGTCAACAGCTTCGTGTCGGTGGGTGCCAATCCGCATCTTGCTGCGAGTGCAATATTCAATATAATAGTGCAAGCAAGATGCATGGTTCACATTGGCATGTGTGTAGAATTGGATGACGATGATCGCATAATAGCAGTACAGTCAACCCTCTTATGACGCGGTACTCTCAGAACCCGGTTTCCATATAACGCGGAGATGAAATTGCGAAAGCACTCCTATAACGCGGTACTCTTATAGCGCGGTTTCCGTTCAACATCGCCCCATAAGTTCTTTTCGCAACGCATGATTTTAACCTGATATGTTTATATCCATGTGTTATATATCCAGTTTATAACATTCTTATCTCTTAGCCGTTTACGACATCGGTTTCAGGCAAGCTCCGGCTTAGAGGATATGATTCGCAAGTCAAAATTTGCTGCAAAATTAGCTGCCATGGCCAAACCTATCGAACTACTCGGTGAGCTCAAAGCAGATCTATGGAAAAAGGTGCGTCCGTTGGTTACTAAGCTGGGTTAGAGTAGCGGTAGAAAAGAGTACGACAGAAAGCGGAAGGGGGTTTATCTGAAATGTTAAAGTCGTAAGAGTTTGAATGATGCTATTAGTACTTTATTCTAAGATAAACGTTTTGCGTGCAAGAAAGATGAAACATTTGCAACATGAACTGTTGTAGAGTTCACAAACCATACACAAGCATATTGTGTTTTGTTTACAAAAAAATCAGTATCAGAATCCCAATTATCCGCGAGCAGATGATCCGCGGTATGGATTATTCGCGACAGCGAGTTCCATAGTAAATCTATAGGCTTTTCCGGAATTCGTTAGTGAGTGGTAGGTTCATGCTCTTTTGTTTCTGTCATGGCTTTCGCATTATCTGACCACTGTTTAGTTTATGTTTCATTTTTTTATCATTTCCTTTTATGATCTCTTATTGGTCTCCATACTATGCGGTACAAATGATGTGATTTGTACTCATTCTAAGTCTCTTATAGCCCGGTTTCCATACAACGCGGTAGATGGTTTCCGTACAACGCGCTACGATTTAGCCTGGTTTGTACGTTAAATCCGAGTTTCTTATAACGCGGTTCCCATATAACGCGGCACTCACTACCGCGTTATAGGAGGGTTGACTGTATCACAATATCGCGCTGTGTGTAGGTCCGCGTAATATACTTTTAACGCAATGCGATATTGCGATATTGTGATCCCATCCTAAGGCAGGGTGAATCTTTCAAATGTCTTCACACGTCACGAAAAATGCATTTACTCATGAATGAGACATGTTTTGTTATCGAAAATATGACTGAAACAGGTCGTCAGCGTGCAATACTCAAATCGATTATTAAACAAAATACCACGTTCACGTTGGAAGCAATGGTTATATTTTTAGGTTTTCAAACAATTTTGAAAGTGTGGCTCTACATATTTTGATATGTTTTTACATTCTTCATAGTAAGTCCAATATCCTTAAAATGGAACTAAAGTGCCCTTTGTCACGAAAGGCTCACTCCTCAGTCCGCAAGAGCAGATGGCCTGCCAAACGAGATATTTGTAGGCGAACTTCGACATTTTCTTCTTCTTAAATTTGTCGTCCATATCGAACTTGCTCTTGCCGGTGAAAAACTCCAACCCCGGAATATGCTTAAAATCGGCGTTTATAAACGTTTCGTCGTCCATCACACATCAGCCATATTTTGTCAGCATCTTCTCGTAGAGCTTCCGCTTCCGGAACCGCTTCAACACTCTGGAGACGGTTGAATGGTGAATGTTCAACATTTTTCCCAACTGCCGGTGCGACAGGTCAGGAAATTCCTGAAAAACGTAATCCTACGCCAAAAAGACGGGTGGGTAATGTCGGGGACATAACCGGAGTGACGTAGGACTATACAAAGGGGACAGCTTTTGTTAAATATATATTTTAAATATATTGTTTTATTTTCTTCTCCTACGTGAATACCTACCTATCCAACTGAAAAATGGATTAGTTTACTGTTTACTCTTTATGAACATGTTGGTGGTTCTGAAAAGAACATTTGGTGTTTTGTTTTTGTTATTACTCGATATCCCCATCTTGTTCGGTTAAACCTTCCTGTTTAGCTATTGCGTTTGCCATTCGCCACAGCTTTCACAGCTGGAAAATTTCTTCCCATCCAGCTTGTGACATGTTGTACAGTAAGTTACATTCAATGCGACGTGCCGAAGCACTACTCAGTGTCGCATTGGAGCCGATTTTAACCTGTAATTGAACATTTCCGATGACAGTGGTACAGTGTCGACTTTCAATGTGGGGTCATAATTTGGACCCCGAACTCTATGTTTACAAAAATGTTCAACTAAATATGTCGTATTACAGGTCCGTCCAATTAGCTAAATGTCGAGCTAAATATAAATTACTATACTTTCAATCTAGAAGCAATTTAAGAATTGGTGAAAATTGAATAATCGGGAAAGTCCCCAACCATCAATAAGCTCAGAACAACTGCCAAATTCTCATACTCATCATATCCTGGCAAACAATATATAAACAATATATAGACAAACTTTTTCCTTCTTCTACCTGCTGCCGTTTTGCGATTGCGTTTGCCACTCGCTGAAACTAGTTGTTGCCTTGATGAGCGCCGAACCGAAGCTGCTCTGTTCCTGATGCGGGTTTTCTGATTGTCGTGAGCAGCTTTGCAAGCCAACTCGAGCACTCCGGCGGCCAAACCTCTCTAATCGCTGTTAGGTATACTGGTGTTCCGGCATCAATCCGTTCGGCCTAGTTACCCTTGCGGAGCAATCAGTGAATGCGACCAACAGGGAACTAACACTCACACACTCACACTCACAGGATGGAGACAAATCGGCAGACTCAGCCAAAGGGGCGATTCCAACGAGACGAACGAATGAGCGTTAAAAGGCAGCGATGGCAAAAAAATACATTAGAGGCGAATGAACTGCAAAGTTTAAAGCCTCTTAAAAACAAAGAAAGAAAGAAAGAAAAAATACATTCATTACGATTTGTTCGCTCGTTGGATTCACATGCAGGCTAAAAAGGGTCCTTTTTCAGGATCACAAAATTATCTTCAATCTAAAGAGTTTATTGTTTTGTTATCACTCGATATCCCCATCTTGTTCGGCTAAACCTTCCTGTTTAGCGATTTGTTGCCACTCGCCACAGCTTTCACAGTTGGAAAATTTCTTCCCATCCAGCTTTGTGACATGTTATACAGTAAATTACATTCAATGCGACGTGCCGAAGCGCTACTCAGTGTCGTATTGGAGGCGATTTTAACCTGTAATTGAACATTTGCGATGACAGTGGTACAGTGTCGACTTTCAATGTGGGGTCATAATTTGGATCTCTATGTTTACAAAAATGTCCAACTAAATAAGTCGCATTACATGTCCGTCCAATTAGCTAAATGTCGAACTAATTGTAGATTACTGTACTTTCAATCTGGAAACAATTTAAGAATTGGTGAAAATTGAATAATCAGGAAAGTCCCCAACTATCAATAAGCTCAGAACAACTGCCAAATTCACATACTCATCAGATCCTGGCAAACAAATTATGAAAACATCAATTTGTGTTTTATTACTATTTTGGATAATGGTTTAGAAAGCATTGAACTTTATTTCCTAAACTCTTTTTTGGAAGGTTTAATGGCCCTGAAAAGCGCCTTGTTTTATGGAATGGTTCCAATTTAGAAAACTTAGTACAAAAAAAACCATTTCGAACGCCCTCGATGCCGCCTTGTTCTGGATTTGCCACCAAAGCAGTTTGTATAAAGAACAAACTTTTTTCTTCTACTACCTGATGCCGTTTTGCGATTGCGTTTGCCAATCGCCACTCGCTGCAACTGCCTGTTGTCTTGATGTCCACCGAACCGAATGTGTTCTGTTCCGAATGCGGGTTTTCTTATCGTCGCGAGCAGCTTCGCCAGCTAACTCGATCACTTCGGCGGCCGAAAGTATATAACGCCGACTAGGCGGACTGGTGCACTGGTACTAACGCGCTCGGCCTAGCTATCCTTGCGGGGAACTCCTGATCAACACGGTTCGATCGGGATTTTGCCTTTACCTTCACTTTTCCTCCTTTACCATGTCCAGACATGGCTGCTTTGGTTGGTTTGTTGATGTGTTGTGATGCGAACCGATGCGGTGTACGGTTCGGATGAAAATGATCGTTACGGCAGCGGAGCGGGGATTTTTAAGCTGACTGGCTGGCTCGAGAATTACGCAAGTGTAAGACTGCGACCAATGTTTCGTTCATTTTTTTTCTTTTTCCTTTCCAATCGTGCTTCATTGTATTTCGCTGCTGCTCTGGTTGCCCGTTTTGGTCGGTACGATTTGAGGAGCACAAAATGGACCAATCAAAAATGGGCACATAGTGTATTTGGACAATGCTTGATATTTCACAATTATTCAATTATTTATCTCAAGAAAAAAGAAATGTTATTCGTTATGATAGATGCGTAGATATATTTCCTATCAATTGATGCAAAAACCTTTGCGATCTATTGAGAAATGCTCGAGTTATAAGCGTTCCAAATCTTGCATTTTTTCCTACTTGTTCAGTGCCTAGATTTCCATTTCACCCCCTATATCTTCCGGTTAGACGTAGTCCTACGTCAAAAAAAACTGGATGTTTTTATGATTCAACTGGATGACTGAATCGAGAAAAAAACTAAAAGAATCCAGTTTAAACTGGAACATTGGCAACGCTGCTTGTACATATGATATAGAAGAGATGCTGATGCAAACTGCTTTTGAGTCTGCTGCCTTCTCTCTGGTAAAGATAGATTAACTCCCATCCATCCACCAGACTTCGACACTGTACATACGTCTACATTGATTTAAATTATACGTTTATGCGACTTGCGAACCGCATCAGCCTGATATCGATATATGATGTCGTTTAGATCGATTTACAATAGTGTATATCATAAAACCTATACTCGTTATACCGAATAACGAATTGATCTGCAGTGATATATAAATTCGCATTTTATACGATTTTAGATGTATACGATGTTATGCTTTAATCGAAATTTTGTATGACCGTGATTTGATTCCGCTTCATATACGACACTGAATATAGAAGTTATACGATTTAATGTTTGTTGGGTTGTACTTTACCGAATGGTAATGGATCCGTGCGGAAGCTCTTATAAGTTCTGGAAATTTTAAAATGCAACTCTCTTTGGCTTATCCTTTTGGTGTCGTTAATTATTCTTATTTATACTCAGTCATGATTATTCAATGGACCAGTTTTGTTCGTCCTGACCAATCCCATTTCTATTTTGCTACCCTGTTAAGAAGATCCAGGTGACCGTGCACTGTTTATCCGGAGGTCAAATATTTGACCAACTATCGTTCTGAATCATATTTCGGACACTTAAGGCATATGATGCAGAAAACAGGTCTAAACATTATGCACAGGTATTATTTGGTTGCTATTTTTAATAAATTAGTTCAATATGCTTTTAAGCTTTCTACTTTGGTACCTATTTGATTGAAAACATCAAAAAATCATCGAATAAAATGTTTTCAAATGAAGCGAATAAAAATCAAACTTAGGACACTAAATCAAATTTCGGATAGATTGAATTCAAATTTCGGACACTTTATTTTGTAATTTTTTGAACGAAAATTACATTACACTTGATTATATTTGATAGTCAACTGCGAAACACTTACCAAGCTATCACAGTAAACTGTTAACGATGATGAGAACTGATGAAACACGGGAGAAATTTAAATATTTATGAACGGGTAAATTCTACGTGCTCACGCTAAGCAAACGTCGAACACAAACTATAGTGAGTAGTGTTAATATTTTTTTGCCGATTATGTTATAATTCAAATGTAGTTCTCATATGAAATGATAGTGAAACCAAGGGATTACTCTAAAGAAGCAATTGTGATATCAATTTTATAGTTATATCATCAGTGCATTTAGCATTTCAGGATATTAGAACAAAGTGTCCGAAATATGATTCAGAACGGTATTTGAGAATCAAATAGTTGGCTTCTGTCAAACGGTGTATGAGCCCCGTTAGAACAGCGCTTGCACTTTTCAAAAATTCAAAATATCCAATCATTGAGAGTTGATTCAAATGCAACTTCAAACAAATGAATAATGAGCCAACGGTAGTGCTACGTCAACCTTGCGGTCGTATCACAGAGGAGCAATTCCAAGTGAAATCGACAAATGATAAAACATGAGTATTTTTGATTCAAATGAAAATTTGTATTCCGTTTGGGTTGGAGGAAATATGACTTTTCCACAGCAATTGAGAATTTTGTGACTCAAGTGTAACTTTTAAAAAGGTTGCATCAATTTTAGTAAGATTTTCATTATTTTCAATATCTGAAATAACTATTTTTAATTTTTTTCCATAGAAAATAGAAGTTATGTAGAAAATTTCAAAAATGAGTCCAAGATGGTAAAACTATTTTTGACGAACGAACTGGAACATCGAATTTATATGAATTTTCGAAACTTTCGAATTTTTGTATGATAACAATCAATTTGAGCCACAAATTATGAATCCTGATATGATTTAAAACAAAAAAGTTCATTATCAATCTCCTTCTAAATGCAGCCATTCTCGAGATATTTAAAACAATATTTCTAATTTATTGTCTTTGTATAGTAAATAGACCCTTTTGATATGTTTGTCGTGTTATACCATCATGTTCATGAAATTTTATGAATTTGCTTATAATTTTCAACAACTTTTCCAAATACATTATTATGGTAAAAATATATTTTTAGGAGTTACCTTGAAAAACATCTGAAGACATGCTAATACAAAAAGTAGCGACCAATTTTTTTTCATCTTAATACAAACTTTTAACATATACTCGTGTTGCACAATCAAAACACGAACAGTTTTTAAAGTGAAATCCCAACAACACAAATGCACCTTGTTAATTAAACCTATATGGGTACTAAAATTATTAACTTGTTCACGATTGTACCTGAAGTGAGGTATCTTTAAGATACCTCTGTGTATGTATATAAAGTTATTCAGATTCAATCATCGTTCAACAGTCGAACAATCTTCCTTATAGAGTGAATAACAGTATTCCCCAATAGACTGTTACGCTTGAGTCAAAAATTCCCAATTGCTATGGAAGACTCATATTTTCACCAACCCAAACGGAATACAAACTTTCATAATAATGCATAAGTATGAAGGTGGAAGAACACTATTTGGCTAGAGGAGAAATATTTGACAATTTTGACAGATAAAGTATGGTTAAATACTGAATAAAATACTACTTTGTTTGTCACTCTTATATTATGAACATTGGCAAAACCAACTGAAATATTTGACGTCAAACGAACAGATCAAACAAAGTTTGAACAAACAAGATGATTACAAGAACCAAATATTTGCTCGTCGTGTTTAGTGTCAAACATATCTGATCAGTAATTGATCAAATTTTATCTGTCAAAAATTGTCAAATATTTTAGCTTCGGTCAAACAGTGTACTTTTACCCTTAGTCTTATACTAATATACAAATTGGTTCTTATGGCGTATGTTGCATAGTCGATCAACATCCTAGTGAAATTTGAAAAAAAATTCCAGAAGCTTCGGATTCGACAAAAAAAATAAGGGGAATAAAAATATAGACAATGAAGTATTCCTGTAAAATTATGCTCTTGAAGCGTATGTGTACAAAGTTCTTCTATCAACCCTATGAAAGCAGTAAGTAACAAAATGTCACCTTGCATCATCAACAAAGTACAAATCGGGAATGAACCAGAAACGGCAAAAGGGACCGTAAAACTGTAGCCTAGATACCCGTCATTATAGCGAGAGTAATGGTATATTCGCGACTGAACTGTGCGTTGAATAAAGTCATCACAAATTAGCTCAAGGTTTTGCTTGTTCAATTCAATAACACACTCTCCATAAATAACTCATCATTTCCTCTTGGAATCAGCGCTATTAGAGCGAAAAAAAAGTCAGCGATCGCAGAGTGTGTGAGATTTGAAATAGATGCATTCCAGCGGTCCTCAATATATTTCAGAAAAGGCGTTTCGCGATGACGTTACGTTCAAATCAGTGTGGCATGTGACAAGGTTTGCACTGAGAAATTTATCCAATCGCAACCAGTGCAATATCGCGATTTTTCCTACCGCATTGATTGGTTTCTGTTCGACACTCGTTCATAGACTTTGAGCGTGGTTTCGCCCGTATTACCGATCTTGTCATATCTAAGCATCACCTGAGAAAATGATTGTCCAAAATAGACACATTCACCCTAAGATGCATGCTCGAGAAACGAACTGTGATAGAGGATTTTGTGCGTGTCCCGAGTATGGTATAGAACGTGTTTCAGATCCGGTTATTGACATTTTTTGCTCAACCATTTTTCACTGCCTCGGCGCACCAAGTTGAAACCGAAAGTGTGTATGCAATCTCACGCAGGGGGCAAGAATCTATGTCAAACTAGTTTCGCCTCGATCAGGGGTTTATCTGGCCGTTCCTATGAAATGGAATCCACCGTCGACCGATTAAAAGTTTCATAGAATCGAACAATTAGTCAATTGCATTGACCATGCATATGGCTAGTGAATGGACTCTGTTGAACTTTGAAATATTCAGCTGCAATAAATGCGGGATACAATGTGGTTAAATTGCAGTGCAGGATATTGTTTCGAATCAGACTTATCTCTTTATATATAAAAATCTCGTATCACGATGTTCGTGGTCGAACTCCTCCGAAACGACTGGACCAATTTTCATGAAATTATGCACTAAAAACTTGGTAGGCATGAGAATAGGAGGTATACTATATATGATACCACTAGGGTCCGATTACCGTATGTTTAAAATCGATTCGGCGATTGACCCTATGCAGCAAAAATTCTAAAAAATGTTTATTTATATTTTTTCCTAAATTTGGCATTAAAGTACATATAACCTCAAAGGTTCACCCTCATCTCCTATTTTTAATCGTGATTTTAATATTTTGGTATAAATAATATAGGGGAGAGGGGGGTACATTCGGACACTTTTTTTTCTTTTTTTTTTTATTAAATTCGTTTATTTTTACAGGCTCAGTTACATAAGTTTAAAGGAGCCGAATTCTTAATTATATTTTTATTACTATACATAAACATTTTCTAAATCTAAGGTAAGTAAGGTAGAAAACCGATTACTCGCGGTCTACTCGAGTTTAGTAGGGTGACATATTTGTTCAGGAAAAGGATGGGATATAAGGAAATTGTTACAATAATGATAATCTCACACTCTCAATTCTTAAATCTATTCGTATATCTATTGTGTATTTACATTTCAACTTATTGTACTGTTTGTAGCAAGGGGACCAATTGCACGCAAAGGATATAAGGATATAAGGATAATCACACACGAACATCGATAGCTTTAAGGAAAATATAGATTTGGGACATGTAAACACATCTCTCACCGGCACATTGGGCTGTTTTCCTCTAGCACTGAGGGAGTTTTCTAAATTCGATCTGGCGACAAGATACAACTCGCACGACCAAACAACGTGCTCGATGTCGTGGTAACCGTGGCCACAAACACAAAGATTGCTGTCGGCAAGATTAATACGAAAGAGTAGCGCGTCTAACGAACAGTGGTTGGACATGAGTCGGGAGAAGGTGCGAATAAAGTCTCGACTCAAGTCCAGACTTTTGAACCATGGTTTGAAGCTAACCTTAGGGATAATTGAGTGGAACCACCGGCCCAATTCATCTTCGTTCCATTTGCGTTGCCAATTAGCGATGGTATTTTTACGGACTAAAGAATAAAATTCATTGAAGGCGATTTGACGCTGATAAATTTCGCCTTCAATTGCACCTACCTTTGCTAATGAGTCAGCCCTCTCATTACCCGGAATTGAGCAATGTGAAGGGACCCAGACAAAGGTAATGACATAACAGCGTCTGGTTAAAGCACTCAAAATTTCTCGTATTCTCTCAAGGAAGTACGGCGAGTGCTTTTCCGGCCTCACTGAACGGATAGCTTCGACAGAGCTCAGACTATCCGTTACAATGTAATAGTGTTCAACAGGTCGTGAGGCGACGCTGTCCAGCGCCCAGTGTATTGCTGCCAATTCAGCAATATACACTGAGCAAGGATACTGAAGACTGTGTGAGGTGCTAAAAAATACGTTGAACACTCCAAATCCAGTGGACTCATTCATAGAGGACCCATCAGTAAAGTACATATTATCGCAATTGATACGCCCATACTTTGCATTAAAGATCGTAGGAACGATCCCCGATAGAAGATAATCTGGAATTCCATGGATTTTCTCCTTCATGAACAGATCAAAATGTACAGAGGAATTGATGTAGTCAGGAAAACAAACACGGTTGAGAATATACGAAGAAGGAACAACCTGCATGGAGATGAATTCATGATATGAACTCATGAATCCAGAGTGAAAATTTAGCTCGATCAGTTGCTCAAAATTTCCGATCACCAATGGGTTCAAAACCTCGAGACTCATGGTATGCGTTGAGGGCATACATCCCAACGCAATACGGAGACAAAGATACTGAATTCGCTCGAGTTTAATGAGGTGTGTTTTGGCAGCTGATTGAAAACAGAAACTGCCATACTCCATCACTGAGAGAATAGTTGTTCGATACAACATTATAAGATCTTCGGGGTGGGCTCCCCACCATGTGCCGGTAATTGTACGGAGAAAGTTTATTCTTTGTTGGCATTTTTTACTCAGATACCTAATATGGGCCCCCCAAGTACATTTGGAGTCGAACCAGACCCCAAGATACTTGAATGACATAGCATGAGTGATCGGTTTACCCAAAAGTTGAAGCTTTGGTTTTGCTGGTCTATGCTTCCTAGAAAAAACCACCATCTCTGTTTTCTCCGTGGAGAATTCGATCCCTAGCCCAATGGCCCAGGTTGAAAAATTGTTCAAAGTATCTTGTAAGGGTTCTTGCAGGTCGGATTCGTTTGATCCTACGACAGACACCACTCCATCATCTGCAAGTTGTCTTAGGCTGCAATTTTGTGTAAGACAATTGTCAATGTCGCTTACATAGAAGTTGTACAAAAGGGGGCTTAAACATGAGCCCTGGGGGAGTCCCATGTAGGAGACCCGGCTTACTGTCGAATCTCCATGAGAAAAGTTCAAATGTTTCTCACAAAGCAAGTTATATAACATATTATTCAATAGAGGCGGCAGTCCCCGAGAGTGTAATTTGTCTGACAAAACCTCTATTGAAACAGAATCAAAGGCCCCCTTTATGTCCAAGAATTCTGAAGCCATTTGTTTTTTTTCGGCGTAAGCCATTTGAATTTCTGAAGAAAGCAACGCAAGACAATCATTCGTCCCCTTGCCCCTGCGGAACCCATATTGTGTATCTGAGAGTAGACCATTCGTTTCAACCCATCGATCAAGGCGAAACAAGATCATTTTCTCCAACAATTTCCGTATACAAGACAGCATTGCTATTGGGCGGTACGAATTGTCGGACGCGGGTTTTCCGGGTTTTTGAATAGCTATAACTCGTACTTGTCTCCAATCATCTGGAACAATATTATGTTCCAGAAACCGATTGAATAAATTCAACAAGCGATGTTTCGCCACATCAGGGAGGTTTTTCAGCAAGTTGAACTTAATTCTATCCGATCCCGGAGCAGAATTTTTACATGAAAGGAGAGCAAGAGAGAATTCTACCATCGAAAACTCGGAATCAAGATCGCACCTATCTTGTGGTATATCTCGAACAATTTTCTGCACGGGAGCGGAATCGGGACAAACCTTCCGTGCAAAATTAAAAATCCATCGATGTGAATATTCTTCGCTTTCATTCGTTGAAGAGCGATTTCTCATGTTTCGAGCCACTTTCCATAATTTTTTCATTGACATTTCTCGTGACAAACCTCCCACGAAATTTCGCCAATAAGCACGTTTTTTCCCTTTGATCAAATTTTTGAACTGATTCTCAAGGGCTAAATACGTTTGAAAATTTTCAGGAGTTCCACGTTTCCGAAAAGCTTTGAATGCATTCGATTTTTCTATATAAAGCTTGGAACATTGGCTATCCCACCATAGATTGGGAGGCCTTCGGCAAATGGTGGAACCTGGGATGGGTTTCGTTTGAGCGCGAACTGCGCTGTCATAGATCAAACGAGAAAGGAAGTTATACTCCTCCAATGGAGGTAAACCATCTCTGGAATTGATGGCTAGAGCAATTGCGTCCGCATATTTTTTCCAGTCAATGTGTCTTGTGAGGTCATATGCCATGTTTATAGATTCAGAAGAATTCGAACCAATGGTGATGGAAATTTTGATTGGAAAGTGGTCACTGCCGTTGGGATCCTGGATTACATTCCACTTGCAATCTAACGATAGTGAGTTCGAGCAAAGTGAGAGGTCAAGAGCACTTGGCTTAGCAGGTGGTTTAGGTACACGTGTTGTTTCCCCAGTATTCAAAATGGTCATATTGAAGCTGTTACAAAGGTCATATATCAACGATGAACGGTTGTCATCGTACTGTTCCCCCCAGGCGGTGCCGTGAGAATTGAAGTCTCCCAAGATCAACCGTGGCTCAGGAAAGAGTGAGCACGTGTCAGTAAGTTGCTTGCGGCTAACCGCAGCTCTCGGAGGCCAATACAAGCTGACAATACAGAGGTCGTTGCCTCTGATGTTTGCATGACAAGCAACAGCTTCGATCCCACCAATAGGTGGAAGATCAATTCGGAAAAATGAGTGGCACTTATTGATCCCCAATAGCACCCCTCCGTATCTGTCATATCGGTCCAAGCGTATAATATTAAAATCGTGGAAAGAGAGATCATCTTGCGAAGAAAGCCAAGTTTCGGACAGAGCAAAAACATCACAATTGAACTTATGAATTAAAAATTTGAATGTATCCAATTTAGGGATAAGACTACGACAATTCCACTGTAAAACAGTGATATCTCCGACCTCTCTATTTAAATTAGACATCAAGAGAGATAATCATTACAAGGAGGGGCCATGTTTGCATCAATTGCTGCAAAATTGTCCTTAATACTGGAAGCATTGCGGTGACAATGGTTCTGATGGAGTCGGAAACATTAAAACACGTGAAAATTTGATCCACAAGGTCGGACAACTTTATGAATCCCGATTGGGAAGTTGAACTTGACGGAAAAACAGGGACATTTGGGGTTTTTGATGTTCCCTCGAATGCTGGGTCGTTCGAAGGTGAACCATTCCCACGGAAGCCAGGAGGAACCTGATTTTGCTTGTCCGCTGCACTCGTTTTTTTAGGCAAACTAACTGGGGGTATCACCGGAGGGACTTGTCCTTGAACGTTGGGAGTGGTCACATTTTTGCGCCGGGGATTCCCTTGAGAAATAGTCGGCGTGCCCCCGTTAGCTGTATCCGCTTCCATTTCGTCAACTGGCAACGTGGCGTAAACATTATGTGTGTTGATTGGTTGTTGTTGTTGAGCCAGTGGAGAAGCGCCCTTCAAAATTTCCGCGAAAGTGCGTTTAGAGCGTTCCCTCAAAGAGCGCTTCTGTTTCTCCCAGCGACTCTTGTATGCTTCACAAGCTGAGAGCACGTGTGGGGTTCCCCCGCAATATGGACACTTTTTTACCGTCGCACTGCAGGCTTCGCCCACATGTTGCTCTCCGCAAGTGGCACAGCGTTCTTTATTGGCACAATAAGCAGCCGTATGACCAACTGACTTGCACTTTTGACAAATCATTGGCTTCGGAATAAAAAGTCGCACGGCTAACCTCAATTTCTCTACCATCACGTAGTCCGGGAGAGCTGAACCAGCGAAGGTGACTCGAAACGAGTCGGACGGCGTAAATTTGGTTTCACCCCCTTCATGGGAGACTGTTCCGAGCTGGCGGCAACCCAAGATCTTAACAGTCATCGAGGGCAGTTTCTTAAAACGGCCAGTACCTTCACTCGTAATGTAATCGCACGTCAGACCCGTTTCGGTTATCACACCCTCAATTTCAACTACGTGAGAGGGAATGTAAACCCGATACTCAATTGTAAAATGCTGGTCGACAACAATCTTGTTTGCGTCCTTTCGATCAGTCACGACAACTCGCAATTTGTTTGGTCTAACCTTCGAAATTTCCGACACGGAGGTATACCTTGCCAGATCTTTCGCGATCTGCATGACTTTCAAAGCTTTTCCATTTGGTTTGGGCCGAAAGAAAACAAACCATGGGCCAGTTCCAGATGCATCTTCTGGATAGACCTTGACACGGCGGGAGGACGTAACAGAGGGGGAAGACGAGGACAAGGATTGAGTGGGAAGGGAGACAACATGGGGAGTAGGCGAAGGTAAGGATTGAGTGGTAGCGGGGATAACAGAAAGGGAACCCGAAGTCGAAGGTAGGGTGGGAGCGTCAAGAGGTGGAGAGGAGAGATTTGCGATTTTTTTATGAGGGGGCTTATTAGCATGAGCTGATTCGTCCCCAGAAGAAACATCTTGCGATTTAGGAACACGTTTAAGTGTTTTCCCTTTTTTACCTGATGGGGGGGATTCATTGGTTTCATTGTCTGAGATCTCCATATTCGGAGACCCCCCACCTTCTGCCATTATAAATGGCACTTAAATTCTATTTTTTTTTAATATTTCACAATAATAAAATAAAAAATTATACCATTTCAAGAAAAAAATAAAATAAAATATAATATTTATATATAGTTTCTCTAAATGTATTTTTATGCGTATTCACCTAAATGCGCACCCCGCGCAGATAATATTCGACTCGTTCTGCACCGTCCAGTTGATCACGTGTTGGCGTCTATTGTTACACTGCTGTAGGTGTATTGGTGAGCGAGCGCACCTACGTCGGCGGTGGAAATGGCGATGATTCGGCGATCAAAAGTGTCTCTCTATAGACCTTCACCAGTATCTGCTGTGAGAAGCTATTCACTCCAGCTGGTGGGAATTGTTGAGCGCACTTCACTGTTCCCACAATTAACACGCGATGGAAGAAGCACACTTGGTTGAGGAAAAAACACCAGCCAATAACAATAGCTGTTACCGAAACGCGAGCACAATAGCACAAAGCGTCCGATCGCTTCAAGCTGAACTGTGTGAATGTTTTTTTTCTTGATTTTTAATATTTTTCGTAAACTTAAAAAAAATCCTGAATTCATCCTGGTTGTCATTTGGACATCAACGTATCATATGAGCGTGTTAGAGGTGTGCGTTGATGCGATTACGAATGGTTTATTCGAATTTTTGAAAATTGCCTTTTTGTCTTTTCAGACAACGAAAAAAAAAATTAAAATCTTATGTTTATCAACAATTACTTCCGTTTCCTCTTATTTCCAGCATATTCTGAATTTTTCTGTTTATCAATATTTGTCCGAAAGGAAACTGCTTGCTATGAGAGTCAGTAAAAATTCGTGATTTTGCTTTCTTCCGTTTTCGAGTGATGGTTTTCCGCGGTGAAGTTTTTGGAAAAGGTTCAACATTTTCCGGGGACAAAGTTGTCAAAGTAAAATCTATCTGTGCTGTAGACGCAATGTTTTGCAGCATTGTTGTATTACCCGATGAGTCAGTTGCTACCTCCGCTCCAGTAGGTGAAATCATTTGGGCATTCAAAATCCTTGTCCGAAAAACCCTTTCTTGAGAATGGATAGCAACCTGTTATTCTGAATCCAGCTAGGATATTACTCAGATTGAAAGAAGCATTATAAGCCGATGCAACTATACCTGAAACGTCGTGTATAGAAATAGTTTTTCCAGGATGGTTAAGTAGTCAATTGTTCTGGGAAACTGAGAGCTTTTGCTTGAAAGGGCCCATAACTGAAAAGGTGCATAAGGTGCAAAAGATACATGAATTGTGCATTTCCATGGCAATATTTAATTGGACAATGGACCCAGTTGGACCACCCGTGAGCTAGTATCATGAAAACGTTCTATTCGGAACTAGTTCGATAGCTCTTTCCATCTCGTCTTCGTTGATGCAGGTTCTATCGTTTTTTTTTGTAGTTTCGAGCCATCATTAGGTCTGAGAACCTGACTAAATTGATGTTTGATAGTAAACAACAATCAGACACAAATTTTATGTGGTATTAAACAGTGTCCGAATGTGCCCCACCACCATCCGAAGACAAATCATAATTTTAACTAATTTATTTCCCTTTATTTCCCCGTTGTATGCACGTTTTTTCATTTAATATTCGTAACTAACTGAGGTGGTGTACTTGAATTTCTAAATCGTTCACAAAGGAATTAGGGAAATACTCATAACTTCGAGCTCAAAAGTTTCGAAACGTGTATGAAAAAGGGCACTGTGTTGTTTGTGTAGATCGTTAAAATATTTAAACACATTTGCAATACATCAGTTATTTTTTTATTTAACAATCAACATATTCACTACAAATAATTTTATGGCAGTTGGACCACCCGTGAGCTAGTATCATGAAAACGTTCTATTCGGAACTAGTTCGATAGCTCTTTCCATCTCGTCTTCGTTGATGCTGGTTCTATCGTTTTTTTTTGTAGTTTCGAGCCATCATTAGGTCTGAGAACCTGACTAAATTGATGTTTGATAGTAAACAACAATCAGACACAAATTTTATGTGGTATTAAACAGTGTCCGAATGTGCCCCACCACCATCCGAAGACAAATCATAATTTTAACTAATTTATTTCCCTCCGTCTTTCGTTTTTCGAAAAGAACAAATTTATTTACATTGTTAAATGACAGATGGAGCCAGGAGACAGAAGTTCGCTTCATCGAACTTCCATCAATACATCCGCCAATAATCTCAATTCGGCAAAAGCCATGCGTGTTGCCGGCGAACTGGAAGACTTTTTGAATAAACATAATGAATTATTGAAATTCTTCATATCATACATACTCGGACTGCAAGGTGATCATCACGTTATTGTCTTCAATCCTAATAAAACACCGACTGGAGAACACGTGTATCTCTCCATCTTTTTCTTCAATGGTACTAACGTTCCTAATGTTCCTAACGTTTACCATCTCAATGTAGAATTACTTGAGAACGATAGAGAGGTAGAGAGCGAACGACTGTGATTCTAGACAATCAGAAGCAGTTTGAGGAAAAATATACTTACTTGCGTGACGCTATCATGAGCAACGCTGACACAGCCTTTGATATTGCCAGGCCTAAACGCGTTCATTCTCATGATATTACAGCACGTGTATTCGAACAAAAAAAAATGAAATGAAGAATGAGCTTCATTACAACACTTCACGTATTCGATCCCACACCTTGCTGGATGTATTCAGTTGAATGGCAAAAGCGAAGATTGCCTCATATGCACATTTTTAATTTGGATAGTCGACAAAATACGCCCTGAGCAAATCGATAGTGTAATTTCCTCAAAAATTCCAGATGCGTCTATTGATCAACTTCTCACCCGTATTCTGAAATCCAATCGGGCCAAAATTACCCGAATCGATTGTAACATCGCATTCTGTCATCCGTTTGACTCCAACGGAATGTGCAAATGTGGCAACCTTGAAACGCAATGCGATATAGACGTCATTTATCATCGTGTTCCATTTCTGTGAAGCGTAAATTGTTATGAGTTTTAGAGTGAAATAAACACGCTTTTGAAACATAAATTATAAAGGAAATTTGGATCTATTTTGTGTTTAAGAAACAAACATGTCAGATTCGTTAAAGAAATACATTGAATTAACAAAAGGAATGGTTTGTGTTTTTTTATATTTTTGTCGGTAATAATCGCTCTATTCCTCGGTATGTCAAACACAAGAGTCACGAACGTTTCACGTATGTGTAGATCGTTAAAATATTTAAACACATTTGCAATACATCAGTTATTTTTTTATTTAACAATCAACATATTCACTACAAAAAATTTTATGGCAGAACAACGTTTGCCGGGTCAGCTAGTATACTTATATACGACCACTTGGTCAATTTGAGGTTTTGACTGATAAATTTCTTGCATGTTTGTGCTGCCCATTTCCCTCTTCTTCAGTAATAAAAGCATCACATAGCGTTTTTATTCAGAAATTCCGCTCATTTTGAAATCAGATAACTTTCGACCAAACTTTACCAAATTTTTTTTTTCATAAAAAAAGAACCCAAATTGTCATTTTTCAGGCACAATTGGATTAGTGATGCCTGATATATGAACATCGACACAAAATAGTGACAAATAACCTCGAATACATTTAAAATGACAGAATACTTTATTGAAATTGATTTTCAAATAGAGAAAAAATTCATTCAAAAATTGAACAAAAACTCCTGGATACTTTTTAAATTACTTAATGATTGGTTGGGAAATAAGAAAAAAAACCTAGATATTGAGCTAGTAACCTTTCAAATATGTTCCCACTTCTATAAAGCTAAATATGTTTTTTGCAGTTGAATAAATCATTGTAAAAAGTCCTGTGGCGTTGTCACGCTAGCCGAGAGTAATCACTTCCAAACCCAATGTTCAGCTTCCGCATTAGGCGGCATCCGATCACCCGTCCCGTGTTCTTGAAATCGCTGACGCCATACCCACAAATATGCAGTTTTGTGCATCTAACAGGAGACGGCACCGTGTATCAGAGAAATATTCTACGCGAAACGCACATGATACAAAGCACATGGTGGCACTTTGAGGTGCAATGTCATCCGTCGGATGAGCCGGGTAATATTTTTGGACGATTGTCAAGGATGCTATATGTTACATGCATAACATGACGATGTGTATCATTATTTTTAATCTATAACTGTGCTGACTGAATAAGTTCCGCATGCAATACAATCGCAATTGTGGTCCTGTGATGTACTATTTTGTATCAATAATTCACGCCGCTGACAAATTGTCTGCTTGTTAATGGAGGGAAGCCCCCGCAAGTTGAAAACACTACGATAAATCGATCAATTTCACGGTTCGACGTCTGTTTTCGTCTGTCGAGATTGTTGTACGATCTCCGCCAGTAAGTAGCTTAACGTACTGAAAGGTGTTTAAGATACCAGTTTCACTTTCTAGCCTCCGGGCTCAATAAAAATGTTCCATTGATACTTACTGAGATTGTTTATATTGGTTGTTCCCATAGAGGACCTTCATTTGTGCGTGCATTCACAGTGGTGAACAATAAAAAGTACGTTTGGCATAGAACTATATCTTTGATTTCTATATAGGGGAGTCACTAGGGTGCCAATGAAAATGGTCATCTCGAATTTCAGAAAGTTACCCCATAAAAAATGTTCATCACCTCGAAAAAACACCCTATTCAAAATATCAGCTCGATATTATCGTGCAAATCAACATTTCGTAGCATTTTCCGAATGAAAAATCGAGAAAACTATTTTTATTGGCGCCCAAAACCATACTTTTCGTTTTGTACTCCGAAAAAAAAGTAAATCCCAGAATGCCGATTTTCGACAAAAATTTTTTTTCGAGATGACACTAGATCTCGACGCTTCATACAATTTTAAGACATTTGGTATAATTTTTTTTTTCGAAAACTCCGATTTCCTTTATTCCCCCTTGGGTGATTTTTCGATTTTCAAAAAACTCAAACTTTGACCGCTTTGCGCCACTCTCCCTTGAGTCCGATTGAGCTGAAATTCGGCATAGGGTGTTTTTTCGAGGTGGTGAACATTTTATATAGGGTAACTTTTTGTAATTTTAGGGTCGATTTTTTCCCTTACATTCATTGGCACCCTAGGGGTCACTCTACGAAAAAATGCAATGATTCATTAAGACGTCGTTTTTTTCCCGAGACATACGTTTAGCCGCAGGGCATAAAAATCAGGTTTTCGCATAATCACCAAGCCTTTATCTGTCTTTTTGACGTAGGACTACGTCTTTCATTTCTATACCGGGTTGTAAAATCAAAGTTTCGAAAACGAAAGCGTTACGCCGGAGACCGAGATTTTAAGCGTTAATAGCTCCTAAACAACTGAACGAAATGTTATGATAAACACTTCATTCGAAAGATAAAATGTCTACGCGTTATATACTTGTTACTTTTTGATCCAAAAACTTGTTTCAATAGCTTTAAAATTCTTTCAAAACAGGCTATTGAAATCACCAATCGGTATATAAGCGAGCGCCACTCGGAAATCTACTCAGTTATAGTTGAACAGCGATTGAGGTACCATCGCAGGAATGAATTGATGTTTCCCCAACACAGTCTTTAAAACCATGAAGCCAGGAAAAATCGGTATTGCAAAATAAATACAAGCAGTGGGTACTTTTGTATTCGTTTGCGCTTTTGCAAATCGGAATGTTTCCCTAACACAGACTTCAAAACCATGGAGCCTGTTGAAACTGCCATTGCAAAGTAGATGCAAGCAGCGGATACTTTCGTACTCGTTCGCGCTTTAGCAAATCGGAATGTTTCCCTAACACAGACTTCAAAACCATGGAGCCTGGGGAAATTGGCATTGCAAAATAGATACAAGCAGCGGGTACTTTTGTATTCGTTTGCATTTTTGCAAATCGGAATGTTTCCCTAACACAGACTTTAAAACCATGGAGCCTGGGGAAATCAACATGGAAAAATAGATGCAAGCAGCGGGTACTTTTGTACTCGTTTGTCCAACACAGATTCCGAAACCAATAAGTTGGGAAAATCGGCATACCAGATCTCGGCAGTGCTTTTCATACCCCCATGCATTTTTGCAATCCGGAATGTGTTTTGCTTACACGGTCTACAAAAGCGGGTACAAATGCAATGCTTTGGCTCTGTTATTCAAGACTGCATGCCCCTTCATGTCGCCAGCTCACTGAACTTCTACGCATACCGTTTGATGATTAGGCAAAATGTTGATAACTATTTGCTGCGATAACCACTACCATAATGCATGAATTGACCTAAATTGGGATTTGTTTGCAATTGAATTCGTAAATTGTTTCATTCATTCACTAGTTTAATCAATAGCTTTGCGCAGCGGCGATATCGTACCCAATGAGGAACATTCGAAGTGCGATTATTGCTAATTAAAAAAAACACAAATAATTACTAAGCCAACGGCAGTCCTACGTCAACCTTGCGGTTATATCATAGGTACAACCCATCCATAGTTTTTGAATAAATACTTGGGAATGTTTAATTTACAAGGTAAATATCAGATGTGCAACGTATGAAGTTGGTCAGATTAGTGATCTACGTAGAATTTAAAGGAATCGCGAAAGGTATTCTATCGACGAAAGAGGGGCGGAAAATAATAAAGATATTCAGTGAACAAAAGTTTTCTAATCGCTCGATCGTAACAAAAATTGGTCGATCTGAGAAAGTGGTACGGAATTTCTTTAAATAGTGCCTGAAATATGGGATATAACGACCAACAGATGGGAACACCAAAGTTACTTTGCGTCTTAAATGACGAATAAGACACGAAGCAACCAAGGAACGATGTCCTGTTCATACATTAAGGCAGAATTGGTTGTTCCAGTAACGAAGAGGCATATTGCGCGCATCTTGAACGAGTCGCCAAACATAATTTGGAAGAAACTTCAAGGGAAGCCGAAACTGATCGCCACCCAAAGCAGAACCATCTCGTTTTCGCCCGGCAATACATGGAATGGAAACTATAATGGAGAAATGTCGTATTTTCCGGCGAAAAAAGTTCAATTTGGATGGCCCGGACTGATATAGTTGCTATCGGTACAATTTAAGTCGACGGAATGTCGTGAGATCGAAGTGAAACTTTGGGGGCGGGGCCGTTTCTATCACAGCAAACTTCCTATTTTTGGGGGTCTCCGTAGCCACATTGGTTGCGCGTTCGCTTAGTAAGCGATCGATCGTGAGTTCAAAACTCAGGGCCCTCATTGACCATCTTTGTGTTGTTACAGAATAGCTACGTCTACGCAACAATCATCAGCGATGGAGATCGATCCACGGTCGAAATATGATCGATTCATCCATACAACTGCTCTGCTCTGCCCCAGACACATCGGGCTACTGTTCTATAAATAACTCAACAATGATCAATCAACTGTCTTCGCTGTCCGGTGGTCCAACTGGATAATGGAAGAACAGAAAGAATAATCTTACGCCTAAATGGCTACTATGTGAATGTACCATATGTAATGGTATAGAAGGAATACTGGCGAATGGCAACTGTGTAATGTGCTAATTATAGATATGATAACCATGTGACATGTACACGATTAAAATTCGGCTCTGTTACAGCTAAAATGCTAATGAGCCTTAAATAAATAAATGGGATAAAAAAAACTTCCTATTTGTTTCATTTTCACCCGAATGAACTCCGAAAAGTATCTTCAATTACTGGAGGACGTTTTGATTGGCCATATTGAGAATAACGCTACCGAGGATATCGCATAGATCCACGTTTCCAAGCAATCGAAGACATGGTTTGCTGAGAAGGACATTCCGCTTCTTGAATGACCTGCTTGCAGTCGATTGCATTCCCATAGAAAATCTATGGAGAATCTTGGCCGAGATGGTCTATGCAAATGGATGACAATTTGACAACATTTCCAGCCTCAAGGCAGTAATTCAGGAGTGTTGGGCTGTAATCAATATGGCAACACTTTAAAAGCTGTCTGACTCGATGCCAAAACGAGTTTTCAAAGTGATCCGAAATGTAGGTGGACATACTAAATATTAGCTAGCAATTGGGCTCGAAATTTGCCGCACAAATTTTCTTTTATTGAAATTTTAGGATGCGGCTAAACGAATGTCCACCCTGATTCCGCATATTTCAATTATTTAGAAAACAAAAAGTGAATTTATCCTTTTTTTTTGCTTGAAACACGAACAGAAAGTATAGTAGAAAAGTGAACAATTTGACGATTAAAATGGGTATGTTTTTCGATTGAGCATGGAAAATGATCTTGGAAAATGGTTTTACTCTATTCTCCCCAAAACTCAATCAAATCGGGCTTAATTCACGTCTTTATCGTGTCTCTGGTCTCTGGTCTCTGTTCACTTCTTCGAATGCACTTGCCCATTCTCCTTACCCTTTCCTATGCATAAGCAGAATTCAACACCCGATGAGATCAGTTCACTACAGCAACAACACGAACCTCCCAGAAGAGCCCTCATGGCCATTGGATACTCAATATACATCAGCTGCCTATAAAGTTATTACAAACCTGCTATGTTTATTCTAAGTAAATTTCGTTAATGTTATTTTTGTATACATTTCTGAACAGAATGTGGTTCCGGATTCTACTACGTTATTTCATCTTACCCGTTTAAAGGATACAAGTTAATACATGAAACGGGGTTTCTGCAGGGTTTCCATTTGACGAAAGAATACAGATTTTGAACAATGAAAAAACTCAATTCAAATGCAATTACTACACACAATTGCAGTCCTATGTTAAGATCCCGTCCGCGCCCCTAGGCCCAGACCCATCATTTTTTTTTCATATAATTACGAGAATGTGTATTAATCTAATTCTTTAAGAGTAGTAAAGATGTAATGTAGAGACCTCCAAATTTTAGGGACAAGCCATGATTGGGAAGCTTGGGCTTGAAGAACAAAATGTGTTAATTTCCAAATGTTTTCTACGTCAATGGTTTTCAGAGTCAAAGTCTAGAGCAGTGATTTTCAACCGGTGGGGAATACCTTCCTAGTGGGGAATATTGTCATTAAAATGGGGGAATTGTGCAAGAGAATATTGTACATTAATTTCGATTTGAAGATGGCATAATTAGAAAAAAATAATTGAAACTTTATTGGATGCACCGAAATTTGCGATCCTCAGCAAACATTTACAAATCAGAAATGTCATGTTCAATTAAACAACTTCACAATGTTTGAAAGACTTTCGTCAGTGAATGATGATGGAACAGATGACGAAACAGTACAAAAAACCATAAAAAAAAGAGATTTTACAGCATTTGTCAAGACTTTTTACAACAAGCTAAACTTGAAACACATTTTTCTTATATCAAACAACTAGGTTTGGATATGGTTTGAAATCCCTTCCGACTGGTAGTGACGAAAATTTCGGAGTAATTTCAGAACAAGCTCGTTGACCTACAAATGATCGATTCTTATCCTGATATGCGAAATAAGCGTTACGAGTGATGTTGTCTTTTGCGTAGTATTTATGTGAATTTATGGAAATTGATGGAAACGAAAAACCGTGACAGAGTGGATATCGAAGATGAGATGAGGTGCTTTTTGATATCAAGTAACGAATCAAGTTTTTTTGCGGAAATCAATCAGGCGCAGGTGCCAAACTGACTTGACAGACTTTATATACCTTTTGTGTAATCAGATACAAGTATAAAATCAAATTTGTTGCGAATATAACTTGGAAACCGTTTGTATTCCTTCATCATTTTACTGATATGCTACAGACTTTCTTACAAAATACTGATAAGGGGGAAGCATTGGGATTAATTTTTGTAAAGGGGGGAATGAAGCCAAAAAGGTTGAAAACCACTGGTCTAGAGTTATCAACGATAAATCATGCTTTGAATTTTAAATAGTCATTCAATAAAAATGCGTTTGAAGCATACTTAACAACTAAATGACGCGACAAAAATTAAGACTGGTCTTAAAATTCATAGTAAAAAAATAAAAATAAGAAAATTCATACCGTGAAAGGTTCTAGGATTAGTACTTGGTCGCGTAACCTTGGTTACGAATCGCTTCACGCATCCGGGTCAGCATGGATTCCACCAGCTTCTGGCACGTTGTGACCGGGACGGCGTACCAACAAGCTTGGATCCTATCCTATGTTGATGCTTATTCTTCGACTCCTCCGTTTACACCGACCTCTTCACGATCCCCCATAGGTTATCTTCAGATACGGTGACTGCGCTGGCTACCCAATGATGTCGAGTTTGATATCCTGGAACCACTTCTTGACGGTGTTAACGGTGTGTTTCGGATCGTTATCCTGCATGAACTGCCATTTCAGGGGCATCTCCCGATCGGCGTGTGGCAATATAACATCCCTTAGGATTTGGGCGTAGAGGTACTGATCCATGATCTTATCCACACCATAATGTTCCCTTGAATTTCTTCGTGCTATATTGTGGCATGTAAGCGCAGCCTATTGGGCGATGGACCCAAGTTTATCCGTTCCTGAGTTAATTGCGAAAGTAATCATAGAATTGGAGGCGAGTTGAAAGCAATAAGTTCGTATTTCTACGTTAACAATGCGGCTGTGACCCCATATTTTATTAACTAACACCGTACTCCCCCGTCGTTTTTTATCGCATTTCGAAACACAACCACAACGTGCACTTTACGAATAATGAATAATTGTTTAAAAATATATTACATGTGGTTTTTTTGCAGTGCACATTTACATGAGCAATTGACAATCGTGTATTTATTTTTGTTCGCTACTGCGTTTTTCGAATGATGAATTCTACGTAATGTAATCAAATGAAAGAATGCGAGTTATAACATACCAATCATAGAGTTCATGTTAGTTCAAAAGTATTCTTTAATACAAAACAAAAAAAAGTTTTTGACCAAAAAATATCTGAGTGCGATCAATCATTGAATGTTTTGTTTTCAAAACATGAAATGTTATAGGCAAAAGCTTCCAAGTTGTCAAACCCGAACCTATGACTAATTACAAGATCAAGACACCTGTTATGATCCTAGCTGGGATCAGTTCGATCGCGAACACTTTTGTTGTTGTTGTGTCCTAGTCACCGATACGGCCAAGATAGCATTGAGATGAATCTGGTGAGAACTTGACCTTTTTCTTCTCACCTCCCTTCTCTCGCACTCCACAATCCGTTCTCGTTTCTTCGGTATTATCGCAGCACCCCCGGAAGGGCCCCGGCCACACTTTAGAGGTCAGTAGAGTTTAATTCCGTTTTTAGACACGATGTCCTCGGCGCTCGTACAATGATCGTACAACATTATTAGTAGTCACCATATAGACACAACTCCTCAAAGGGAGGCGAACAGTTGGCGTCGATGACGGCGACGTGACAGCCGGGTACTCTGGCGGAACATCGATGTGTGCACTGTATGAGTTACATCCTTCAATTGTGATTTTCAACCCAACTCGGTGTATTCGAATAATGTACACCCACCATTTGTCTGAAAACTAAGAGTATGTAGGCACTTGTCACATGTGCACGTGTGTTGAACTGCATTAAAATGCATTAATAAAACATTATTAATGACTGGGCTGGGCTACGATAATACGTTTTTATTTTTTATGGCATCCGATATTCATTTCGCGGTATTTCGCCATTACTATTTGTTTCCTTCCGCTTGGTATTGCTTCTGGTTTGCCCATTTAGCGACTTGTTTATATTTTAGTTCATATATAATAAGACTACCGGCATTGAATAGTGTCGTTTTGGATCAAATGGAGGACGACAAGAGTTTGATTTGGGACAACTCACATTCGCTGCAAGACTGGGTCATTGGGGTGAATGTTTCTGTCCAGTCTCGGAACAAATTAAGAAAGCTCAAGGGCTTGCCATGCGGTTCGCCGGGGGCTACGTGGGGTGAGCTGTTTGCGCGAAATGATTGATGTTCAGCGGGTTGTTGAAGTGTTGAATTTGACGAATAATTTTACAGGTAATGAGAGTTATCTGAATAGCAATGCAAGTGAACTATTCAACTTGTTGTAAGTATAGATAATTTTTCATTTGCGTTCTAATTGTGACTGCACAATTCAATATTGTTTCCGTCAAATCGAAAAAAATAACCCGAGGTAACATTCACTTTTTTTAATGTAAAAGTAATATTACTGCACTTAATATGACATGAAAATTGTCGAAAAACAGGCTGGGTCCATTCTACAACAAAGCTTTCAGAACTGTCTCCGGAGTCTTTATCACAAATCCTATCTTTGCAGTGGGATGCTTTCATTGAGATGTTTTGGATGAAAAATAACGAGTTTTTTTTTCAAAATATATATTTTTATCAAGGCTTATATGGCGTTAGCCTGACGGGGCCGGGAGTTCAATATTTTGACAATTTTTCTAATTATCTATGTTAGTAATATGTAATCGATTAGTCGCGGTTGGCTCGAGGTTAGTATTACAAGTGTTCTCGTAATTGGGATGTTGCTGTCTCCAATGCTCTGTACGTGTGCCCGACACTGGATACTTCCTATTGGGATGCAGATGACCATTAATCAGCAACGCCCCCCTAGTCTGTACCCCATATCTAGCGTGGTGCGTCTTTCTCGACTCGAGGAATCCAGGATAGAATGGTCACTAGCCGGCAATCATCAGCTCGTGTGGAGTTGTCATCAACGGTACAACCTATGGCTATTGTTGAATGATCAGTGGACTGCACAACCTTTGGCCCGTGTATCTGTAAAGAGTATGTGTATGTTTTGCCCCGATTAAGTAAAAGTTTATCGGATAGGAGGGATATGATACAGGGATACAACGGAGGAGGAAACATCATTAAACGTTGACATCGGCGTTTCTGAGGAACAGGTATAGATGAAGTAAAAGATCAAGATCACGGCTACCTAAGATATCTCGGACGGGGATACCGATTGTCTACCTTGTGCTCTCAGTGCTCTAGAGAGCTGAGAGCGAGCAGCATGGAAACGGATACACGGCCAGACAACATGCTCGATGTCGTGGTAGCCATCGCCACAATCACAAAGATTGTTTGCTGCGAGCCCAATGCGATAGAGATGCGCGTTTAGGTTGTAGTGATTGGACATAAGCCGAGATATCACGCGAATGAAATCACGACCTACATTCAATCCCTTGAACCATGCACTCGTCGAGACCTTAGGGATAATCGTGTGTAACGAACGACCGAACTCATCACCACTCCACATGCGCTGCCAACTTACGAGCGTATACTGACGAGGAATGTGGAAAAATTCATTATAAGCAATTTGCCTTTCAAAAAGTTTGCCTTCTAAAGCGCCCACCTTAGCTAGCGAGTCCGCTTTCTCATTCCACGGAATCGAGCAATGAGAGGGAACCCATGCTAAGGTAATCTTGAATAATGTTTCGACCAAAACACTCAATAATTGTCTGATTCTTGTTAGGAAAAAAGATGAGCGTTTATCAACTTTCATTGAGCGGATTGCCTCTATTGAGCTGAGACTGTCTGAAAAAATTAAATAATGGTCGATGGGCAGTGTTCCAATGATCCCTAGAGCATAGTATATCGCACCCATTTCAGCGACATACACTGAACAAGGATCTTTGAGTTTGAAGAAGGCACTGGAATTATCATTGAAGATGCTGAAGCCAGTGGACCCGTTTATGAATGAACCGTCAGTAAAGAACATTTTATCAGATCTAACTTTCCCATACATTTCCGAAAATAGCGACGGAATAACATTGGAGCGTAGATGATCTGGGGTTCAATGGATTTTTTGTCGCATGGGCAGATCAAAAATGACAGAGGAATTGCAAAAGTATGGGAAGCAAACTTGGTTGGAGATGCCCGGTGAATGGTGCACTTCATGGGTAAGGTACTCGTGGTATAAAGACATAAAACTTGACTGAGGAGTCAGTTGGAGTAGATTTTCGAAGTTATCAATCGCCAAAGGATTCATGATCTTGCAACGGATGAGAAATCTGTAAGATAATTCTGTGAATCGAGTAAGCGGAGATACTCCTGCCAAGACTTCAAGACTCATCGTATGTGTCGAATGCAAACACCCCATTGCTATACGCAAGCAACGATATATGTATTCCCCAGGTACATTTAGAGACAAAATATACTCCAAGGTATTTGAAAACATAGAGTGCCTGATCGTTTTCCCGGATAGGTGGAGCTGGAATTGGGCGGGTTCGTGCTTCCTAGAAAAAACGACCATTTCGGTTCTCTCCGTAGGGACTTCGATACCCAGCTTGAGAGCCCACATGAACAGGTTGTTCAGGGTATCTTGCAAAGATTTTTTTGCAGAACGGCGGGATTAGTACCCGTGATGAAAATAACTCCATTGTCTGCAAGTTGTCTCAACGTGCAATCTCTAGTTAGACAATCATCCATATCATTGACGTAAAAACTATACAAGAGGGGCTTAGGCCGGAGCCTTGCGGTAGGCCCATAAAACTGTACCGAGAAAATTTCAAGCTGCCATGATTGAAAAACATGTGCTTTTCTGACAGTTAATTGTACAGGAAATTATTCAGAATCATTTTCTCTAACAATTTACGAATACAGGATAACACTGCAATCGGCCTATACGAATTGTGATCGCAAGCCGGCTTGTTGGGTTTTCGTATGGCTATCACTCTCACTTGTCTCCAGTCATGTGGGACTATATTCAGCTCCAGAAACTTGTTGAAGAAGTTCAGCAAACGCTGTTTCGCCAAAACGGGAAGAGTCTTCAACAAGTTGAATTTAATCTTGTCCGACCCCGGAGCTGAATTGTAACATGAGAGGAGGGCAATTGAGAATTCTACCATCGAAAAATTCTCATAATCGCATTGGAGCGGAATGTCGCGTATGACGCTTAGTGCAGGAACGGAATCGGGACAAACAAGATCGTGTCTAAAAATTTTCGAAATGACAGTTCCAAAAATTCATAATGTGCGTATAGAAATTGACAATATAAAAAAGAAATAAATGCGATACGATATGTCACTACATAATAACTAAAGATCCAACAGATGGCACCATAAGTTCGTTTCAACAATAAAAAGTAAACAACAAGGAAATAGAATTACATTCACATATTGTCATTCTTCAATGATATAATGAAAAGGCAAATAAATACTTTTCGGCGTCGTTAAGTCTTCAAGAAATAATGAATCCACGCGAATGATTGATCATTGTATATCAAAAACACACAAGTTTCATAATTCGAAAACAAAATATTTCGTCTGTGCATTCCTTGAGTCAAAATAATACACACAGAAACGTCACAGCTAATAGCAAGTAAATGATCATCTCATATCTCGACTCGACCCCTGCCTTTCAGCGAGGAAATTTCGGAGCGATTTCTGCAGCGAATCTTTCACATCCGCAGTCATTTGACCATTAAAGACCCCGGGGAGCGTGAATGGGTAGTTGTTGTAATAGGTCTACCGCACAGTTTCTCAGCGACTTACGCTAAATCAAACACGTCCGTATTATGCACGAATCATTACCGTACATGCGTACATGAGCGCGACCACAGTCGGGCCAGTGAGGATTTAAATTCAAGACGTTTGAACTTGACCTATATATAGGAGATCAACAGCAGTCAACTTTTTCGATGCTGATTTTTGTTTCGGGTGCCTGTGATTTTTGTGCGGATGTCGAGATTTGAAGCGGGCGGTTTGGCTAAGAATCGGAATGATTGTACGAAAATAACCAACCGGCACTAGGGCTTACCTCCGATCAGAAGTGGGACATCCAAATTATAGTATCGCACGTCTACACGGTGGCAGATGTGGGCCATAATTTTGGACGTGTGATCTGCTACATTTGACACAATAATAATATGATTTATGGCTCAGAGCGGGTTCATCTGGTTAGTTATTCAACAGTGATTGAACATAGGATTATGTAGTGTTTGTTGTTTCATGATCTTACGTGGGAGAGTGTGTAATGTGAGATATGATACTTTCAATCGATTGATTTTGACGTAGAACTAGGTCTTTCATTAAGGGTGCCAAATCAGAAAACATGTACGTTTTTAAATAAAGTTAACGTGAATAACTGTTTTTGCCGCGAACGGATTCAGACGATTTACACACCAAACGAATCGGAAATTCCCTAAGATTTGTTTGTTATGCTACACTGCGTTTCACAACTATAGAACCACTAATTTTTTACGAGTTTCCAGAGATATGTGAGAAGTCGGATGAATAAAGACCTGGTTTAGGTAGCTTACCATCAACACCAACGTACAGAAGTGCAACGAACTACTTCAGAATCGTTTACTTCTGTTCTTGGGTCCAAAACACCGTGATAATTAAGTAATTTGGAATCAATTCGTAACATCCGGAAGGTCAAGGCATGGTTCATTGAACAGGGGCTTAAGATTCTAGACTGGTCAGCTTGTTTACCAGATCAAAACCCTATCAAGAACTTATGACGAGTGATTGTACGAATAGTAGATGCAGCTTACAAGCAGTATGAGTGATTTGAAGAGCTTAAACGATCAGTATCCTCTGCGTAGAATGAGATACATACTACAACATGGCGCAGCTTGGTCAAAACAACCTCGAATGGGTTGTTTGAACTGATTGAGAACTAAAGATGACCTACAAATTCGAAACTTATTGCAATTCATGTGAAATTGACGTTAATTTCGTAAAGGAGTGAGAATTTTTCCATCTGGTTCTATAGTTATGAAACACTGGAATTTTTGTTTTTTTAATGTTTTGCGCCTGAACATAACAATAAAGTTCAAATGGCCACTTAATCCTTCTGAACGATTCATTAAGGGATTTCAAACGCATCTCACGCAGAATCATTATTGCGATATATGTTTCGTTGGGTTTCCGGAATGAAACGCTGCAGAAAACGACTGCAACAGAAACTACCACTCAGAAAAAGTGTAGTAGGAAAAAAAAAATAGAAATATTGTGGCGCGGTATTCTATTTGAAAACAAAAATCAACCGGGCAAACGTATCGCCCCGGGTAAACGTAACGCCCCGGGCAGACGTTTGCCATCCGACGCTCGCTAAGGCTCGGTCGGACATTGCTAACGGGTTGTATCCTATGTTTCAAACTAACCGGCAATCAGTGGATCCGAGGTTTGCGTGCGAGACACCACCGCTTCCGACGGCGAGTCGGCGTTGCGGGTCGAGCAACCTTACCTTTCGGCGTTAGCTCACAGTGTGAGTCGATGTGAATTATGAATTATTCTTCATTTGCCGATAATAGGCATTTATCAGATGGCAGAATCAATGTGGTTCAGGATATCATGATATCGGGGATGTTGTTTGTTAATGTAAAAAATGCAATTAAAGAATTTAACAGGCTGCTGATTTAGAGGTTCGAAAGAGTATATTCACACATGTCAGCTCATGATAGTTTAAGAAGTTGCGATCTAAATTTCTTTGTCTTCCTTAGAAGCAATTATGTTACTATTTTGGCCGCTTCACTTCCCTAAATTCAATTGTCCGTTCTCCATTCGCTTCCGTATAAATAAGCAGGACATAACAGAACATAACTACAAACAATCACAGTCCTACGCCAAGCTCCCGTCCGTGCCTCTAGACCCAGACCCATCTACTTCTGCTTCAATGGGACATGCACTTGCAGAGCAGTACTTTGACGAATATACAGATGTTGAAAATTAGTCGGCGAATGGTCGAAAAAAAGAAGTTTTATTGGGATTCATAATTTGTTGTTGTCCGAGTCGATTTCATTTGCATTTATTCGATTATATTCGTTTGTTCCACAAATCTTTTGCATATTTCACCCAACCTGAATACTTCATACTTCCAGAACTTGTTTGGTTTCCCATAGAATCACTTGAGAAAAACTCGCAGAGGTCTGAACAAGTGGTAATCTGAAGGTACTATATCTAGCGGGATGACGGGTGAAGTAGCATTTGAAGTTTGCCACTTTCCTGGTGGAATGCAACGCCTATCATATTAGCTAATTCAGGACATTTGGTCTGGAATCTTGCCTCAAGATTTTTTTCAACATTGTATAGGATGTGGAATGAAAATCGAAAAAAATGTACATGTAATGAAATTATGGAAGATTTCGAACGCTTATAACTCGATCATTTCTTGATAGATCGCAGAAACGTTTGTAACAAACTGTTGGATATATTTCTACGCATCTATCACGATGAATGAAGTCATAATTGGAAACAAACTATTGCGCAAAACATCGTGCGCAAAAAATGGGTGAGCAATTTCAAATGAAATCGACAAATGGCAAAATATGAGTATTTTTTATTCGAATGAAAGTTTGTATTCCGTTTGGGTTTGAGGAAACACAGCACAGCAATTGAGAATTTTTTGACTGAAGTGTAACTTTTGAAAAGGGCGTATCAATTTTAGTAAGAAAAAACTTTGATAATTTGTATCTCAAAAATTATATAGTGTCTTAGAAAGAGTTCTAGAGTATTGATGTTAAAACGCAAAAAATACGCACTAGTACTCTTTTTTTTATTTACAAAAAAAACTTTAATCTGCAATATCTTAAATATGTTTTTTTATTGTTTTTTATTTTTTAATATAAAAAGAAGTCATGTAGAAAATTTAAAAAAGTGATATATTTTTGTCGTAGAATGGATAAATAAAATAAGGAAAATCAATATTAATTTCGTTAAATTGCTGTCCAGTTGGTAAAAAATACGCGCTACCGTTTTGAATACGGGCGGATAGATTCATAAGTGCTGGGTCCCGTACATGTACCGACCAATTTGGTAGCTCATTATTTTTTCAGAGAATGTCCTGTTACCTGTTGAATAAAACAAATATTAGAGATATTTTCATTTTTGTTTTCGTTAGAGTCTTTTTTTCATTTATAATTTTTTTTTTTTTTTTTTATCCAAAATATATATTTTTATTAAGGCTCATATGGCGTCAACCTGACGGGGCCGGGAGTTCAATATTTCGACAATGTTTGCCTTATAACTATGTTAGTAATATGTAACCGATTACTCGCGGTTGGCTCGAGGTTAGTATTACAAGTGTTTTCGTAATTGTGATGTTGCTGTCTTCAATGATCTGTACCTGTGCCCGACACGGGATACTTCCTATTGGGATGCAGCTGACCATTAATCAGCAACGCCCCCCTAGTCTGTACCCCATATCTAGCGTGGTGCGTCTTCTCGAGGAATCCAGGATAGAATGGTCACTAGCCGGCGCAATCATCAGCTCGTGTAGAGTTGTTATGAGCGGTACAACCTTTGGCTTTTGTTGAATCATCAGTGGACTGCACAACCTTTGGCCCGTGTATCTGTAAAGAGTGTGTGTATGTATTGCCGCGACTAAGTAAAAGTTTATAGATCGAATAGGAGGGATACGAAACAGGGACACAACGAAGGAAAAATCATTAAACGTTGACATCGGCGTTCCTGAGGAACAGGTATAGATGAAGCAGAAGATCAGGATCACGGCTACCTAAGATATCCCGGACGGGGATATCCGATTGTCTGCCTTTTGCTCTCAGTGCTCTAGAGAGCTGAGAGCGAGCAGCATGGAACCGGATACACGACCAGACAACATGCTCGATGTCGTGGTAGCCATCGCCACAATCACAAAGATTGTTTGCTGCGAGCCCAATGCGATAGAGATGCGCGTTTAGGTTGTAGTGATTGGACATAAGCCGAGATATCACGCGAATGAAATCACGACCTACATTCAATCCCTTGAACCATGCACTCGTCGAGACCTTAGGGATAATCGTGTGTAACGAACGACCGAACTCATCTTCACTCCACATGCGCTGCCAACTAACGAGTGTGTCCTGACGAGGAATGTGAAAAAATTCATTATAGGCAATTTGCCTTTCAAAAAGTGTGCCTTCTGAAGCGCCCACCTTAGCTAGCGAGTCCGCTTTCTTATTCCCCGGAATCGAGCAATGAGAGGGAACCCATGCTAAGGTAATCTTGAATAATTTTTCGACCAAAACACTCAATAGATGTCTTATTCTTGTTAGGAAATAAGATGAGCGTTTATCAACTTTCATTGAGCGGATTGCCTCTATTGAGCTGAGACTGTCTGAAAAAATAAAATAATGGTCGATGGGCAGAGTTTCAATGATCCCTAGAGCATAGTATATCGCACCCATTTCTGCGACATACACGGAACAAGGATCTTTGAGTTTGAAAGAGGCACTTGAATTTTCATTGAAGATGCCGAAGCCAGTGGACCCGTTTATGCATGAACCGTCAGTAAAGAACATATATCAGATCTAACTTTCCCATATTCTGCCGAAAATATCTCCGGAATGTAATCGGAGCGTAGATGATCTGGGATTCCATGGATCTTTTGTCGCATGGACAGATCAAAATTGACAGAGGATTTGAAAAGTATGGGAAGCAAACTTGGTTGGAGATGCCCGGTGAAGGGTGCACTTCATGGGTAAGGTACTCAAGGTATAGAGACATAAAACTTGACTGAGGAGTCAGTTGGAGTAGATTTTCGAAGTTATCAATCACCAATGGATTCATGATCTTGCAACGGATGAGAAATCTGTAGGATAATTCTGTGAACCGAAGAGTAAGCGGGGGTACTCCTGCCAAAACTTCGAGACTCATCGTATGTGTCGAATGCAAACACCCCATGGCTATACGCAAGCAACGATATTGTATTCTCTCCAGCTTGAGAATATGAATCCTGGCAGCTGATCGGAAGCAAAAACTGCCATATTCTAACACTGATAATATCGTTGTTTTGTATAACTGAATGAGGTCTCCTGGATGGGCACCCCACCATGTTCCGGTTATTGTTTGGAGAAAATTGATTCTTTTCTGGCATTTCTGTTTCAAATACGCAATGTGTATTCCCCAGGTACATTTAGAGTCAAAATATACTCCAAGGTATTTGAAAAACATCGAGTGCTTGATCGTTTTGCCGGATAGGTGAAGCTGGAATTGGGCGGGTTCGTGCTTCCTAGAAAAAAGGACCATTTCAGTTTTCTCAATAGAGAATTCGATACCCAGCTTGAGAGCCCACGTGAACAGGTTGTTCAGGGTATCTTGCAAGGAATTTTGCAGAACGGCGGGATTAGTACCCGTGATGGAAATAACTCCATCGTCTGCAAGTTGTCTCAACGTGCAATCTCTAGTTAGACAATCATCTATATCATTGACGTAAAAACTGTACAAGAGGGGGCTTAGGCAGGAGCCTTGTGGGAGGCCCATAAAACTGTAACGAGAAGATTTCAAGCTGCCATGATTGAAAAACATGTGCTTTTCTGAGAGTAAATTGTACAGGAAATTATTCAGAATTGGTGAAAGTCCACGATTATGAAGTTTCTCTGAAAGAATTTCCATGGAAAATGAATCAAATGCCCCTTTGATATCGAGAAAAACGGAAGCCATTTGTTCTTTGCGAGCAAATGCGATTTGGATTTCAGAAGATAGCAGCGCGAGACAATCGTTCGTCCCTTTACCTCGGCGGAAGCCAAACTGCGTATTTGACAGCAAATTGTTCGTTTCAACCCACTTGTCCAAACGAAGTAGAATCATTTTCTCTAACAATTTACGAATACAGGATAACATTGCAATCGGCCTATACGAATTGTGATCGCAAGCCGGCTTGTTGGGTTTTCGTATGGCTATCACTCTCACTTGTCTCCAGTCATGCGGGACTATATTCAGCTCCAGAAACTTGTTGAACAAGTTCAGCAAACGATGTTTTGCCAAGTCGGGAAGATTCTTCAATAAGTTGAATTTAATCTTGTCCGACCCCGGAGCTGAATTGTTACATGAGAGAAGTGCAATTGAGAATTCTACCATCGAAAAATTCTCATAATCGCCTTGGAGCGGAATGTCGCGTACGACGTTTTGTGCAGGAACGGAATCGGGACAAACCTTTTCTTGCAAATTTGAAAATTCAACGGTCAGAGTATTCCTCACTTTCGTGTGTATGGTTCCGGCCACGCATTCTCCTAGCCGTATTCCAAAGAGTGCTCATAGCTGTCTCCCTTGACAAACCATTGACGAACTTCCGCCAATATCCACGCTTTTTTGCTTTAATCAGACCTTTTAGTTTGGCTTCTAGAGCTTGGTACTTTCGAAACCATTCCACTAATCCAGTTTTCCTGAATTTTTTGAAAGCGGATGATTTTTCAAGGTAGACCTTTGAGCACTTCTTGTCCCACAAAGTGATGGAGGACGACGTCGGAAAGTGGTAGCAGGAACACGTTTCTTTTGAGCTTGAAGTGCGCTTTCGTAAATCAAACTCGATATAAAGTTATACTCTTCGAGTGGTGGAAGTTCATGCATTGAAACAAGTGCTTCAGATATTATTTCTGCAAATTTTCTCCAGTCAATATTTTTCGTGAGGTCATACGCAATATCGACTGACTCACGAGAACCTGATTCATTGGCGATCGATAAAATTATTGGCAGGTGATCACTACCGTGGGGATCTTGGATTACCTTCCACGTGCAATCCAGGGATAACGAAGAAGGGCAAAGTGATATGTCTAGCATACTTGCCCGTGCTGGAGGGTTGGCTATCCTAGTTGCTTCTCCTGTATTTAAAACTGTCGCGTTGAAGTTGTCGCACAGATCATAAATCAACGTGGCACGGCTGTCATCGTAGTGTGACCCCCATGCTGTTCCATGGGAGTTGAGGTCACCTAAGATTAGCCGCGGCTCCGGCAATGCCGCGATGATATCAAAAAACTGATGGCGGCCGACCATGGTTCTTGGAGGAATATATATCGAGGCAATGCAGAAGTCTTTGCCATTGATTTGTGTCTGGCAAGCGACAACTTCAATGCCTATCATCGATGGGAGAGTGACTCTATAGAAGGAGTGACATTTTTTGATCCCCGATAGTACGCCACCAAACGAGTCATTTCGATCGAGGCGAATAATGTTGAAATCGTGGAAATTCAGCTCGTCGGCTGAAGAAAGCCATGTTTCACCGAGGGAAAATACATCACAGTTAGAACTATGAACTAAAAATTTAAATTGATCTAGTTAGGGATGATGCTTCTGCAATTCCACTGTATTACAGTGGTCAAATCCTTGACCTCTTGCACTGAATCAGGCATCGAGGGAAATGAACGCTGCTAAAAAACCACATTTTTCTTTCAAAAATGTTCTCACAATC
This sequence comes from Toxorhynchites rutilus septentrionalis, assembly GCF_029784135.1. Classification (NCBI taxonomy): domain Eukaryota; kingdom Metazoa; phylum Arthropoda; class Insecta; order Diptera; family Culicidae; genus Toxorhynchites; species Toxorhynchites rutilus. The sequence continues at coordinate 208,354,141 of NC_073745.1, read as the reverse complement.
GGAAGCAAACATAATACTATGCTTTTAAGAGGGTCATTTATATTTAGAGCATTTAAAATGTTGTCCACCAGGTCAGAAAGCGCAAGCAAACCAGATTGTGGCTGTTGCCTCGACCGCGAAAATGGAACAGACCGGGTGGGTGCTGCTCCGGGAAGTGTTGAGGACCCCTGGTGCATGGAAGAACAGCTTAAACCAGGAGGTACTTGCTTCGGTCTATTCTCAGCACGTTCAATTCGAGTTTTCATTCCAACTTGGGAAGTTTCGGTCGTCTTTCTGGGGAGTGAAGTAATTTTTCTTTTCCTGACGGCACCCTGCGATGTACCGGAACTTCCTGCATTGGGAGCGTCAGCAACAGGCTCGTCGTTCTGCAGAATGGAGTAGGGATTGTCCTGAGTCGTTGGAACGGAACTCTTAAGCATTTCTGCATAAGTCCGCTTGGAACGTTCCTTTAAGGAACGCTTGATTTTTTCCCCTCGTTGTTTGTACACCGGGCATTGAATAATATCATGAGGAGTCCCGCCGCAATGAAGACACTTGTGCTCTTTCGCGCAAGGATTCTCATCATGGCTCTCTCCACAATCTGCGCAACGTTTTTTATTGCAACAATAGGCGGCCGTGTGACCGAGTTGCATACATTTGTTGCATTTTTTCGGGGTACAAACAACCGAACAGGTAAACGAAGTGCACCTATTGCAACGTAGTTTGGAAGGGCGGAACCCTCAAAAGTCACACGAAAAGAGTTTGTCCGATTGAGAACCCTTTTGTCATTTTTTTGTGACACAGATTTCAGTCGATCGCATGCAAGAATCTTCACAGTTTTTAGTGAAGAGTTCTTGAAGCGACCGACACCATCGATAATCTCTTTTCGAGTCAAACCCTTTTCGGTTATTACGCCGTCTATTTCGACGTTGCAACAGGGCACGTATACGCGATACTCAATCGCAAAGAGGTCGCAGCGCGTGATTTCGTTCGCTTGGGTCCTGCTTGAGACGACAACTCGTAGTTTGTCTGGCCCCATCCGTGTAATCTCGGTAACTGCAGAAAACTTCTGAGTAAGTTCCTTCGAGATACGAATGACATTGAGAGGTTTAGATTTACGTCTAAAGTATACAATGAATGGGCCTTTGGAGCCTTCATGGTATTCTTTTGGACGAAAATCCTGTTTTTCGTCAATGTCCTCATCTTCGGAACTTCCAACTTCATATACAGAAGTTTCTTCCTCAACTTCAGCTTCATCTTCCTGCTCTTCAGGAGGAGGATCGGTATCGGAAATATTCAATAGCGTCGATGGGGGATCCTTCCCGCCCTCAGCCATATCAAAAAAATCGGTCAACTGTTCGATATGAACAGAATATAATGATAATCAAAATAAATAAATAAGTGAAAAAAATATTTTTTATAGGGTTATGATGCGAATATTAAATTCAATTTATTTTATGTTAAATAAAATGATAAAATGAAAAAAAAAATTCCAATAAAAGTTCAACGGTATATAAGAAATAATGATCACCCCTAATGCCAACGTTTGCCGATTTGGTTAACACAAAGTTGAACAATGGTGTAAATCGTGCACAGAAGGTAGAAGGAATGATAGGGAAACAAAAGAAAAATAAATTTCTACTTGCCGCGGCTGTGTGGCGTGTGTGATGAATGTGTCTGATTTGGATCCTCAGCGCGCACCGCTTTAAACTTCGCTCCACTCGCAAGCGCAACCGGTGAAAAAGAACACTATTATTCGATGTGAAAAAAACACCTTTGTTGGATCGATTAAAAACTTGTCCGATCTGCTTGCGAGTTGTCGAACCAATCAACGTAAATCCAAGATGTGATTTTTTTTATAATTTTTGTTTTAAAAGTGAAATCATTACCATTTTCGCTTCACAGAAATTGAAGAAGTTGAATGTCGAATTGCATGGCAAGGCTGCCACATTTGTACAGCTCGATTAAACTTGAATTGCGATCCGTTCGGGTAATTCTGATTCGATCGGAATTCAGAATACAGGAGAATAGCTTATTAGTAGATGGGAAATTACACGATCCTTTTGCTCAGAACGTATTTTGTCGTCTAACCAAACTAAAAGTTTGCGTATAAGGTAATCCTCGCTTTTGTCATTCAACCGAATACATCCAGCAACATGTTGAATAGGATACGTGTAATGTTGTAACGAAGCTTATTAAAGACTTCGTTTCTTTTGTTTCATGATAGCACGTGTGTTCACAATAAGAATAAGAGCGCACTCTCTTGTTTGTTTCGTCTCCTCCAACCATATATTCAAAAATATTACTTCAAAATCGGTATTGATGAGTAATGATGTGATTAGGATAATTTCAATAATTTTGTGCTCTTCCAAAAAGGCTTCCAGCTCCCCGGTGATGCGCCTAGCTTTAGTCGAATTGAGGTTACTTGTGTGAGGTACAATGAAGCGGGCGAAGTGCCATGCAAATGAAGCATACATTTCTGCATAATTCAAGAACTAATCAAGCAAACGAAACCAAATTTGGCATGTGGAGGTTTTAGGATGCAATAAATGTTTCTATGGTGGTTTAACACTCCTCCCCCTCTCTCAGGGTGGGCTGTCATACAAACGAAAAACAAATTTCTGCATAACTGGAAAACTAATCAAGCAAATGGAGCCAAATTTGGCATGTGAAGATTTTAGGGGACACGAAATGTTTTTGTGGTGAATAGACACTCCTCACCCCTCTCTAAGGGGAGAAGAGGGGAGGAGTCTGTCTCTATTCTATCATATGTTCTGTATCAAACATTTATTTCATGTAACGGAGAAACATGTTATTTGCAAGTGGTTGAAAAATCTTGGACGAGAATTGTGTCTGAAAATAATCTGATATTATAATGATGAGTTTTGGTAGAAGTACTAGGGATTTTATAGTAAAAGGTAAATTCAACGGGGTCGATTAGATGATCAATCAATGAACAGTTCAGTGATTGGACTTATGTACTTGCGCTTAGTAAGAAAACGTGAATGTTTGAAGGTATTGATAACAAAAAACAAATTTTGGGACGGAACGCGGGACAAAGTTTGCCGGGTCAGCTAGTACTTGATTTCGCATTCGAAAACTAAAACAAATAATTAATAAGCTAATAAAAAAATAATAATTAATAATAGGAGGGGTGACACCCTAGAAACCCGTCCCAGGTGTCACCCGGTCAAGCTACGGCCCTGTCATACACTATATGATTTCGAATAATAATACTTAATATGTTTAAACTCGAAGTAGAATCCATCTAGGCTCAATATTCAAAGTGTCGCAATGTATTTCAATATATAAGCCATAAACAAAACTTTTATTTATCGCCAACCAATCTGTTCGATAATTCGATACGCCGGACCATATTACGAAGCAGATCGATCGATGAATATAGTCGCGTGAGTGGCACTGGTTGAGAAACCTGTTCCAAATTACAACCTACATAAATGCGGGATGCATTCACGTGAGCCATTGTGTCTGGCGGAGTGTGTCGTTCATGAGGAATTATTTTTTTTCCCATTTAATTTTACCCGAGAGGAACGCAAAACGCCACGAGCGCACTATGTGACGCACCGAATGGAAGCGGAAGGACATGAATCTATTTTTTGCACACAAAGCGTCTAGGAAGTGGCCTCCGCGAAATGCTTGAGACATCAATCATGTTGCGTGATTCGAAGTGCGATATAACGCGTCACTAATTATTAACGAGGGATTTAAATTATTCTGAGGCATTGTCGGAATGTCTTAAGATTGAGCGATGATGGATTGATGACTCTCGACATCGTGAATGTCTCCAGGAATAATTTTTGGTTCAATTTCGAGAAATTGCCTTAGCCAATAGAACAAGAAAGAAAGATTTTCTGATAACTGAAACATGTTGAAAGTAACTACTGAATCTACTGACTCGATCGAGAGCTGCATCCGAGGCTTCCACGAATTGGGAGAGATATTGGCGTCTACATTCGCCCACCAAATCCACAAATATCGCCAATTACGAACTTTCAGTAACGATATAACAATTTCAATCAGGTACAGCATTTCAAGTTAAAGTTCAGGGTCCTCCTCTCATCGACAGTCGCGGTTGACTCCGTGGTCGCAAATCTTGTATTCGAGTGGATCAGTTTTTGCTTCCACGCATCGGAAGTAGACAACCGGTCTTTGCACGGGTATGTACGACTCTATAAACAACATCGAGTTAGTGCGGATAGGTTTGCTGAACTGAATTATTCACTCATATGGTAAAATAATCACGGCACGTTTTTAATGCCCACAATTAAAGTAACTAAATTTGTTTCACTTCTGCATAGGATATTGGCTGTCCAACGTGAGGAAGGGAGACGGGAGTGGAAATTCTCGCACGTTAAATAGCATGTAAATATCACGTTTGATGCCCTTGGATCAATCATCATACCACAGTGCGGGACTTTAGAGTCCGTGAATAAACGTGTGAATTGTGTACTAGGAAGTAGATTTTAAACCATCGAGCTGCCTGCGATGATGTGAGAGTAGGTCCACAAAACATCTGGGACAGTACCATATAAGTTACATACAAGACGTGGTCTGAAATCGAACGAAACTCCCACAAAAGATTGAACAGTGTGGGTAATATTACCTGCCACAGGTTGAATCTGACCATCGAGAAACTGCAATTGGTATATCATTATCTTCTATTCCATGAAATTAACATATTCTTAAGTCATCTATTAGTGATTTTTTCTATAATTAGAATCTGTTATGAAGCTAGGGACTTATACGGTAGTTTAAACAAGGAAGCGTCCTTTGAAGCCGGCGCCAGAGCATTGCCCTGTATACCTGCGATTAACAATCGGTCGATACGGTAATTGTAATGTTCTGTTAGATCGTGCATTTATATTCATTGTTGACATACTGTAAACACCGTGAGCGGAATACCGAGCGCGGTAATTTATAACTTTGTTTTATCGGAAATGTTGTTTATTTTAGACTGTGACTGTGGCAGAAATCTGTGGGGGTTGTTCTCTTGATTGAATACTTCGGATTACGTTTGAAAACAATCCGAGGAGATACTCACGGTCATTTATGATAAATTGTTGTTTGTCACATTGAAGAAAGCTTTAGTGGATTCGTTGCGGTATTGATTTTTTCATTCAATAATCGATGCTTCTCTATAGCTGTGATTAGACACACGTTTTTGTAGTACGGAAAGACGGGGTAAAACCACATAGCGGGATAAACCGGACCACTTCTAGTAGGAGAATAACTAATATCCAATGGGTGGCAACTAAAAGCTTCCGTTGAATGTCGGAACAAAAGCGTTGCACGGCCTTAATGTGAACTTTGCGATGCATCTCTTGATTTTACCAATCAACTGTTTGCAATTCGTGGCTTTCCAGTTATGTTTTTACACCAAGGAGCTCAAAATATCGAAGAAATTTTCGATTGGGCGACACTGAGGCAGATTTGTCGGGTTTTTGGGTTTAAATGGGATCGAATGGGCAATCAGGAACGATTGTGTTTTTTTTTCGTAATGCGATGAAGCTTTATTTGGTCAAAACTCGTGTTGTCCATCGGAATGATGTTTTTGTTAAACGGGATCAAAATTTTCTTTGTTCTGGTACATTTTGATTGATAGCCAAACTGGATATTCATTGAAAGATGTAGTCCTATGTCAAAATTACTATAAAATATTATATTTTGTTTTCTTGCCAATTCTCTTCACATTTTCAAGACATTTAATCTTTTCTTATTTTTATTTTTTCCACGGGTTAAAGAACAATACGGAAAGGAAAGAAGGAGCTATATTAATTGTGCCTGCACTAATTCCTACAAATGAATCAGCGAAGCCTCTCGCGTCATTCTAAAATTTCGTTATTACAATTTTCCATTTAATTTTGTATTTTTGTTGCTCTCTCATTGTTTTGAATTAACCTTATTCACACATGACAAAACTTATAATCTGATTTTTCGTATTTTTTCCATTCTCCACTCGGGTATTTGTTACATTCGGGTAATACGAGTCAATGTTACATTTGGGTCAATAAGCTTTAGGTAATCGTGATTCGGCTGAATGGTATTCGGGTAAATGTTACACAACTCTCAGAACACCGAAAATACAAATATACAGAATTCAGTAATGAAGTCTATTGTGTCCAAACATGCATGGCCGACGTAAGTGCCAACTGTGTTTTTTAAATGAATCGAAGTAACAAAAATCATAAAACCCCTTCAGCTCACCTTTGACCGTTGATGTTTGTAAAATAGAGACGGATTATTCTATACAAATTGTTCACAGTCATGATTATTCAGCTAAAAACATGAAAAAAAAACGTTTTCCATCACCGAGTGGCATTGGTGGTTACGTCAACCATGCATATTTGGATAGTATTCCATCATCTTGTATTTCATCTAATCCTCTCGAGATATCGTTGACTGGTTGTTCAATGCCTACTATTCTAGAGATTTAACTGTTCAATATTGAGGTGATATTAGTGTTTATTTATATAATCCACCTATCTGTCGTAACTCGAAATGTCAGTTATCTGTGTGTGTGTGAGTTGTTTTGCTAGATGGTGGTAAAATCACGTAAACTAACGACTTCTCACTTGGATCCCGACCAATGTATAGAGTGGACAGAAAAGGCAGTATAAGCACGATTTTAGATCCACCGCTTCTACTCCGTGGACATACGTGAACATTTCCTATATCACTTCCTCTGTTGTCATTGTGGACAGAACTAAATGTTTTCTTTGAAAAAAAAATCAAAAAAGTAATTATACTGCAAAATTTGGTTTTTAAAACAATTACAGGGCGGACTCGATTATATACAGTTTTTGACTTCTTTTCACTGTATATAATCGAGTCAAAAAATATAGTTATTTTTATTCGTTTTTTTGCATGTATTTTTCGTTTTTTGAATATAAAAGAGAAATTTGATTTTGATTCATCCGCTTAAAGCCAGAAAACACCTTTCTCACATGAAAAAAATAAGTTTATCCAGATTCTCTCAGGAGGTGATAGACGATTATATTTGATGAAGAAAATCATTCTACACATATGGTCGAATTTCAACAATGACAAAGTTATAGAACTTTTTTTCCCTTTCGTACTCTGTTGCCTCAAACTGGTTTTAACTTAAAAAGTACGCTACAGAAGACGATTCTGTTGCTTTCATTTAAATGATGAGAAAATTCAGTACAAGGTATAGTAGTGGAACATGTAAATTAGTGAATTTTAATAACATTTTGGAAGTGAATAACTTAAAAGTTAATAATTTAGTTAATAATTATTATTAGTTTTATCCTGAAAAATTATATTAAACTAGATTATATCTATCAATCAAATTAAAGCTCTCTAAGCTGTTACCGACCAATGACGCAACAGGGAGGGCAGTTCAATTTTTGTTTAATTAAATGTAGTAATTGTTGAAAAATAGTTTTTAAGGGGGTATTCTAGTCTAGAAATCTGAAAAAATCGAAATTTTTTTTTTACCATATTTCTGTAGTTTAGGCATTCAAGAATATATTCTAGAAAGGACTTATCGAAAATCCTATTATTTACCTAGTTAGAGCCATCTTAGTGATGTGGTATCTAACCTGTTACGGCCATCACAATGAACTTCAAACGCGTTTCTCTCGGAACTAGTTTTTTTCTAACTGGCGTACACGATATCTCAAGTTCTACTGAACCGATTTATGTCAAATTTATATGAAAATAATCTGCATACATCTCTCTATCGCATGAACCAATAAAAAATTATAACTTTTTAATTTTACTATTTTTAAAAAATCGGTAAACGCAAAAAAAAAACTTTTTAAACAGCATTTTTGTTTTCAAACGGGCGCCATTTTGTTAAAACCCATGTTTTTGACTTGTCCGAGGTTCATGCCATAGCGACATCTTTACTGATTCAGAATCTGTTCGATTTTTTTGTTTCAGATAACCAGAAGGACTGGAATCGTGTACGCCATGGCACAACTTTTTTTTGAACACCCTCACTTCACCAGCATGTAACTATTCTAATTATGAATATTTTTTTTCCGTCCTATTTTTGTTTTATTGTTGAAAGATAGATAAACGAATAATGATATAATGGATAGTAAAAATATTCTTTGTTTTATTTTTACGGAGTTCGAAAAAACGTCCGAAATTCGTGTCTCTACACTAGAATACCCCCTTAAGTAAATTTGTTTTATTTCTTGTTGGCTGGTTCCTGAATTATATCGTCGTTAAATGTAAATTTTTTGTATGAATTCTGTATTGTACTAACTAACATTAGCTTTAAGTGTATAAATGTACTAACCTCAATATTGTCATTTGTAACGATCGTCAGCCCCCTTGAACAAAATCGGCGGGCAAAAGATAATTATTTGATGGTGTTCCGGATGTGTGAGAGATAGTGAGAGAGGAAGGAATGCGATAGAGGAATATTTGAGAGAGGAAGGATTGAGAGAGGAGAGTAGATGGAAAAAGGAAGAAGGATCAATGTTTCGTGGAGGGAAATGAAAAAGGCCTCGGCCACTTTAGCTGGAGTCTGGAAACGACGAACATCTATCTATACGAAGTTAGTAAAGTTACCATTAAAAGGTATTCTGTGATAAAGTGATTGTAATACTCCTGGGCGTGTGAAGAAAAAACAGAGACGTTCCGGTTCACGCCACGCTGTTTCCAAGCGTGCCACTTAAATTTCACATTAACGTTGAAAGGTTAAAGGGAAACATAAAAAAAATAATTTTAAACTGTATATAATCGAGTCCAAAATTGTATATAATCGAATCACATATAATCGAGTCGAGTCTGTATATAATCGAGTCCGACCTGTATTGGAATTTACAGAAAAGAAGTGAATCTCGAAAAAAGCCGTTAGTGGAATAAATAAAAATCGATAGAATTTCGTCACGCTGTTCACGCTAGAAAATGTTCTGTAGTTTTGGTTCGTTCAGCATCCTAATTGCCGCCTAGAATGATAAACGTCTGTTAGTGCTTAATTTCTGGGTCCGTTCATTTAGCTGATTCACATATCCAACATCCCATTAAGATTACTTTATTATTGTAAAATCTTTCTCGTCTAAGTAATACATTCCTGCTGTAACAGAATGCCAAACTAAGTTGGATAGTGCTTGGTAGGGATCGAGTCAACCGCTCGATTCGATGTTCGTAACAGGACTCATCATTTCCGCTAATGTGAACTTCATGAAGTGAGAAAATAATAAAATAATAAAATTAAACATAATAATAATTGAAGAACTGAACATAATAATAATAATTGAAGAACTGAACATCCGGTTTATTACGCTAGGATTTATTTCTCAGCGTAAAGAAATTTTTTTTTTCGCACTGGCTGTCCGAAAAGTGCAAGTTTTCATCAAAATTCTACAATTTTCACAAGTTAGTACGTGACATGATTTCTAATACTAACAAATTCCGACATGCAGCTAAAAGCACAGCAATTTCCGACGCACAACCGAAAAACAACTTGTCCCAACGTACAGCAGGATAAACAAAATTACACGGTGATCTCATTCAGAATATTCAGAAATTGAGTTATTTTCTACGGGGAACGGGGAATGAAATCGTCCTAAAAATGCAGATTTTAAAAACATGTATTTTTGATTCCAATGAAAGTGTGTATTCCGTTTGGGTTGGAGGAAATATGAATTTTTCACAGCAATAGTGAAATATTTGTAATTTATTGTCTTTTTAATAGTAAATAGGTCCTTTAAATATACTCTAATACTCTCTCTAAGACACTATTTCGGTACGACTCATAGTTTTTGAGATATAAATTATCAAAGATTTCTCTTACTCAAATACCCTTTTCAAAAGTTACGCTTGAGTCAAAAAATTCCCAATTGCTGTGGAAAACTCATATTTCCTCTAACCCAAACGGAATACACACTTTCATTGGAATCAAAAATACTCATGTTTTGTCATTTGTCGATTTCATTTGGAATTACTCTATTAGGTTGGGGAAAAAGTTATCCATTATTTTCTCGTTGGCTGGCTTCAGTGATCAATATTCCGCGTAATATCGATCATACAAGTTTAGGATCGTATGTAAAGGTAGCATTTCATACTAAAAAAATCTTTTCTTGTTTTTTGTTTGTTCCATTCAGTTTTGAGTTACAGGGTGTTAACAATGGAGGTAAACGGAGAGAAAATTCGGTACATTTTACGCTTTTCATTCTATAAATGCGAAAATTGTGATTGATGTTTATAATGCCGATACTGCAACAGTAAAATACGCGCAAATCAATTTATTTTCAAAAAAAAATTTTTTTTTTCAAATTTGTTTTTAAATTTAATTTTATTTTTTTTAAATTTTTTTCAGTGAAATACACTAAATTATGATCTCTACTGTCAACAAATGGATCGTTTGAAGCTAGTGATTGACCAGAAACGTTCAGAATCGGCCGACAGAAGAGATGTTGTGTTCGATCAGGACAACGCAAGGCTACACAATTCCGAGAGCTTGATTAGGATATTTTAATGCATCCACCATATGTTTCAGACCTGGCACCAAACGATTATCACCTTTTTCTCGCATTGGAAAATTTCCAGAGTGATCAGAAATTGGGATCAAGAGAAGATTGTAAAAATCTATCGCTATGGATTTGATGGAGAGATCATGAAGCTACTCTTAGAATGGCAACAACTTTCCAACAAAACGGTGTATATTTGTCCCAAATTGGACAATCGGAAGCATATTAAAAATAGGTTTGAATTTCACCCAAAAATAATGGATTACTTTTTCCCCAACCTAATATTTTATTCCGTCTCTATCTACTACACGAAAAATTTTTTCTCTCAAATTGTGTAGACAAAACCTTTTTATAAGCTACTCGTGAAGGTTTGAACGTTTTTTATGTGATTTTTTGTGTGGTCCTTTTTTTATACCAGTATTATAGTGACTTTCAACACTTTTGGTTGGTTCGTCACTTTTACTTCTATTTTTGGAAGAATGTCGGGAGTGAGAATTGAACTCGTGACCTACAGCGTGAGAGGTATGGATGTTACAAATACGCCTCCTTGTGTGGTCCTCAACCTCGAAAAAAGGATAGATTTACCTGTCCACAACCGGGAGGGGCCTCAAAGGTCACTCCATTACTACCAGATCACACCAATTCTTAATGGTTTATTCTGAAGCTGAAATAAGAAATACGAAACAATTTTTGTTTGATTATGTATATATTTGAATGCAATGAGGTACATATAGAGGTGGAGCAGTAGGCGAAGTATATCTGTATTGGCATGCAAAATATCGTGTCGTAATCATTTGCATTCAATATGAAATTTATATGGAAGATACAAAGCAATGTTGAAAGTACTCACGGTTGCATGATATTTTGAGCCAAAAATCTCATGAAATTATTGGCTGTTGGTTTTTCAACAGATGACAATTGTATTGTGGCTTATCTCGACTATTTATGTGGTAAAAAGGTCCAGAGAGCTGTCGTATGCTTAGTTCTCGAAAGCAGTAACATTTTCGGTGAAATTTTGAATAATTGGCGATTATTCTCTCACATCATACACACCGACACTGAGAGCCTTCGAAACATCCACTTCATAACGTTAAAATAATGAAAACACGTTTGTTTCTATGAACGTGGGGGAGTGAAAATGGGACATGGAAATATCACTTTTATCCATCTTTTCCGACGTGATTTCACAAATGTTCACTGCACGCTATCACATTAGCCTTATATTTAGCGGAAACACTAAAAAAAGTAACGTTTTTAATTGATAAATTACTTCCTGAAAATAGCTTTCTCACATGGATGCGGTGGGCAATCAAAGATAAACACAACGACTGACGTCACTATTTGAGAAATAGTTATGGCAGCGCATGCTGTATCGCTCGAAACTCTATCTTCATTACCTTTTTTCCAGTACATTGATTTGAATGTATAATTTTTTAACAAAATCGGAGCAAATATCATAAGGTCGATTTTTTATAGAACAATTCCATGTGATTTGGAATGACATAACGAAACATTCAATGCTGAACCTGCATGATACGAAACAATTAGAACAATCAACTCTATTTCCGTTTGACATTTGTGTCCATGACTATTACTGTAAGTAGTTTTACAGACAAAAAAACACCAACTTTAGATGTATAGTACCATCTAAAAACTTGTCATGATCTTTATTTTTTGTGGGTGTACGAAAGTAGGTCTGAGGAAACGGGTCATGGAAATATCGCATCTCATCCGATCGGCCAGTTGGTTGTGATCTGCGGAAGTAGTAAATTGATTCAAAGGACACACACTACTAGTCTGTTCATCTCTAAACAATGCGACTGACGTGTTTCATCTCGTGGAAATGTATACACATTCTACATGCGGTATGATGGCCTTTGCATCCTTGATTACAGTTGCATTTAAATACTTCCCTCTCGGCGGAGAACTGACCGTGAATCGGACTGAGAGAACTAACGGTACATTCCCCTCATGGTGTGAGTAAACATTTTGCACCGCCGTTTCTATGGGAGGCGTCTCTAAGCTCCACTTAGTGCACTGAATTACTAGTTGCGAACAAACGGAGAGTTCATGGCAAAACGAACACGAGCGCGAGATAGTGGGAGAGATGCAAACGGACAAATTTACATCTATTTTCGATTCAAAGAAATTTACAATGCCAGTAGGTACTGCCGAGGTTTTGCTTATTTACTTTAGATGTTTCATTATACACTAGAGAATGCTTGTAGGAACTAAGCCCCTGAGGGTTTCTGTGATTTTTCTCTTCTGTTTGGTATCGTGAGGAGCATGAGGAGAAAAGTATATGTTTAATTTCCAATTATTTCCAATTCGGAGTTCCCTGCAAGTATCTTCAGTAATGTAATTACAATATTCATTCTTCCATAGCGCAGTTTTGACAGAAAATCTCGATTGGCCGCGAGACCAATCCAGTATTGAAATGAATTTAAATGAGAGTCATGCGGTGGGAATCATCAGTGGTGGCAGCGGTTTACTACCATTACCCGTTTACAGTTATAGTCGGCAAAATCTAAGTTGCTTCCTGATTGTGAAGCTTTCCGAAGCAATGAGCCCACTCAAAGTGGTGGCAAACGGTGAACTGGGGGAAAAAAGCACATCACGAGTAAATCGATATTCGCATGCAACTGCCATCGCGAGCGGCTGCCAGGTAGTGTTATGTTTTATATGGTACACTTTGTGGGTAGCTAATGAACTCATTCGCTGTGGCACGTGATTCCGGAACACGGGGCGCCTGTGATCAAGATTTAAATTGTGCGCAACGTATTGGACGCATCGATAGGAGCTCCGTTCACTTGTTGTCGCCTACCCTGCAGCGTAGCAGACAAACGTCCTCACCGGCATGTGAACATGGGTTCATGGCCACCGCGTCTAAACAATCGATCATTTTCTAATCATCGGAACCATTATTAACGACATTCACCAGGTGCAAGCGCGCTTTGTTGCACTTACCCCGTAGATAACGCTGCAACTCGTTGAGAGCTGCATTTCGAACGTTTCATATTTGTAATTAATTTTAAGTGATAAAAATGCTTGACTGTGGTAACAAACAATAGGTGGATAATTGTGGCAATCGAGAGTCTGAACAATTTGCGGGTTCGCCAAATTGTGGAAGAAAGCTTATTCGCGCAACAAACCAACAGAAAATTGACTATTGGTTGTGCGCATTAATACTGTTGAATAGTTAGATTGTTTTTTTTGTCCTTATTATAAATAAAAAAATCACCGAAAAAAATTGAGTTGCAAAAAAAATATTAAAAACAAAATACATCACTGAAAATGTCGGAAACAATTTTGGAAAGTTTGAGCTATGACATAATAGAAGCTATGTAGTAGAAAACTATTGTTTAGTACTATGACCTAGAGTTTTTTGGTGTACAAACGAGTATTTTCTGTTTTTCTGTATGGTTTGGTTGACAGCCATAAATAATTCAACCTATTTTTGTGAGTGTCATCACAGAAATACTTTTATCACAACATAAACATGGACATGAATTTTAAACAGAGGAAGAAAAAAATCGCGGCAGTTCTGACATATTATATGTACTTGTCAAAAGACAAACTCAGAAAACCCGCAGATTCTTATTTGGGGGGCTGATTCCCCTTTGATTCCGACGAGTCTTTCACGTTCTCCTCATTCTGATAATCATTGATATCATTCTGAAACAGAAACAAGCTTTTTATGTTTTTTTTTTTAATTTGGAAGGATCATTGATTCAGGGGAGTTTTAAAGACTTTTGAAAAGTCTCGATAAGTAATAATGTGCTATTGGTATCATCAATGATTGCTCTTTCAGCACTAAAACAATTCAAACAAAAATACTTCAATTTAATCATTGTGAAACTGATATTCCGAGAAGAACTGGAAAGCGATTTGAATATTTCTTCTGATATTATATAGGTTGCTATCGATTCTAGTAATAGTAATGGTTTAAAAATAAAAAACTAGAGCAAAAAATCTTGCTACG